>NC_091978.1:55449689-55790100 GCF_044704955.1 Pristiophorus japonicus | reverse complement strand
CCCCACCTCTCTCTCTCCCCCCTCCCCACCTCTCCTCCCCCCTCCCCACCTCTCTCTCTCCCCTCCCCCACCTCTCTCTCATCCCCACTCCCCACTCTCTCTCTCTCCCCCTCCCCACCTCTCTCTCTCCCCCTCCCCACCTCTCTCTCTCTCCCCTCCACCTCGCTCTCTCCCCTCCCCACCTGTCTCTCTCTCCCATCCCCCTCCCCACCTCTCTCTCTCTCCCATCCCCCTCCCCACCTCTCTCTCTCTCCCATCCCCCTCCCCACCTCTCTCTCTCTCCCCCTCTTACCTTTCCTGCTGCTGCTGTCCGTGCATTTGCTGCACTTACCTGTGCCGATTTCCTTACCTGCACCAATTTCTTTAACTCTTCAGAAGGTTTTTCTGCAGAGGTCACATACGCTGGCCTAAGAAGAACTGGAGTAACTTCCAGCTAGCCAAACTTGCCTAAATGGCCAGAATTGGCACGGGTGGCAGGTTATGACCCCTTTGGCTGAAAAAAAAGTGCCTCAAAAAAATTGTAACTAACTGAGTTACGCTGGTGCAAATTGATTGGAGAAACTGTTTTTTTTATCTTGGGCCAAAAAAAGCAGCCTGCTCCAAAACAACGGTGCAAAGCACTGGGTAAAATTGAGCCCCAATAATCTATTGTGATGGCATCACTGCAGAATAATGTTCCCACAATTTATGGGAGGATGCAAAAAAAGAAACCGGTCAAATGTATTTTGGCCACATAACTGAAATATTACCAATGGCAGCACCATCTTATTTTAAAGGAGGTTCCCTCAGAGCTCAAAGTGGTTTGCAAAAAAACTAAAAATGGCAGTAACTGGTATGGTACAAGCATCTTCATGCATTTGTTGAACACAAAGTTAATGATCTCAGTCATGTAGTTAAAACTAGACGCCGAGTGAATGCCAGACATTTCCTTTAATGAAGGAAAGTAAATCAAAGACAATCGCCCGTGCTGCAAAATCAGTTATTGGCAAAGGCCTGGGAGCAGTTCATCTACTTAATATCTGAGCAGGGAATGGTTTGAGAGAGCAAGAAAGAAGAAGGGAGGGTGGAGGGAATAACATTCTTACAAAAATAAAATAGCAGAAATGAAGTCTGTTGGAAATACCTGATGCTGAATAATGCACTACACAGCCTTTCAACCAAGCACACCTATATGAAGTATGGCGTAACCTTGATACACAAAATGGAATAACTGTTGCAAACAGTAGCCATCTCTCTGTGCTATTAATTAAAATAAACTTTGTAAACATTTTTTTTCCATTTGGGAAGCTTTAATTATTTTTCATGTTGCTAACACAGACTGAGGCCATATGTACCCTTCTGTTGCCTGGTTATGGTCAACTAACTCTTGTTGATCAGTGTTCAAACCTAGGAACTTCTGTTCCTCTTCCTGGCTGAGTCTGCACTGCTTTTGCTTGCAAATGGACGATTGGTTGGCACATGGATCAAAGCACCATCTATTGGCCTGTTCCTTGTTAAAATTGAAATAGTTACAGATGTGTTATCATTTTGCACCAGAATAATCACAAAGCTACTGCTTAGTGGGGCTGTTCCAGCATCCCAATTGAATGAAGATGATTGTTGTAAATATGTACACAGTATTTCCGTCCATTTGGACATTTAAATATATAATGGATAGAGATTAATTGTAAATTGCATATGGCTAGATCAATGCTTCTTGAATACTGGCTGCAGCTCACCACCTCAGCTGTTTTATTTAATAAAGTTTGGATGGAGGGGGGTCAATAATCAGAGTTAAAGTAATCTTGGAAATGAATACTGAGACTTGCAATTGATGTTTGTAAATTTGTTCCTTGTCATTGCATATTTGATTACTTTTAAGGACTTAGCCTACTCTGCCATTCAGAAACATTTATTAAATAGTTGATGAGATTAGACTAAATTCCTATGCGGATAAACAGTCAAAACAAATTACACAATTTCAACTTGTCGTATAGTTATGTCTCATTTACATAGCATCACTTGAGCCCATGCAAATACTCACTGTTGAAGTGACTACAGTAATACCTCCTGTTCTATGCAATTATCCAGCTATGAGTTTACTTGAGACATATCTTTGTATGTTTAGCCTTGGAAATAGTCAAAACCATCAGAAGACTAGTCATCTTGGGAGTTTAAAAAAATGCACTAATGGGTTGTATTATATTCATGAATACGTGAGGATAAGACAGCTGTAGGAATTTTTCATATTGCTTTATGGGTCGGTTTCTGAAAAACACTTTTTCTTGCATTTAAAATTAAAGAAACACTCAATTGATTTTGACAATTAAAATTTCAAAAAAATTCCCTGTTACTACTACTCCTTCCTGCTCTTTATTTAAAGTGCGCATAGTGACCAACTTCCTCCTTCAGTTGTAAGGAAGTAGTGAAATCCTGACAATTTAATGATTATCACTAATGCTACAATTGGCTGATAGAGGTACGATTGATCTTTATGGTTTTACCTTCCTCCCATAGATGGCAGTAGTAAGTTGCTACAATATCTTTACATTTAGCAGCTCAACCCAATAACAAATAGTGGCTTTATGTCTTTGCTGCCCACCATCTTTGTCCCTCTGTTAAAATTGATGCATTCTTGTTTCATTGTCAGATATAAACAAAGCCTCTTTTGTATATTGTCCACTGCTCATGTAAGTCATCTGCGTTCTGTACTGTAGTTGTCTTGCATTAAATGAAATTTTCAGTGGGGGGAATGGGATAGACAGTTTCCTAGTAGCTTAGCAGCCCTATCAGCTCCAACCTGATGTTTGGTAGCCAAGTGTAAGACAGGACTGGAATATCTTGGATTTAAATTTGGGCAGGGTATATTTAACCTCCTCAATGTGTATAAAATGTGTACCATACTTTAGGGTGTGGGAAGAAAACACAAAGAGTGTGCAGTGCCTGCCATGCTATTGCATTATCTGCCTTCAGACACTCCTAGCTGTTAGCAGTGACACAGAAATCAGCACTGCACCCAATGAGAAAAAACTTTGTCCAAAGGAGACTGACATTAATTAGTTAACATGTCTCCAAACCTAAAAGTTAGAATCAATAATAGCATACCCAAGTCATCATCAGTCAATCTTGTGCTTCTGCACATTGCTTTTTGGCCAAGGAATTGCAACAGAGAGAATTACATAGGATAGGAATAGGCCATTCGACCCAACTGGTGTATGCAGGTATTTTTTTTACTGAACATGAGTAAATTATCTCTTTCCACTCTGCTTCCACCATACCCCTCTATTGCCTTAATGCATCAATGCTCTCTCCTTCAAACATTCCACATTCTCACCATTCCCTTGTGTAACAAAATTCCTCCTAAATTCTTTATTTGATCTGTTTGTGGCTATTTTATATTTATGACCTTTTTTTATTCATTCACGGGATGTGGGCGTCGCTGGCAAAGCCAGCATTTATTGCCCATCCGTAATTGCCCTAGAGAAGGTGGTGGTGCTGAGCTGCCTGCTTGAACATAAGAAGCAGGAGTAAGCCATTCGGCCTCTCAATCGAGCCTGCTCTGCCATTCAATAAGATCAACTCCACTTTCCTGCACTATCCCCATACACCTTTTAGTATGTAGTTCGGGACCTAGTTTGTCAGGTCCCTCATTGAAACACCTGTGAACTCATCCCTTTTTGGTGTGGAAGCAAGTCATCCTCGATACGAGGGACTGCCTGATACTAATACTGATTCCCTTAATATCCAAAAATTTGTCGATTTCTGTCATGAATATACTCACTGACTGAGATGCCACAGCCCTCTGGGGTAGAGAATTCCAAAGATTCACCACCCGCTGCGTGAAGAAGTTTCTCCTCATCTCAGTCCTAAATGGCCAGCCCCTTATTCTGAGACTGTGACCCCTGGTTCTAGACTCCCCAGCCAGGGGAAACATCCTCCCTGCATCTACCCTGTCGAACCCTTTAAGAATGTTGAATGTTTCAATGAGATCACCTCTCATTCTTCTAAACTCTAGAGAATATAGGCCAAGTCTACTCAATCTCTCCTCATAGGATAATCACCCCATCCCAGGAATCAGTCTGGTGAACCTTCATTGCACTCCCTCTATGGCAAGTATATCCTTCCTTGGGTAAGGAGACCAAAACTGTACACAATACTCCAGGTGGGGTCTCACCAGGGCCCTATATAATTGCAGTAAGACATCTTTATTCTTATATTCAAATCCTCTTGTAATAAAGGCCAACATATACCATTTGCTTTCTTAGTTGCTTGCTGTACCTGCATGTTAACTTTCAGTGATTCATGTACAAGGACACCCAGGTCCCTCTGAACACCAACATTTCCTAATCTCTCATCATTTAAAGAATATTCTGCTTTTCTATTTTTCCGACCATGGATAACTTCACATTGCTCCACATTATATTGCATTTGCCATGTTCTTGCCCATTTACTTAGCCTTTCTATATCCCCTTGCTATCTTTTTATCCTCATTACAACTTACATTCCCTCCTAGCTTTGTATCATCAGCAAACTTGGATATATTACATTTGATCCCCTCATCCAAATCATTGATATTAGAACTGCGACAGGTAGGTGTTCCTGGATTTTGACTGACGACGAAGGAACAGTTATATATTTCCAAGTCAGGAGAACTTGGTAGTGTTCCCAGGTGTCCTTCTAGGTGGTAGCGGTCGTGGGTATGGGAGGTGCTGTCGAAGAAGCCATGGCAAGTTGCTGCAGTACAGCTTGTAGATAGTACATACTGCAGTCACAGTGCACCAGTGGTGGAGGGAGAGTATGTTTAAAGGGGTGCAAAACAAGCAGGCTGCTTTGTCCTGGATGGTGTTGAGCTTCCTGAGTGTTTGGAGCTGCACTCATCCAGGCAAGTGGAGAGTATTAACATCACATAGAAACATAGAAAATAGGTGCAAGAGTAGGCCTATCGGCCATTCGAGCCTGCACTGCCATTCAATAAGATGGCAGTGAGGCCTCACTTAAGGCCCTGTACAACTGAAGTAAGACCTCCCTGCTCCTATACTCAAATCCCCTATCTATGAAGGCCAACATACCATTTGCCGCCTTCACCGCCTGCTGTGCCTGCATGCCCACTTTCAGTGACTGATGAACCATGACACCCAGGTCTCGTTGCACCTCCCCTTTTCCTAATCTGCCACCATCCAGATAATATTCTGCCTTCGTGTTTTTGCCCCCAAAATGGATAACCTCACATTTATCCACATTATACTGCATCTGCCATGCATTTGCCCACTCACCTAACCTGTCCAAGTCACCCTGTAGCCTCTTAGCGTCCTCCTCACAGCTCACACCGCCACCCAGTTTAGTGTCATCCGCAAACTTGGAGATATTATACTCAGTTCCTTCATCTAAATCGTTAATGTATATTGTAAAGAGCTGGGGTCCCAGCACTGAGCCCTGCGGCACTCCACTAGTCACTGCCTGCCATTCTGAAAAGGACCCGTTTATCCCGACTCTCTGCTTCCTGTCTGCCAACCAACTCTCTATCCACGTCAGTACATTACCCCCAATACCATGAGCTTTGATTTTGCACACCAATCTCTTGTGCGGGACCTTGTCAAAAGCCTTTTGAAAGTCCAAATACATCACATCCACTGGTTCTCCCTTGTCCCACTCTGCTAGTTACATCCTCAAAAAATTCCAGAAGATTCGTCAAGCATGATTTCCCTTTCATAAATCCATGCTGACTTGGCCCAATCCTGTCACTGCTTTCCAAATGCGCTGCTATTTCATCCTTAATGATTGATTCCAACATTTTCCCCACTACTGATGTCAGGCTAACTGGTCTATAATTACCTGTTTTCTCTCTTCCTCCTTTTTTAAAAAGTGGTGTTACATTAGCTACCCTCCAGTCCATAGGAACTGATCCAGAGTCGATAGACTG
Organism: Pristiophorus japonicus; assembly: GCF_044704955.1. Lineage (NCBI taxonomy): Eukaryota > Metazoa > Chordata > Chondrichthyes > Pristiophoridae > Pristiophorus > Pristiophorus japonicus. The sequence continues at coordinate 55,784,201 of NC_091978.1, read as the reverse complement.
TTGGAAAAGGATCACCAATGCATCCACTATTTCTAGGGCCACTTCCTTAAGTAATCTGGATACAGACCATCAGGCCCCGGGGATTTATCGGCCTTCAATCCCATCAATTTCCCTAACACAATTTCCTGCTTCTCACTAGACCTACTGTCCCCTAGTACAATCGGAAGGTTATTTGTCTCTTCCTTTGTGAAGACAGAACCGAAGTATTTGTTCAGTTGGTCTGCCATTTCTTTGTTCCCCATTATAAATTCACCTGAATCCGACTGCAAGGGACCTACGTTTGTCTTCACTAATCTTTTTCTCTTCACATATTTATAGAAGCTTTTGCAGTCAGTTTTTATGTACCCTGCAAGCTTCCTCTCGTACTCTATTTTCCCCATGTTAATTAAACTCTTAGACTTCCTCTGTTGAATTCTAAATTTCTCCCACTCCTGACTTGTGCCTTGTAGATGGTGGAAAGGTTTTGGGGAGTCAGGAGGTGAGACACTCACCGCATTCACTCGTTCTGAACTCACCAGCAAGTGGAAAAAGGTTCTCTTCATCCACTCGATTGAACCCTTCATAATTTTAAAGACCTCTATCAGTTCTCCTCTTACTTTTCTCTTCTCCAGAGAAATGAAACCCAGCCTCCTCAAACTTTCCTTGCAGTTGTATCCTCTCAACTCTGAAAGAGGAAAGTGTGTCCTGTATTCCCAATTCATGCCTGCTTTTCGAGCAGTTTCTGTGGTAGCACACTGACCTCTGAGTCAGAAGCTCATGAATTCAAGTCCCTCTTCAGAGCTTGAACATATAATCTAGGCTGATACCAGTGCAGTACTGAAGAATTGAAGTATTGTCGGAGGTTCTGCCTTTCAATAAAGAGTTAAACAAAGCTTTTCCATGGGGAGTAAAAGATCCTATGGCACTATTTGAAAAAAAGCAGAGGAGTTTTCTGGCCTCCTGGTCAACATTTATCCCTCTCCCAACAGTGCCAAAACAGATTAATTGATCATTCATCTCATGGTGTTTGTGGGACAATGCCCATGTTATTTGTGGGACAATGCCCATGCTATTTGTGGGACTATGACCATATTTCAAAAGTAATTCATTGACTGTAAAGTTATTTCTTTCTATAGGCAACCATATGTTTTTGCTTTTATTGTTGGAGGTGTATTGGAACAAATTTTGGATAATACCTGTACAACAGTTTGCATTTATATACTACCGCTAATGTAGTAAAACATCTCAAGGTACTTCACAGGAGCGTAATCAATCAAAAATTGTCAGAGCAAAGAAGGAGACAGTAGGAGAAGTGACCAAAAGCTTGGTTGAAGAGATCGGTTTTAAGGACCGTCTTAAAGAAGAAGAGGTGGAAGGTGTAGGGACAGAGGTTTGGGGAGGGAATTCCAGAGCTTGGGGCCATGATGGCTGAAGGCATCTCTGCCAATGGTATGGCGAAGGAAGATTGGGATGCAGAAGAGACCAGGGTTGGAAGAACGCAGAGTTCTCAGAAGGTTGTCGGACTGGGAGAGGTTACAGAGAGGAGCAAGGCCATGGAGGGATAATGAGAATTTTAATATTGATGGGTTGGTGGACCAGGAGCCAGTGTAGGTCAGTGAGCAAAGGGGTGATGGGTGAATGGGACTTGGTGTGAGTCAAGATACGAGCAGCAGAGTTTTGGATGAGCTCAAGTTATGGGGGGTGGAAAATGGGAGGCCAGACAGAAGAGCATTGAAATAGTCGAGTCTGGATATAATCCATGATCGTGGGAATAAAGCAGTTGTTCAAGTCAGCACCACCATCCTACTTGCAACGGGCAAATTCTGTTCCTTTGTGCCTTCTAGTTGAACAGAATTCAGAAACATGAGTGAAGATAGCTTTCATTAGAAAATTTTAAGGAAACCTGTTTTTTGGAAAATGCTAAATCAATGGGAAGTACACTATTATCCAGAGATCTTTCACGGGAGTCTGTTAACTTGTTGAATTTGAAATAAAACAACAAATATAGAAATAGATACCAAGAGAAAGAGAACAGCATAAACTGTAACTTGGCCATATATCTCCATTTTTGCTTGGCTGCAAGTTAATGGGAGTATAACCACCAGTAATAATATTTATACACACATTGCCTCCACAGCCAGTAACAAGTAAAGTAAAATAGCCTATTGATTACACTACCTTTCATTTAAACCTATTCAAGGCATAAATGCATTTAGGGTATTAGTCATTTTTTTAAAGCAGTAAGCAGATTGATTTTTGCCTTTTTTTTAAAATAAAGAACACATGACCTGTACCAAATGTTCAGATTCCTGTTTCAATTATTTACATCTGTGACTTTTTTATTGCCTATGTCACAGATGCTGTAATATATACTTGCAGAAGGCATCCTTGTGATTTAGTGAGTTTTTGTTAGATTAAATGTAAGAGATTGCGAACAGAGGGCAGGAAAAACCTCTTTGCACAAAATGTTGTAAAGCTGTGAAATTTACTTCCAATATTAATGGTTGAGGCAGAAACAATGCCAACATTCAATGATTGGATAGATGGATGAAAGAAAAGGATGAAGTGTTTTGTGGACAAGTTGGATAAATGTGGAGGGTCAATGTTGGTGCAGACTGGTTGGGTCGAATGGTCAGTTTCCATGTTGTAACTTCTGTCTATTTCACTATTTATTACAAGCTCCTCCAATTCCCTACTGCTGTGGTACACAGACTCTTGACCAGGCCCGTCCCATTTTTTGTGCTTCTGCTGTTGCCCCTTATTTCTGTCCTCCTCCTCCCCGCCCCATAATGGTTCTCACCTTCCGCTCCTCCAGTGTCCAGATTTGACATCATCTTGTGCCATTACCACCATACCCATCATAATCCCACCACCAAATACTAGTATCTGCCCATACCTCTTTAGTCTCTAGACCGTTCCGTCTGGTTCATTCTTCCACCATCATGACCACCTGCTCTCCTTCCCCTGGTACCACCTGGTACAAATACAGAAAATGCAACTCCTGTCCAGTCACCTCTTCCCACACCACTGTCAAGGGCCCCAAGCACCCCTTCTGTGTGAGACATCAAGTTGCATGTATTTACTCCAATCTAGTATATGGTATCTGCTGTCCCATGGCAATATTGTGCTCATTCTGATATCAGTTAAATAACCTCTGACATTCTGGTCAGAACATTACAAGAAAGATGTGATTGCACTAGATAGGGTACAGAGGAGATTAAGAGAATTTTAGCTATGAGGAAAGATTGGATAGGCTGGGGTTGTTTTCTTTGGGCCTTAATTGAGGTGTATAAAATTCATCACCACCAGAGGCGGCCCCTCGTATCAAGGATGACTTTCTTCTACGCTAAAAAGGGATGAGTTCAGAGATGCTTCAATGGAGGACCAAATATGCAGGTCCCAAACTACATCCTGAAGGGTGGAAGATGCCTGTGTGTGGATTTTTTTAACGTGTGGTGGCCATTGCATACCAGCTACCATGGAGCGACGTGATCGGGGCCCCGGAGAGGTGTGAGTTTGGGGCCAGAAGAGACACGGGCACAGTGCGATTGCGCATTAAGTCCGTGCAGCAGAGCTGGTCTCCAGTCGTCTTGATTAATCCATGCCACTGGACCAAGACCTAGCTCAATATGAGGGGCCTAGATAGGGTGGATAGGAAGCATCTATTTCCCTTAGCAGAGAGGTCAATAACCAGGGGGCATAGATGTAAAGTAATTGGTAGAAGGATTAGAGGGGTGTTGAGAAATGTTTTCACCCAGAGGCTGGTGGGGATTTGGCACGTACTGCCTGAAAAGGTGGTAGAGGCAGAAGCCCTCATCGCATTTAAAAAGTACTTGGATATGCACTTGAAGTGCTGTAACCTGCAAGGCTGCGGACCACAAGTTAGAAAGTGGCATTTGGCTGGATAACTCTTTTTCGACTGGTGCAGACACGATGAGTCGAATAGCCTCCTTCTGTGCCATGAATTTCTATGACATTCACTGTCCAAGTTCATAAATGAAGAATTGTTACTCGGGTTCCTGGAGGTTTGCCAGCAGTGAAACTGTACCATGAGTTACTGCTTTGAAATGGAGGAGTGGGAATACATTCTGGTCTCCAGTGATGGTGTGAAGTCTTTTTCCAGCATCAATATTAAGGGAAGAGTTGGTTTTTAAAAAATTGTGTCACAGGAGAGGAGCATCATAGAAAAAGTGTACTTGCAGGCTCGTCTGGTCAGTTGTTTGAAAACATGAAGCATAAGAATAGTGATGAGACAATACAAAGAAGCTGTATAGCACTCTCGCGCACTCCTTCACCATTGTAAATATTACAAAATTTTTTGTAAGGCTTCAATTTCTCTTAATCAAATCAGTGATTTGCATCAAACTGACAATCCCAACAAAACAAACTTTGAGAAAAGGCTGAAAACCTCAGCTTAAGCTGCTTAGGAACAGAACTGCATTGTCCAACATATTGCTCTGTAAACTGGGCACAGTACTTAGCTTTGTGTGACTATTTTCTCTTTTAGACTCTATTCAAAAGTTGCATTTTAAAAGAGTCCATGTTAGGGTATAGCTCTTCCAATGACCAGTTGGTGAAGGCCATTCATAACTGAACAATACATATCAAGAAGATTCCAGGCTCAGTTGCTAGACTTTGATGAGTTGATCTTTGCTAGATGCAGCAGTAGAGGCATTAAACATGGGCTTTGTGTTCCTGAGCTAGAGAAAAGAGGGGAAAATTAGCTATGGTTTGTGTGTCTGGATGTTGGCTGAGGACCGGATTGGAGTCAGCTGCTATACACGCCACACTCAAATAGCCTGCCAATACTTTCTGTTTAGGCTCATACTGTTGGTTCATATCAAACTGTATCCTAACAAAATTTAATGTCTGCAGTGGGATTTGGGGGGGGGGTGCGGGCGCGGTAGGGGAGAAGCGCAAAGTTGAATTCAATTTTGATACAAAAAGAATGTGGTGAGGCTGCACCTGGAGTACTGCGTAGAGTTTTGGTCTCTATTTAAGGAAGGATATACTTGCATTGGAGGCTGTTCGGAGAAAGTTCACGAGGTTGATTCCGGAGATGAGGGGGTTGATTTATGAAGATAGGTTGACTAGGTTGGGCCTATACTCATTGGAGTTCAGAAGAATGAGAGATGATATCACATAAGAAACATATAAGATAATGAGGTGGCTCGACAAGGTGGTTGCAGAGAGGATATTTCCACATAAGGGAAACTAAAACTAGGACACATAGGGCCCAAGTTTCCACATGATTTGCGCCTGATTTTTAGGAACAACTGGTGGAGAACGGACTATCTTAGAAATCGCAATTCTCCACATTTTTTTTTCTGCAGTTCTAGTCAGGTAGAACAGTTCTACTTTGGAACAGAATTTTTTCTTCAAAAGGGGGCGTGTCCAGCCACTGACGCCTGATTTCAAAGTTTCCACAGTGAAAACGTACTCCAAACTAACTTAGAATGGAGCAAGTGAAGAGTTTTGTAGAACTGATAAACCTGTTCTACACATTAAAAAATCAGGCGCAGGTTACAAATTAGGCGTCCAGAACGAGGTGGGGGGGGGAAGGGAAGTCATTAAATTCCACAATAAATCCTTATTTATACTTCTACAAATATTATACAAATAAATCCAACCTGAATAAACATTTATAAGCAAAGAAAAGATTAAATAAACCATCTTCCTACCTGTGTGAAAGTGCTTCAGCCAGCTTCACAAGTTCATTCCCGATGGCAGGGGGGGGGGAGGAGGAGGAAGATGTTCCCGACGGCGGGCGGGCCCGAACGCAGCCGGGGGGGGGGGGGGGGGGGGGAGAGAGGAAGCCGTTCCAGACGGTGGGCGGGCCCGAACGCAGCGGGGGGGGGAGGAAGTTCCAGATGGCGGGCGGGAAGGAGGCAGTCAGAAGGCTGCAGGAAGCCTCAGTGCTGATATGCTAATGGCAATGTGCTTTTATTAAAAAATGTTCAAAAATTAAACAGCTACAAAGAACTACAAAAATGGCCGAGTGCCAATGTTTCCTTCACACTGCGCGTGCGCGAACGCTCCAACGCGCACGCGCAGCATTGCCGGCAGGAAAAAAACTAATTTAAATAGTACCTGCCCCCTCCCACTTACAAAATCGGCGCGAGTGAAGACTCCGCCCCCCTGGGCGCCGTGCCAAACAGACAAGGAGCTGCAGGGCTCTCCAGAATCGCGAGTTTTTTTTCCGGCGCCGTTTTAGGCGTGAAAAACGGGCGCCCAGCTCGGAGGGGCGCCCATTTTTTATCGTGTGGAAACTTGGGCCCATAGTCTTAGAATAAGGGGCCGCCCATTTAAAACTAAGATGAAGAGGAATTTCTTCTCTGAAGGTTGTAAATCAATGGAATTCTCTGCCCTAGAGAGCTGTGGAGGCTGGGTCACTGAAAATATTTAAGGCGGAGATAGACAGATTTTTATGGGGAGCGGGCAGAGAAGTGGAGCTGAGTCCATGATCAGATCAGCCATGATCTTATTAAATGGTGAAGCAGGCTCGAGGGGTCAAATGGCCTACTCCTCCTCCTAGTTCTTACGTTCTTATGAATCTCAAGAGAATCCTCAAGATCAGTTCTGTACTTCATCAAGCAGTTGCAATCCCAAAATCAGCTACAGGCTGTTCTTACTGGAACTAAAGTAGTATTTGCTGGTTTCTCTTTAATCAAATTCTGAAATTGGAATTTGACGTGACAATGATTTTGCTTTTTATACTTTCCAAAAAAATAACTGCAAGGAGTAGCAGTTAAAAGAGGTCAAAGATCAGCCATGATACAATTGGCCTGTCTGTCCCTTTGGGTTGGGATGGGGAATTTCCTGGGGTTCCCACTTCTGGTTATGGGTATATTCTAGGATTGGGCTCTGCTGTGATGTCCCTATGATTGTAAGCCTGTTGCCAGTTGGCCAAGCACACACACAATCAATGGTTATTGGGACAAAATACTGGACGGTATGGAAGCGACGCAGACTCAATATGTCAAATGGCCTCCTTCTGAACTGCTAATTTCTATGATTCTATGACCCAAAAAAGGAGTCTGCCTTCAGGAGAGGAAGGGAGACGAGAAAATTCATGCAATTTATTTTTTTTCATAAGGATGAACAAAAGGTTCATCTATGATAAGGATAGTGTCCCGGCAATGGACATGGAAATTATCATATAGAATTGCTATCCTGAAGTTGAATTAATGTAATGTAGATGTGTCTTTGCTTTGGTCTTGATCTATTCTATAAAAGCAGTTGATACTGTTGGTATGTTTCCCAGCGCAGTCATTTGTCACCTTGACCAAATTACAGTAAATTGCTTTTTATTAACTGTGAGCCAAAAAGGAAGGGTGGATAAAAGATAATGGATTCATGAAGCTCTGAGAAGAGACTCACATTTTATTTTTATTTTTCTCTTCAATAGCTGGGCTGTGGACAGTCCTTACCTTGGGAGGAGTTGGGAGTAAGCCAGCCCAGCAAGAGGATCCGTCATCCCCACTGGCTAATCGGAGTCTCCTACTGCTGCTTGTTTTATCTAATCTGAGCAACACACCAGACAGCCCAAATCCATACAGACAGTCGATAATGTCCTTCAAGAATACACAAGGTTTGTGTTAAGCCTGCAAAGTTAGAAAATTATAACTGTTAATTGTTTACCTGCTAACTATAAATTGTTTGGCCTAGAAATTGAATCACACGTGAATCGGGGTGCTATCCTGGTGCAGCGCTGCCCGAGCCTATTGAGGCCAGTGGCAGGACCATGATAAATTAGTCCGCTGGCCTAATTTATGTATTACCAATGATCTGCGGGCCCAAGAGGCAGCTTATCAGTCCCGGGAGGCAGGAAAATCGTCTGGCTCAGACACCAGTTGAGGTTGTTTGCAGATGGGAGCAGGATGCTCTTTGAAAGGGACAAGAGGTGGTCGGTAGCGGCTCGAGGATTTAATGTGGATCAATGGTTTGGCTGCCAAGCGCCTGAAGAAACTGACTGCAGCATGCTATGGTCATGCACACACAGATTTTGCAAATGGGGGCCTCAAATAGGCGTCAAGTCCAATCCTACTCAAAATCTGGGCTGACACTTCAGTGCAACGCTGGGGGAGCCCTGCACTGTTGGAGATGGCATCTTTGAGATGAGACGTTAAACCTCTCAGGTAGAAGTATCAGATCCCATAGCATATTTCACAGAAAAGCTAGGCTGTCTTCACCGACATCCTGGCCAATATTTAGCCCTCAACCAACATCATTAAAACCGATTATCTGGTCATTATTTCATTGCTATTTGTGGGACCTTGCTGTGTGCAAATTGGTTGTCATGTTTCCTACATTGCAACACTGACTACACTTCAAAAGTACTTCATTGGCGGTAAAGCACTTTGGGCCATCCTGAGGTTATGAAAGGCATTGATATAAATTCAAGTTCTTTGTTTTTATCTTATCTTTATTCACAGCGAGGGAAAATTGTGAGTTAGCCCCTATCAATCTGGGGCCCTCCATCAAATAGCTACAAATTGACATTTGCCTGAGGCCTTGGAAGAGATTACCTACCCAACCCATTTTCCTGGAATTGTTGTAATTTGTTTTCATTGCACACTCTTGCATGTTAACTGGGTAGTGATAGTATCCTACATTGTGTGATATTTTTGCTCTGTGGTTAGTGCTGTCAGTGGAAATGGGATTATGAAATGGTACTGCAACAATTAACATTCTAAATTCTGTTGATTACTCACTGTGTTACAGAAATGTGACCAGAACAAACATTCGGGTGAATTTATAATGGGGAACAAAGAAACGGCAGACCAGTTAAATAAATACTTTGGTTCTGTCTTCACAAAGGAAGACACAAATAACCTTCCAGAAATACGAGGGGACAGAGGGTCCAGTGAGAAGGAGGAACTGAAGGAAATAGTATTTAGGCGGGAAATTGTGTTAGGGGAATTGATGGGATTGAAGGCCGATAAATCCCCAGGGCCTGATAGTCTGCATCTCAGAGTGGTCCGAGAAATAGTGGATGTATTGGTGATCATTTTCCAACAGTATATCGACTCTGGATTGGTTCCTATGGACATAGAAACATAGAAAATAGGTGCAGGAGTAGGCCATTCGGTCCTTCGAGCCTGCACCACCATTCGATAAGATCATGGTTGATCATTCCCTCAGTACCCCTTTCCTGCTTTCGCTCCATACCCCTTGATCCCTTTAGCCGTAAGGGCCATATCTAACTCCCTCTTGAATATATCCAATGAACTGGCATCAACAACACTCTGCGGCAGGGAATTCCACAGGTTAACAACTCTTTGAGTGAAGAAGTTTCTCCTCATCTCAGTCCTAAATGGCCTACCCCTTATCCTAAGACTATTTACAATATACATCAATGATTTGGATGAAGGAATTGGACTGGAGGGTAGCTAATGTAACACCACTTTTTAACAAAGGAGGGAGAGAGAAAACGGGTAATTATAGACCGGTTAGCCTGACATCAGTAGTGGGGAAAATGTTGGAATCAGTTATTAAAGATGAAATAGCAGCACATTTGGAAAGCAGTGATGGGATTGATCCAAGTCAGCATGGATTTATGAAAGGGAAATCCTGCTTGACAAAGTTCTAGAGTTTTTTGAGGATGTAACTGGTCGAGTGGACAAGGTAGAACCAGCGGATGTGGTGTATTTGGACTTTCAAAAGGCTTTTGACAAGGTCCCACACAAGAGATTGGTGTGCAAAATTAAAGCACATGGTATTGGGGGTAATGTACTGACGTGGATAGAGAACTGGTTGGCAGACAGGAAACAGAGTCGGGATAAACGGGTCCTTTTCAGAATGGCAGGCAGTGACTTGTGGGGTGCCGCAGGGCTCAGTGCTTGGACCCCAGCTCTTTACAATATACATTAACGATTTGGATGAAGGAATAGAGTGTAATATCTCCAAGTTTGCGGATGACACGAAACTGGGTGGCGGTGTGAGCTGTGAGGAGGATGCTAAAAGGCTGCAGGGTGACTTGGACAGGTTAGGTGAGTGGGCAAACGCGTGGCAGATGCAGTATAATGTGGATAAATGTGAGGTTATCCACTTTGGTGGCAAAAACAAGAAGGCAGAATATTATCTGAATAGCGGCAGATTAGGAAAAGGGGAGCTGCAACGAGACCTTGGGTGTATTGGTACATCAGTCATTGAAAGTTAGCATGCAGGTATAGCAGTGGTGAAGAAGGCAAATGGTATGGTGGCCTTCATAGCTAGGGGATTTGAGTATAGGAGCAGGGAGGTCTGACTGCAGTTGTACAGGGCCTTAGTGAGGCCTCACCTGGAATATTGTGTTCAGTTTTGGTCTCCTAATCTGAGGAAGGATGTTCTTGCTATTGAGGGAGTGCAGCGAAGGTACACCAGACTGATTCCAGGGATGGCAGGATTGGATCGACTGGCCTGTATTCACTGCAGTTTAGAAGGATGAGAGGGGATCTCATAGAAACACATAAAATTCTGACGGCACTGGACAGGTTAGATGCGGGAAGAATGTTCCCGATGTTGGGGAAGTCCAGAACCAGGGGACATAGTCTTAGGATAAGGGGTAGGCCGTTTAGGACTGAGATGAGGAGAAACTTCTTCAGTCAGAGAGTTGTTAACCTGTGGAATTCCCTGCCGCAGAGGGTTGTTGATGCTAGTTCATTGGATATATTCAAGAGGGATTTAGATATGGCCCTTACGGCTAAAGGGATCAAGGGGTATGGAGAGAAAGCAGGAAAGGGGTACTGAGATGAATGATCAGCCATGATCTTATTGAATGGTGGTGCAGGCTCGAAGGGCCGAATAGCCTCATCCTGCACCTATTTTCTATGTTTCTATTTGTTTTAGAAGTAGTTTAGGGATTAGTGATGTAATTTCTGTTTACAGATAATTGGACTGGTAAAGTACATAATTTTTGACAGTTTTTAAAAGCTTTATTTTAAGATAGTGCAGCTTTGTTGAAAAAAAGATATGCCCACCTAAATTATTTTTTAAAATTATCTTTGGTTAAATGTTCTTTTTTTTAACTGCATGATCATGTTTTATACAATTGAAGATACTCCAAAAGTGTGGTATCACTGAAAACGGAAATGCAATCACAAAACATACTGGCACAACTAATTTTCAAAGTCATTGGGATCAACTCTCCCCAGTGATTGTGCCGCTTTTTTTGGTGCACGCCGTTTTTTTGGGCCTAAGTTTTTTTAAAAATCCAAGTTTCCTCAACCAATTTGCATCAGCATAACTCAGTTACGATTTTTTTAGCTTCGTTTTTTTTTCAGCCAAAGGGGGTGCAACCTGCCACCGTGCCAATTCTAGCCAGTTCGGCAAGTTTGGCCTGCTCAGAGTTACTCCAGTTCTTAGGCCAGCTTATGTAATCTCTGTAGAAAAACCTTCTGGTGAGTTAAGGAAATCGGCGCAGGTAAGTGCAGCAGAGCCCGGGCAGCAGGAGAGGTAAGAGTGAGGCGGGGAAAGCTTTTTGGGTAGGTTGGGTGCGGGACTGGGAGGTCATTCGGCCTGCACTCGGTATCGGGACCGGAGGGCCACTCGACCAGAGCTAGATGCGGGATCGGGACCTGGAGGCCACTCGACCAAGGCTAGGTGCAGGGACCGGGAGGCCACTCGACCAGGGCTAGGTGCGGGGATCGGGACCGGGAGGCCACTTGACCAGGGCTAGGTGCAGGGACCGGGAGGCCACTCGACCAGGGCTAGGTGTGGGGACCGGGGCCGGGAGGCCACTCGGCCAGGGCTAGGTGCGGGGACCGGGAGGCCACTTGACCAGGGCTAGGTGCGGGGATCGGGACCGGGAGGCCACTTGACCAGGGCTAGGTGCAGGGACCGGGGAGGCCACTCGACCAGGGCTAGGTGCAGGGACCGGGAGGCCACTCGACCAGGGCTAGGTGCGGGGACCGGGGCCGGGAGGCCACTCGGCCAGGGCTAGGTGCAGGGACCGGGAGGCCACTTGACCAGGGCTAGGTGCGGGGATCGGGACCGGGAGGCCACTTGACCAGGGCTAGGTGCAGGGACCGGGAGGCCACTCGATCAGGGCTAGGTGCAGGGACCGGGAGGCCACTCGACCAGGGCTAGGTGCGGGGACCGGGGCCGGGAGGCCACTCGGCCAGGGCTAGGTGCGGGGACCGGGAGGCCACTTGACCAGGGCTAGGTGCGGGGATCGGGACCGGGAGGCCACTTGACCAGGGCTAGGTACAGGAACCGGGAGGCCACTCGACCAGGGCTAGGTGTGGGGACCGGGGCCGGGAGGCCACTCGTCCAGGGCTAGGTGCGGGGACCGGGAGAGAGAAGGCCACTCGGCAGGGCTAGGTGCGGGGACCTGGAGGGATGAGGCCACTCGGCCAGGGCTAGGTGCGGGGACTGGCAGAGAGAAGGCCGCGGGGACAGGGAGGGAGGAGGCCAGTCGGACAGGGCTAGGTGCGGGGACCTAGAGGGAGGAGGCTACTTGACCAGCGCTAGGTGCGGGGACCTGGACCGGCCACGTGGCCAGGGATAGGTGCGGGGACCGGGAGGGAGGAGGCCACTCGGCCAAGGCTAGGTGCGGGGATGGGAGGGAGGAGGTCACTCAGCCAGGGCTAGGTGCGGGGACCTAGAGGGAGGAGGCCAGTCGACCAGGGCTAGGTGTGGGGACCTGGAGGGAGGAGACCAGTCGGACAGAGCTAGGTGCAGGGACCAGGAGGGAGAAGGCCACTCGGCCAGGGCTAGGTGCGGGGGACCGGAAGGCCTTTTGGCCTGGGATAAGTGCGGGGTTCAGCACTGGCATCGGGAGGGTGGGTGGGGACTTTAATAGTTTAATGGAGGTAAGTTGTTGCAATGTATTTTAATGTGCTTGTGCAGGTTGCGAGCTGTTCTAGAATTTTTTGAGGATGTAACTAGTAGAGTGGATAAGGGAGAACCAGTGGATGTGGTGTACTTGGACTTTCAAAAGGCTTTTGACAACGTCCCACACAAGAGATTAGTGTGCAAAATTAAGGCACACGATATTGGGGGTAATGTATTGACGTGGATAGAGAACTGGTTGGCAGACAGGAAGCAAAGAGTGGGAATAAGTGGGTCCTTTTCAGAATGGCAGGCAGTGACTAGTGGGCTGCCGCAGGGTTCAGTGCTGGGATCTCAGCTATTTACAATATACATTAATGATTTCGACTAAGAAATTAAGTGTAATATCTCCAAGTTTACAGATGACACTAATCTGGGCGGCAGTGCGAGCTGTGAAGAGGATGCTAAGAGGCTGCAGGGGGACTTGGACAGGTTAGGCGAATGGGCAAATGCATGGCAGATGCAGTATAATGTGGAGAAATGTGAGACTATCCACTTTGGTGGCAAAAACAGGAAGGCAGATTATTATCTGAATGGTGACAGATTAGCAAAAGGGGAGTTGCAAAGAGACCTGGGTGTCATGGTACATCAGTCATTGAAGGAAGGCATGCAGGTACAGCAGGCAGTAAAGAAAGCAAATGGCATGCTGGCTTTCATATCAAGGGGATTTGAGTATCGGAACAGGGAGGTCTTACTGCAGTTGTACAGGGCCTTGGTGAGACCGCACCTTGAGTATTATGTGCAGTTTTGGTCTCCTAATCTGAGGAAGGATGTGCTTGCTGTTGAGGGAGTGCAGCGAAGGTTCACCAGACTGATTCCCGGGATGGCAGGACTGACATATGAGGAAAGACTGGATAGGCTAGGCTTATACTCACTGGAATTTAGAAGAATGAGAGGGGATCTCATCGAAACTTATAAAATTCTGATGGGGCTGGACAGGTTAGATGCAGCTAGAATGTTCCCGATGTTGGGGAAGTCTAGAACCTGGGGTCACAGTCTAAAGATAAGGGGTAAGCTATATAGGATCGAGATTTTAAACGACAGCAAAGAATGACTAAGAAAGCAATAAAGAAAGGAAAGATAAATTACGAAAGTAAACTTGCGCAAAACATAAAAACAGATAGTAAAAGCTTTTATCGATATATAAAACGGAAAAGAGTGACTAAAGTAAATGTTGGTCCCTTAGAAGATGAGAAGGGGGATTTAATAATGGGAAATGTGGAAATGGCTGAAACCTTAAACAATTATTTTGCTTCGGTCTTCAGAGTGGAAGACACAAAAACCATGCCAAAAATTGCTGGTCACGGGAATGTGGGAAGGGAGGACCTTGAGATAATCACTATCACTAGGGAGGTAGTGCTGGACAGGCTAATGGATCTCAAGGTAGACAAATCCCCTGGTCCTGATGAAATGCATCCCAGGGTATTAAAAGAGATGGCGGAAGTTATAGCAGATGCATTCGTTATAATCTACCAAAATTCTCTGGACTCTGTGGAGGTACCATCGGATTGGAAAGCAGCTAATGTAACGCCTCTGTTTAAAAAAAAAAAGGGGGAAGACAAAAGGCAGGTAACTATAGGCCGGTTAGTTTAACATCTGTAGTGGGGAAAATGCTTGAAGCTATCATTAAGGAAGAAATAGTGGGACATCTAGATAGGAATAGTGCAATCAAGCAGACGCAACATGGATTCATGAAGGGGAAATCATGTTTAACTAATTTACTGGAATTCTTTGAGGATATAACGAGCATGGTGGATAGAGGTGTACCGATGGATGTGGTGTATTTAGATTTCCAAAAGGCATTCGACAAGGTGCCACACAAAAGGTTACTGCAAAAGATAAAGGTACGCGGAGTCAGAGGAAATGTATTAGCATGGATAGAGAATTGGCTGGCTAACAGAAAGCAGAGAGTCGGGATAAATGGGTCCTTTTCGGGTTGGAAATCGGTGGTTAGTGGTGTGCCACAGGGATCGGTGCTGGGACCACAACTGTTTACAATATACATAGATGACCTGGAAGAGGGGACAGAGTTCTCGTGTTACAAAATTTGCAGATGACACAAAGATTAGTGGGAAAGCGGGTTGTGTAGAGAACACAGAGAGGCTGCAAAGAGATTTAGATAGGTTAAGCGAATGGGCTAAGGTTTGGCAGATGGAATACAATGTCGGAAAATGTGAGGTCATCCACCTTGGGGGGGAAAAAAAACAGTAAAAGGGAATATTATTTGAATGGGGAGAAATTACAACATGCTGCAGTGCAGAGGGACCTGGGGGTCCTTGTGCATGAATCCCAAAAAGTTAGTTTGCAGGTGCAGCAGGTAATCAGGAAGGCGAATGGAATGTTGGCCTTCATTGCGAGAGGGATGGAGTACAAAAGCAGGGAGGTCCTGCTGCAACTGTACAGGGTATTGGTGAGGCCGCACCTGGAGTACTGCATGCAGTTTTGGTCACCTTACTTAAGGAAGAATATACTAGCCTTGGAGGGGTTACAGAGACGATTCACTAGGCTGATTCTGGAGTTGAGGGGGTTACCTTATGATGATAGATTGAGTACACTTGGTCTTTACTCGTTGGAGTTCAGAAGGATGAGGGGTGATATAGAAACATTTAAAATAATGAAAGGGATAGACAAGATAGAGGCACTGGTCGGGGAGACTAGAACTAGGGGGCACAGCCTCAAAATACGGGGGAGCCAATTTAAAATCGAGTTGAGAAGGAATTTCTTCTCCAGAGGGTTGTGAATCTGTGGAATTCTCTGCCCAGGGAAGCAGTTGAGGCTAGCTCATTGAATATATTCAAATCACAGATAGATAGATTTTTAACCAATAAGGGAATTAAAGGTTATGGGGAGCGGGCGGGTAAGTGGAGCTGAGTCCATGGCCAGATCAGCCATGATCTTGTTGAGTGCGGAGCAGGCTCGAGGGTCTAGATGGCCTACCCCTGTTCCTAATTCTTATGTTCTTATGTATGAGATGAGGAGAAATTTTTTCACCCAGAGAGTTGTGAACCTCTGGATTTCTTTGCCACAGAAAGTTGTTGAGTTCAGTTCGTTGGACATATTCAAAAGGGAGTTATATGTGGCCCCTATGGCTAAAGGGATCAGGGGGTATGGAGAGAAGGCAGGGGTGGCGTACTGAGGTTGCATGATCAGCCATGATCATATTGAATGGTGGTGCAGGCTCGAAGGGCTGAATGGGCTGCTCCTGCACCTGTTTTCTATGTTTTACTTTCCAGCCTCATCCCGCATTGTGTCCCTGGTTACCGTGGCAACTCGATTACTTTGGCGCAGATCATGGCTCCACCCCCAAAACTAAAGGACAGGCTCGGCTGCGCTAAAATGAAGAAATCAAACGTGGAAACTTAGAACATTTTTCTTGCCGTATATTGTCCCCAAAAAAACGGGCGTAACTCTTCAAGTACACCAGCAAACAGCTTTGGGGAAAATTGAGCCCATTGTGTATTATCGAAATGTCATGAAGACAAGTATCAGCTGTTTCAAAAAAGAATCATAGAATCTCAGAAATTTCCAGCACGGTAGGAGGCCATTTCGGCCCATCTTGTCCATGCTGGCCGACCAAGAGCTATCCAGCCTAATCCCACTTTCCAGCTCTTGTTCCGTAGCCCTGTAGGTTACTGCACTTTAAGTGCACATTCAAGTATTTTTTAAATGTGGTGAGGCTTTCTGCCTCTACCACTCTTTCAGGCAATGAATTCCAGACCCCACCACCCTCTGGGTAAATAAATTTCCCCTCATCTCTCTCTACCTCTCCCCAATTACTTTAAATCTATGCTCCCTGGTTGTTGACCCCTCTGCCAAGGTAACAGGTACTTTCCATCCAGGCCCCTCATAATTTTATACACCTCAAATCTGGTCTCCCTTCACCTCCTCTGTTCCAAAGAAAATAGACCCAGCATCTCCAATCTTTCCTCATAGCCAAAATTCTCCAGTCCAGGCAACATTCTTGTAAATCTCCAGTCCAGGCAACATTCTTGTAAATCTCCTCTGCACCTTTTCCAGTGCAATCACAACTTGCCTGTAATGTGGTGACCAGAACTGCACGCAGTACTCCAGCTGCGATCTAACCAGTGTTTTATACAGTTGAAGCATAGCTTCCTTGCTCTTGTATTCCATGCCTAGATTAATAAAGGCAAGTATTCCATATGCCTTCTTAACCACCTTATCTACCTGGCCTGTTACCTTCAGGGATCTGTGGATCAGCACTCCAAGGTCCCTTTGTTCCTCTACACTTTTCAATGTCCTACCATTTAATGTGTATTCCCTTGCCTCATTAGACCTCCCCAAATGCATTGGGCTGGACTTTCGGCTGATTTATGCCCCGTTTAGTGCCTGGGCGGGACATAAAAATAATTTTTTTTTGCGTGAAACAAGGCGCACAAGATTTTGCGCCTGGATGGAATTTCGGCAATGGTTTTGTGGCGGCACTAAAACTTAGTGCCCGCCCGCTGTTTTCACCGTTTCGACGTCGTAAATCATCATGCATCGCTGTGCTAGCACCCTGGGTGGAACTTTCGAGCATATAGCCCGATTTAGCGTCCGCCCGGAAACCCGCCAGCAAAAAGTAGTCGCACCCCGGGCGCTCCAGGCGCTAACAGTGCCATCTTGGAAACGGAGGAGAAAGTCGGAGTTCTGAGCGATTAAAAACATTGGGAAAGAAACGCCACGCTACTGCATGTTTTTGATTGTGAAGTTTGTGAGTTTATAGTTTGTTTTTAAGGACATTTTAAAAGATGGGGGCCATACTATGTCAGCCATTAATCCTGGCTGCTATATTTATACAGCGTCGAGCTGGAAGAAGGCTGATTGATGATCATTTTCAACGTAATCAAAGAGGTTACAGACATATGGGGAGGAGCCCTTACCCCCCATGAGTTTACAGGGAACATCGCTCATATCTGCAGCTCTCTGAGGCACAGTGCGTTAGAAGGTGCGCTTCGGAAAAAAGGTGGTCACAGAGCTATGCCAGCTCATACAGGCAGACCTACAGCCTACCAGTGGCAACAGGACTGCAATCCCGTCAGGGTGAAGGTGACTGCGGCACTTGCCTTCTATGTCTCTGGCTCCTTTCAGGCATCAGCGGGGGACCGTAGAAAGGGCTTTAAACTAACTAGTGGGGTTCGGGGGGAGGATTCAGGTGAGCGAAAATTTAAAATGTCAAGGAATAAGGAGAAGGCAATAGAGCAGGGTAGCATTGGGGGAAATGAAAACCAGAATGTGCCTGGAAGGGACAAGAATGTAGGTACAGCAAGTAATCAGGAAGGCAAATGGAATGTTGGCCTTTATTGCAAGGGGGATGGCGTATAAAAGCAGAGAAGTCCTGCTATAACTGTATAGCGTATTGGTGAGACCACACCTGGAGTCGAGTGTACAGTTTTGGTCTCCTTATTTAAGGACGGATATACTTGCATTACAGGCAGTTCAGAGATGGTTCACACGGTTGATTCCAGAGATGAAGGGGTTGACTTATGAAGAAAGGTTGAGTCGGTTCAATGTGCTTATACACATTGGAGTTCAGAAGAATGAGAGGTGCTCTTATAGAAACTTATAAGATAATGAAGGGGCTTAACAAGGTGGATGCAGAGAGGATATTTCCATTCATAAGGGAAACTAAAACTAGAGGACATAGTCTTAGAATAAGGGGCCGCCCATTTAAAACTGTGATGAGGAGGAATTTCTTCTCTCTGAGGGTTGTAAATCTGTGGAATTCTCTGCCTCAAAGAACTGTGGAGGCTTGGTCATTGAAAATATTTAAGACGGAGATAGACAGATTTTTGAGCAATAAGGGAGTAAAGGGTTATGGGGAGCTGACAGGGAAGTGGAGTTGAGTCCATGATCAGATCAGCCATGATCTTATTGAATGGCGGAACAGGCTCGAGGGGCCAAATGGTCTACTCCTCCTCCTATTTCTTATGTTCTTATATTAACATAAAGGTGAATCAGAAAGTGGGGTCAAAGCAGGAAAAAATGGTAAAAAAAACAAATTTAAAAGCTCTTCATCTGAATGTACATGGCATTCGTAACAAAATAGATGAGTTGACTACACAAATAGATACAAATGGGTATGATCTGCTAGCCATTACAGAGACGTGGTTGCAAGGTGACCTGGACTGGGAGCAAAATATTATGGGGTATTCGACAATTTGAAAGGAAAAGGAGGTGGGGTAGCACTGTTAAAAAAGGATGAGATCAGTGCATTAGTGAGAAATGATATTGTCTCACAAGGCCAAGATGTTGAATCAGTTTGGGTGGAGATAAGGAATAATAAGGGGAAAAAGTCACTGGTGGGTGTAGTCTGTAGGCCCCCTAACAGTAGCTACACTGTTGGATGGAGTATAAATCAAGAAATATTGGAGGCTTGTAAAAAAGGAACGGCAATAATCACGGACGATTTTAACCTTCATATTGATTGGACAAAGCAAATCGACCAGGGTCGCCTTGAGGGAGAGTTCATCGAGTGTATCCGGGATAGTTTCCTTGAACAGTACTTTGCAGAACCAATCGAGGGAGCAGGCTATCTTAGATCTGGTACTGTGCAATGAGACAGGATTAATAAATGATCTCCTCGTAAAGGATCCTCTAGGACTGAGTGACCATAACATGGTTGAATTTCAAATTCAGTTGGAGGGTGAGAAAGTTGGATCTCAAACTAGTGTCCTAAGCTTAAATAAAGGAGACTACAAAGGTATGAAAGCAGAGTTGGCTAAAGTGGACTGGGAAAATAGATTAAAGTATGGGACGGTTGATGAGCAGTGCAGACATTTAAAGAGATATTTCATAAATCGCAACAAAAAAATATATCCCAATGAGAAGGAAAGACTGTGAGAAGGGATAACCATCCGTGGCTAACTAAGGAAATAAGGGATTGTATCAAATTGAAAACAAGAACATACAATGTGGCCAAGACTAGTGAGAGGCCAGAGGATTGGGAAACTTTTAAAAGCTAGCAAAGAATGACAAAAAAAAAATGATGTGGGAAGATAGATTATGAAAGTAAACTAGCATGGAATATAAAAACAGATAGCAAGAGTTTCTACAGGTACATAAAAAGGAAGAGTGGTTAAAGTAAATGTTGGTCCCCTAGAGGATGAGACTGGAGAATTAATGATGGAGAACAGGGAAATGGCAGAGATGTTGAACAAATATTTTGTATTGGTCTTCACGGTCGAAGACACTAAAAACATCCCAATAGTGGATAATCAAGGGGCTATATAGATAGGGAGGAACTTAATACAATCACTATCATTAATGAAGTAGTACTCGGTAAAATAATGGGACTAAAGGCAGACAAGTCCCCTGGACCTGATGGCTTACATCCAAGGGTCTTAAAAGAAGTGGCTGCAGAGATGGTGGATGCATTGGTTATAATCTACCAAAATTCCCTGGATTTTGGAGCGGTCCTAGCGGATTGGAAAATCGCAAATGTAACCCCCCTATTTAAAAAAGGAGACAGACAAAAAGCAGGAAACTATAGACCAGTTAGCCTAACATCTGTCTTTAGGAAAATGCTGGAATCCATTATTAAGGAAGCAGTAGCAGGGACATTTGGAAAAGCATAATTCAATTAAGCAGAGTCAGCATGGTTTTATGAAAGGGAAATCATGTTTGACAAATTTGCTGGAGTTCTTTGAGGATGTAACGAGCAGGGTGGATAAGGGGGAACCAGTGGATGTGTGATGTATTTGGATTTCCAGAAGGCATTTGATAAGGTGCCACATAAAAGGTTACTGCACAAGATAAAAGTTCACGGGGTTGGGGGTAATATATTAGCATGGATAGAGGATTGGCTAACTAGCAGAAATCAGAGAGTCAGGATAAATGGGTCATTTTCCAGTTGGCAAACAGTGACTAATCGGGTGCCAGAGGGTTTGGTACTGGGTCCTCAACTATTTACAATCTCTATAGTGGATGAAGGGACCGAGTGTAATGTAGCCAAGTTTGCTGATGATACAAAGATGGGTGGGAAAGCAAATTGTGAGGAGAACAAAAAAAATCTGCAAATGGATAGACAAGCTAAGTGAGTGAGCAAAAATTTGGCAGATGAAGAAAATGCGGGAAAATGCGAGGTTATCCACTTTGGCAGAAAAAATAGAAAAGCAAATTATAATTTAAAGTGGAGAAAAATTGCAAAGTGCTGCAGTACAGAGGGACCTGGGGGTCCTTGTGCATGAAACACAAAAAGTGAGTATGCAGGTACAGCAAATAATCAGGAAGGCAAATGGAATGTTGGCCTTTATTGCAAGGGGATAGAGTATAAAAGCAGAGAAGTCCTGCTACAGTTGTACAGGGTATTGGTGAGGTCACCCCTGGAATACTGCATACAGTTTTGGTTTCCATATTTAAGAAAGGATATATTTGCTTTGGAGGCAGTTCAGAGAAGGTTCACAAGGTTGATTCCGGAGATGAGGGAGTTGACTTATGAGGAAAGGTTGAGTAGGTTGGGCCTCTATTCATTGGAATTCAGAAGAATGAGAGGTGATCTTATCGAAACATAGAAGATTAAGAGAGGGCTTGACAAGGTGGATACAGAGAGGACGTTTCCACTGATAGGGGAGACTAGAACTAGGGGGCATAATCTTAGAATAAGGGGCCGCCTATTTAAAACTGAGATGAGGAGGAATTTCTTCTCTGAGGGTTGTAAATCTGTGGAATTCGCTGCCTCAGAGAGCTGTGGAAGCTGGGTCATTGAATAAATTTAAGACCGAGATAGACAGTTTCTTAACCGATAAGGGAATAAGGAGTTATGTGGACCGGGCAGAGAAGTGGACCTTTGTCCATGATCGGATCAGCCATGATCGTATTAATTAGTGGAGCAGGCTCGAGGGGCCGTATGGCCTACTCCTCCTATTTCTTAAGTTTTTATGTCCAGTTCCACGTCTGCCTGTCTGTCAGCAGACCAACTTTGCCGACTCGCCCTCCGGAGAGATGGCATACGGGATTCGACCCCGGAACTGCATTGCTGCACGCCACTAGTCCCAGGAGTCTTGGAGGTCTCAAACCCCGAGAAAGTTACATAATTGTTCTCAGACGAGGTGATTCCCGGTGCTAAACGAGTGGTAGATTGCAATTGCCCTGGAGTTGGCTGATCTCTGAACTCATCTCCTTCCTCTTCCTCCTCCTCCACATGTTGGCCTGACGTGGAGGGTTGATTTGAGGGATGTTGCGGCTGGTCATCTGGAAGTAGAAAGCAACAGACAAGTGATTAGCAGCAGGGGAGGAGGCAGGGTGATATGTGGAAGGTCACATAGCACAGGCTCATTTGAAGGACCACTGCTACTTCATTATTTCTTGTTCAGAGACACTGCATCACATTGCCCCAACCCAGCCCAGGGCGTGTGCAGGACTTGCCCTCAGTTTCCAAGCGAGGGTCAGTGCCCTCAGTGGCAGTTGCCCAACCTGAGACACCAGTGAGGCCTGCCACTTGCTCCTCGAGGTCGGTGAGTGGCAGGTTCTGAGGCGGACGGCCGCCTGTCTGCACCTGCTCATGGCGGTTATGAGATTTCTTTGCTTGCAAAGATGAAAATGGGAATGGTTACCGGGGGGTACAGACAGATAGCCACCAAAGCACAGTTCTCTGTTTAATGGCCTTGGAAGTTGCATGTGGTTCATTAGGAGGACATCGAAGTGCGGAAATATCTTCTGAGATCTCAGAAAGCAATCTTAATAATGTGTAAAAGGTCATTCATGGCAAATCGGGTGCAAACTAAGCCTACCTATGTGTCATGCATTTTAGGAGGCAACCCAGAGTGCTGAGAGACAGCAACTGCTTGAGAATACCCACAGACTGCTGACAGGCACCAAAAGCATGAGAACAAATAGTGTCAGATTTATAATTGAAGTAATAAAGGAGTGCATCAATAAAAAATTGTACTCACTTCAACGACCCTACAAAGATTATTGAACTTTTTTCGTAACTGTTTCCCACTCCTGGCCACTGTGTCTGAGGCAGAGACCTCCTTAGCGATTTCCCTCCATATTGGCAGGGCTCTAGATCCACCCCATCACTATAATTCCTGCTATCTTCTCTCCACAGCCCCCACGAGAACTTCGTTAGCCTCTTGGCTAAATCGCCTGGCACGCTGTCTACAATCCTCCTCCTCCATGATCAAAATCGAATTTTAAAATGGCTCATTCACTCCCGGGTGTACTGCGCATGCGCGCGGCCACGACCTGCTTTTGCGTATGCGATCGGACAGCAGACCAGAAGTGCCAGGGGAAAAAGAAATTTCCACATGTGCAGAATGGTTGTTTTTTTTTTAGCGCCGTAACTTTCGGCTCCGGCGCACATGTTCTGTGGTGCAACAGCGGAGTTAGCACTAACTCGCCTCATGAACTTTCATTTGGCAAAAGTTGCATGCTCTGGCGCTAACATTAACCCGGCGCTCAATTTTTGATTCCGCCGCGATTTGCACCCGAAATTGGACAAAATCGCAAAAAGCCGAAAATCCAGCCTAATACCTCACATTTATCTGGATTGAATTCCATTTGCCGCTGTTCTGCCCACCTGACGAGTACATTGATATCTTCCTGCAGTCCTCAGCTTTCGTCATTATCAACCACACAGCCGATTTTAATGTATCTGCAAATTTCTTAATCATACTCCCACATTCAAGTCTAAGTCATTGATGCTCATTTTTCCTTTTTTAAGAATTTAAGAATTAGGGACACCATTTAGGGACACGTGGCAGCTATCAAATATGGAGTATTAAAGTCGGGATTGTATTTTAAATTAATGTACGTCTTGAGAAAATGCAGTCGAACCCCCGCAGCACAGTACCACCACTTTCTGTATTTTGTCATCAATGATCACCTGATTCTATAACAACCCTTTTAAAATCAGTCCAGTTTTGGATTTACAAAGAAAATATGATTTTGTTAAAATAAAAAAGGAAAAACTAAATGATAGCAATCTGAAATTAAAACAAAATGTTGGATGTAAACAGATTACTCCCCCTCCAAAAAGAGAAAAGACACATTATTGATGTTTCAAGTGTGTACTATTCTTCAGAAATGACTGAAGGGTAAATAAGCATTTTAGTAACGTTGGAAAAAATAGAGAGAGGGAAAGAATATGCCAGTCAAAGAGAAATAGTTAATGGGTTGAATGACCTGCAGACTTGTAAATATAAAAGTAAATCAACAGATGATGCAGAGATTTAAAAAGAGACAAAAGAATGTGCAAATAGTTGAGGGAGAAAGCCATTTAAACAAACTTGAGAAAATAAAACAACAGAAGGGGGGTGGGGGGTTGGAATCAAGTTGCGAATGCAGCAGGTTTGAAATTAAAAGTGAAAATGAAGCGAAACACCAGTCTTGAAGCGGGAAGAAAATAAGCCAGTACAATAAGCTGAGACCTCTGCTTGCACTTGAAATCATCTTCCATCCTAACAACCTCTGCTTTTTTCTGGTCATTTTCCACCACCTATAATACGATCCCACCATAAAGCATATCCCCCCTTTCCATCTCTGCTTTCTTGGGGGACTGAAACCCCAATTGTACCTTTGTTCCCCTTTTCAACACCCGTACTTTTAGCTGCCTTTCATTTGGGACCTTCCAATGCAACCACAGGAGATGCAATACCTGCCAATATTGATTTCCTCCCACACCAGGGACACAACAGTTCTTCCATTGGCGACTGCAATTCACGTGTACCTATAATCTGGTATATTTTATTCTCCTCTACACTGGAGTAACCTAAGACACTGAATGATTGATTTGCTGAGGTAATAAAGTGATGTGCCAACTGTGCTACTGCTTTTTTATTATACGAGTACCTGTATAAAATTATAAATGAGAACAGTCTTCAAGTTCCAGTTTGCCAGATACTTTTATTTGCTTGTTGTAATCCTTTCTTTCAGATAACACTGCCCTTCAGTCACCAAACTCCTACTCCTTCCAGATAAATTTCAACAGTTTGTATACAGCACTGTACGAGCAGCAGAAATCTGACCAGGCAACTCTTCTGCTGTATACATTGTTGCATCAGAACCCAAATGTGAGAACATATGTGTTGGCGCGTACTGATGTGGAGAATCTGGTGAGTGTGCTTTGGACTTTTTGGGAGTAGTAGATGCATTGCACTCTTTCTCTCAATTTTCTTTTCTTCGCTGAAGGTGTTGACTCTTCCTGTGGTTCAGTTGTAAGGGCTAAGGCTAGTTTTAGCAACCAATCTTCTGTCCCGGCTGAGATCCACACAGACGAGAAATAAAATTTGGTACACTCTGATCAGCATGGCCAATTGCCACACTAGGTGATGCTTTTATCCACTAAGCCATGACGGCTCGTAGCATTGCCAAAGCAGTATATAAATGTGTTTCTGTTAGTGACAGGCTGTGGTTTAAATCTGATGGGGTTAAATGTGAATACTGGAAAGTTTAGAGAATTTGATTTGGTGGTTATTTTGTTTTTGTTCTCATTTTACAGAATGTAATTCTTTTTTGCTGTAAACTGCTGATGCTGGGGAAGGCAGCCAATCTTACTACACTGTAGCTTCTTCTGCCTTAATTCATGTACTTATCTACAGAAAATGGACACAGACATGCAACCCATGTACGCTGATTAAATTCCTTTGTTCCACAAGCAAGATTCACTCTCCTTTTTATTTTAAAAAATTCCTGTATTTCCTTTGCTGATTTCTAGCTTTTTGGAAAAGAGGTTGCAGAGCAAACTAGAACTAAAGACCCATCATATCTACCCTTGCGTTTCTCCTATTTCAACTTATTTGGTCTTTTTTGGTTCTCTCTAAAGGCATTTAAACTGAAGACATGTTTCTTAAGGCAGGATATTAACCTTGCTGCAGCACATCGCTCCATGTCCACCCGATGTTTAGCAAAGGCAAATTTGGTGATGTAATTGAGGCACTGTTTCTCTTGTGACCTAACTAAGATCTGGCAAATCAGGAGTGTAGGTTTGAGCATCCTCCGGTGCCAGAGTACTTAATCCATGAACACATGGATATGAAAAGAATATCTTAAAGAAAACTGCCTCTGTAAATTACTAGCAGTGGACTTCAAATTCTGACTAATAACAGATTTGTTACTGAAATTATGATTTTTGAATCCTTTTAATTTTGATTGGAATCTGTATTTTCAATTGCTGTCTTAAGTTGAATCTAAACTTTTCATTTTGTATTATCTATTTTACGCATGACATAACACAATGGAATGAGTCAAATGAAGAAAGGGGTTTCAATTTTGACATTAAGTTGGATGGATTTTAGAATTTGTGGTTTGAAAATATGCTGGGTTGGTGATTTACTTTAACCACCATGAATTTTGGCTTAATTTTAAGGATCACACTAATAATAACATACTTTCAATAAAAAGGAGCCATCATTGGCTTCCAAGCATTCATTGTTCTGTTTGAACAAGTACAACTGATCCCCACTGCTCCCTAGGATAAATAATATCTTCGCTTTGTGCAAGAGCACTGTAACATTTGAGAATATTTTTTTTTTGTTTATTCAATATATTTTCTCCCAATCCCCCTCCCCATCTCACAAAAGTGAAGACTCTTATTGGTAGTTTCACTGGTGTCTGATCCAAATGGTTATTTGTTTTTGAGCCTAGTCAGTGGGTATCAGGAGGCTTTTCACCAGATGGGCATCACAGTGAACCTCAATCCTATCCTCATCCAAAGTCCACATGCATTCTTTCCAGCAGGTGTCACTGGATAGTAATCAGTGCAAACTTTGGTTGATTTCCCTCTTTTTTTGTCCTTTCCATTTAAAATCCAGGCTTGGTTGTCATTACAAGATCCTTATGGATCAGAAAGGTCATTTAGTCCATCTTTCTTCATCCAACCAGAAAGACTTACACTCACCTTTCCCCCCGCCCCCCCCCCCCCCCCAGCTGCATTTAATTGTTAAATTATTCCAGGGTTTTTGCCTCCACTGTTTGGAAGCCCATTCTAAATTTTTATCACTTTTTGTGTGCAGAAGAATTTCTTGACATCAATTCTAAATTTACCTGTTACTAATTTGAACCCGTCCCTTTGTGCTACTCTCAATTTAATTTAAAGTAATAATCCAGATTTACTTTTTTCATTGCTTTAATTATCCATAAAACCAACTCTCAGATGCCTCCTTTTTAGGCCTACAACTTTTCCTCATAACTCAGACCTTTAACAAAGGGATCAGACTTGTGACACTGCCTCCAGCACTTGCATATCTCCCTGATTTCTTGTTGATCTGAACTGGACACAGTGCTCAAGGTGCAGTCTAGCCACAGCACTATATAGTTTGATTATGTCTCTCTCTGACTTACATTCTACTGTATTGGTCAAGTGCATAGGAACAGGAGTAGGCTTTTAAGCCCCTCGAGCTTATTCCACCATTTAATTAAATCGTAGCTGATCTGTACCTCAACTCCATTTACCCACCTTTAACCATGTCCCCTGATGCCCTTAGCTAACAAAAATATTACCAATCTCAGTCTTGAAAATGTCAATTGACCCAGCATCCACCGCTTTTTGGGCGAGTAATTCCAAATTCTGTTTGCTTTGTTGATTGCTGCTCCGTATTTGTTGTGATTGTTCCCCACACTCAAATAGCATGTCAGAACTCACTATCTAGTTTTGTATATGAAGAATGGCACTTGACCTAGGTCACAAAAGGTGTCTGGCACCACCTGTAAGACTGTACCCAGCATGAGTCTGCTTTCAGAAGAGAACCAGAGAAAACAAATTGAAGAGTTTATAGACCCACAACATTTATTTGGGTCATGTAACTGAATTTGCCATAGTTTGTGTAGAATAGTGAATAGTTAGCAATTGCAGGCAGTTGAACCTACTAAACCATTTACAAAGAATTTAGCAATTAAGACCAGCCTACTGAACTATTATCAAGGGAAGAAACAGTCATAACATCCCATTTTTTTTAAAGAAAGTTTTTCTCTTTAGTTTGAGACCATGCATTATTCTTTGGCCAAGAAATTGGGCTCAGTTTTCCACATGGGCGATTTCTGGTACAGTTGAAGAGGTACGTCACATTTTCTTTGTGGGCCGACTGTGCCAGAAAAAAAAGTTGAGTTTCGCCGGAATTAACTTTGAATTTGCTGCGCCGCATATTGGCCTTGAGCTCTGATGTTGCCAGGGTAACGAGTGATGCTCTGAATTGCTGAGGCTAGAAACGGAAACTGACCACGGGCTGAGGCTGGAAACGGAAACTGACCACGGGCTGAGGCTGGAAAGTGCTGACGAAGGGCTGAGACTGGGCTGGAAACTGAAAATGACGCTGCTGTCATCCCGGGCCGAATGGCACCTCCCTGCCTCTGGTGCTTCTGTCATCCCGGGCCGAATGGCACCTCCCTGCCTCTGGTGCTTCTGTCATCCCGGGCCGAATGGCACCTCCCTGCCTCTGGTGCTTCTGTCATCCCGGGCCGAATGGCCCCTCCCGCCCCGCCGCCACTGCCATACCGGGCCGAAAGGCCCACCCTGCCCCCCGGTGCCATGTCTTCAGCTCAGCTAAAACAATGGTGTCTTCTCTCCACCAGTTTTCTCTTCTCTGCGCCGATTTCTTTGTGTAGGGAAGGTTTTTCAGAGGATGCAGTGTGCCGTTTTAGAAAAATATCGTACTTGGCTAAACTTGCTTAAAATGGCCAGAAGTAGCGCACCTGGCAGGTTCCACCCCCAGTGACGTAAAAAAATCGTGAACTATAAAAATCGGATATACTTACTTTAGAACGGCGCAGAAACTTTGGCGAAATTTGCAGAATTTAGTCTGTTCGAAAAAGAAGCATCGTACGCCAATAAAACAGCACAGAATGGTGGCCAAAATTCAGCCCATAAATTGGAGTGGATTACTTCCAATCTCTTCTGATAACTCCTCTGGTCTTTTTTGTTGGGGTGAATAATTTTTTTTTCTGTCCCTTTCTCCCTTTTTTCTGGACTCTGTTCAGCATTTACGCTTGCTCATAATCACGAACGGGATGGGGCAGGGGTGCAATTGTGGGCAAAATCCAGATTCCACCATGGAGTACCAGATTGTGCCTGCTTTTGACGTATCTGTTTCCCTCTTTATGTGGGAATGCATCCTGTGCTCACATATCAGAAATTGGCACATGGACCCAAGAAACTGTATTGGAGCCTAAGTTACTGCTTTCAGGAGAAGAGGGGAAAAAGTGGTAGTGGAGGGATGAGTTTACAGGTTAATTGCTAAATATTGTGCCTGCAAATGAGACTTTTTATTTAAAAAGTGGGAAACAAATGATTAGGTAGTTGGGGATATGGAGTGAGAATTAATTGTGTGTCTGTATATGTGACTCTCGATGTTGTTTTGCGCTTTGATTTGCAGGTTCTTCCAATTCTTGAGATTTTGTATCATGTTGAAGAGCGGAATTCTCACCACGTATACATGGCACTTATTATTCTGCTAATCCTAACTGAAGAAGATTCATTCAACCGTTCTGTCCATGAAGTGGTGAGTTAAAGCTGCTTTAGTGCATCCAATATGAGCTACTTTGTTGAACTCTACAGCACTTATACCTCAGTGTAGTACTAGTTTGCTTGTGATTATATATTTCATTTTGTAACTGGATGACCATGCAGATTGAAATAAGTCAGGCTAGAGTGGTGATTACAATGCATGTATGTTCAAAAATATAGTATTTTTTTCTAGGAGTTTTTTCATGTGATAACTGATTTAAAACTAGTACACTACAACTCAGATTGTTCAATTAGTGTAAGTACAGTAACCAGTGTGAAACTGAGTAGTACACAGCAGTAAGGTTCAGGCTTGATTCCAGTTCTGCTTTGAGTTAGCTGATCTCTGCAGCTGGCTTCCAAGTATTCCTCAGCTAGATTGGTGGGACAGGGAAATCATTTGAATGAAAGAAAGACTTGCATTTATATAGCATCTTTCACAATCTCAAAACGTCCCAAAGCGTTTTACATCCAATGTATGTCTTGAGGTATAGTCACTGTTGTAATTTACACACAGCAAGCTCCCACAAACTGGGACTGGATAATCTCTTTGGTCGAAAGTATAAATGTACAGATTATAAGTAAGGGCAAGATCAGGCTCAGTTGTGAGGTTTCTCGCTGTGAATAGCCTGCTGACATTCAGTCCAAGTTCATACATGAAGAATTACCACTTTGCCCAGTTACTGCCACCCATGGAACCATAGTTCAGGAGGAGAGAATATTAAAATTTAATTTAATTTGTTTACTAAACTACTGCCAAGATACAAATTCAGTTTAAGAAAGTAATTAGAAGTTTTTTCAATTTGCGTGAAAAATAGCTAACATAACAAGCTGCTGTTCCCTCCCCCACCCCCCCGCCCCCCAAAATAAAAGTCTGCATTGCATTTGTGCCATGAAAAAAACTGCCTAGTTGCCCAATAATAAAATGATAAATAAGCTACACATTTTTTGTTTTAGAAAATGCAATTTATGCTAATTCCTCTGGGGTGTGGGATCAAGCCTGTGACCTTCCTGGCCTATTTGGCTCAATTCTGTAGTGGGCGATGTACTTGCCAACTGAACTGTCAGGAGAGCTTTGAAAATATTTTTTAAGTGACAAATCGTGTTTAATTTTTCACAAATATTATCAAATGTGGTATTTGCTTCAGGTTCTGAGTCATTCAAGCTTCAATGACATCTTGCATTTCATGAGACAGAGACGTCTATAAATGTTGAGGCCTAATGGTATTTTTAGTTTCTTCAGCCCCCACCCCGCTCCATATTTCATCTTGGCTGCAATACCAACCATCTTCTAGGCAAGAATCTAAACTGACATTGTGCTGCAATACTGAGGAAATACTGCAAAGTCAGAGGGGCCATTCAGATGAGACATTTGAAGATTCATTGATCCTGTTTGAAGAGTAGGGAGTTCTCCAGTTGTTTAAATTATTTATTCTCAGGATGTGGCAATGCCCCAAGGCTGCATCTATTGCTCATCCCTAGCTGCCCCGAGATAGTGGTGGTGATTCTTCTCCTGGAACTGCTGCAATCTTTGTACGGATTATGTTCCCACAATGGTGTCAGGTAGAGAAGTCCACGATATTGCACCATGACAATAAAGGAAAGGATGGCATGTCACTTGGAGAAGAACCTAGAACTGATGGTGTTTTCACAACATTGCTGCTCCAGAGGAGGGAGGGAGGTGCTGTCAAAGTAAACTTGAGAGTTGCTGTAGTTCATCTGTAGTCATACATACTGCAGCTACAATGCACAGGTGATGGAGGGGATGGATATTGAACCCAATGATGGGCGCCAATCATGAAAACTGTTCTGTCCTGAATGGTGGTGGGTTTTTTGTGTTGTGGCTGCAGCCATCCAGGAGAGTCATGGGTGTTGCGTCACACTCCTGACTGGAGGCTTTAAGGGGTCAAGCAGTGAGAGCTATTTGTCATGGAGTACCCAGCCTCTGCTCTGCTTTTAT
The DNA here is from genome assembly GCF_044704955.1 of Pristiophorus japonicus. NCBI lineage: Eukaryota > Metazoa > Chordata > Chondrichthyes > Pristiophoridae > Pristiophorus > Pristiophorus japonicus. The sequence continues at coordinate 55,753,014 of NC_091978.1, read as the reverse complement.
AGTCACGGTGTTGATATGGTCGATTCAGTTAAGTTTCTGAAAAGGGGTGCCGGGATGCCTGTTGTGGCCCGGCCGAACCTGTGGCTGCCATTGTCGGGCCAATTTTGGAGTCGGCCGACAATTAAAATAAAATGGCGGCCATGGCAGAGTGCCCGCGCCACCCAACCACAAGAAGCTTCCTGCCGGGGAAAGCTATCGGGGGCACCAAGTGGATTGAGAACTGGTTGTCAGACAGGAAGCAAAGAGTAGGAGTAAGCGGGTACTTTTCAGAATGGCAGGCAGTGACTAGTGGGGTGCCGCAAGGTTCTGTGCTGGGGCCCCAGCTGTTTACATTGTACATTAATGATTTAGACGAGGGGATTAAATGCAGTATCTCCAAATTTGCGGATGACACTAAGTTGGGTGGCAGTGTGAGCTGCGAGGAGGATGCTATTAGGCTGCAGAGTGACTTGGATAGGTTAGGTGAGTGGGCAAATGCATGGCAGATGAAGTATAATGTGGATAAATGTGAGGTTATCCACTTTGGTGGTAAAAACAGAGACAGACTATTATCTGAATGGTGACAGATTAGGAAAACGGAAGGTGCAACGAGACCTGGGTGTCATGGTACATCAGTCATTGAAGGTTAGCATGCAGGTACAGCAGGCGGTTAAGAAAGCAAATGGCATGTTGGCCTTCATAGCGAGGGGATTTGAATACAGGGGCAGGGAGGTGTTGCTACAGTTGTACAGGGCCTGGCGTATTGTGTACAGTTTTGGTCTCCTAACTTGAGGAAGGACATTCTTGCTATTGAGGGAGTGCAGCGAAGATTCACCAGACTGATTCCCGGGATGGCGGGACTGACCTATCAAGAAAGACTGGATCAACTGGGCTTGTATTCACTGGAGTTCAGAAGAATGAGAGGGGACCTCATGGAAACGTTTAAAATTCTGACGGGTTTAGACAGGTTAGATGCAGGAAGAATGTTCCCAATGTTGGGGAAGTCCAGAACCAGGGGTCACAGTCTGAGGATAAGGGGTAAGCCATTTAGGACCGAGATGAGGAGAAACTTCTTCACCCAGAGAATGGTGAACCTGTGGAATTCTCTACCACAGAAAGTAGTTGAGGCCAATTCACTAAATATATTCAAAAGGGAGTTAGATGAAGTCCTTACTACTCGGGGGATCAAGGGTTATGGCGAGAAAGCAGGAAGGGGGTACTGAAGTTTCATGTTCAGCCATGAACTCATTGAATGGCGGTGCAGGCTAGAAGGGCTGAATGGCCTGCTCCTGCACCTATTTTCTATGTTGCTATGTTTCTATGTTTCTAAGTTTCGGCCTGAGTTGCTCCAATTTTTTTGGAGCAACTGGTTTAGAATGGAGTATCTTAGAAATTGCAATTTGCGGCATTTAGTTTGCTCCAGTTCTAGTCAGTTAGAACAGTTTTATTTTGGAACAGATTTTTTTTTTCAAAAGGGGCGTGTCCAGCCACTTACACCTGTTTTGAAAGTTTAGGCAGTGAAAACTTACTCCAAACTAACTTAGAATGGAGTAAGTCTAGATTTTTGTACGCTCAGAAAAATCTTGCCTACACTTTAGAAATCAGGCGTAGGTTACAAATCAGGCGTAAGGAACGAGGGGGTGGTGGGTGGGTGGGGGAAGAGAAGTAATTAAATTTTTCAAGCATTCAACAGCCTTACTTATACAAATAAAGAGCCATCCTGAATAAAAAATTATAAACAAAGCAAATACAAAATATTGAATATGCCTACCTGTGTGAAGCAGCAGCAGCCTTCGAGCTGCGGTGCTTCAGGCAGGCCTTCCATGTAGAAGACGGGCGGCGTCAGTGACTCGACGGCAGCCGAAGACACAGCAAGCAGCCTTCGAGCTGCGAGGGAGGCTGAGGCCATTCGGCCACGGGATAGGGCGGTGGCAGGGGCTGACGGCGGCCAAAGACACAGCAAGCAGCCTTCGAGCTGCGAGGGAGGCTGAGGCCATTCGGCCAGGGAGAGGCAGCCAGATAGCCAGTTTGAAACTTAAATTTGTAATTGCAGTATGGGTGCTGCATTGTCAACACCACGGATTATGCAATGGTTCGCCAGCAATTCACTGCATAGGAGAGAATTGATTAGAGCTCACCTCACCAGGAACGTCATAGCCCATTGGCTGATGGGCAGGAGACCTTACCCACGTCGGCAATCGAGCCAGGCGCTTGTATTTGGACATGAGTGAGGCTGATTGTGTCAAAAGGCTGCGTTTCCGCAGAGAAGTTGTCGTTGAGATCTGTGATATGCTGAGAGCAGATTTGCAGCCCAGAAGCAGAATGCCAACTGCCTTATCTGTTGAAGTGAAGGTAACAGCTGCACTTGCCTTCTATGCCTCGGGATTGTTTCAGTCTACAACTGGGGAAGTGTGCGCCATCTCTTAACATGCAATACATGCCTGCGTTTACCAGGTCACGACTGCACTGTGTGCGGAGGAATGACTTCATCAATTTCCCAATGACCGCACAAGTGACCAATGAGAGGGCTGTGGGCTTCTTCAGGATTGCTGGCTTCCCAAAGGTACAGGGCTGCATTGATTGTACCCACATCGCCTTGCGAGCACCTGTGGAGGATTCTGAGCAGTACAGGAATAGGAAAGGTTTCCACTCCATCAATGTGCAGCTCGTGTGTGACGACAAGCAGCGCATCATGTCAGTCGATGCGAGATACCCTGGCAGCACCCATGATGCGTTCATCCTACGCGACAACGTTATATCTGACATGTTTGAGCAGCAGCCAGAAGGGCAGAGCTGGCTACTGGGAGACAAAGGGTATGGCCTGACTACCTGGCTCATGACGCCCCTACTCGTGACACGGACAAAAGCTGACCGTCAATACAACATGGCGCAGCATCATTGAGAGGACCATTGGCATATTAAAACAGCGTTTCCAATGCCTGGACCATTCCAGAGGCCATTTTCAATACTCCCCTCAGATTGTTGGTCACATCACTGTTGTGTGCTGCATGCTCCATAACTTAGCCATCATGAGGCAGCAGGAGCTGGTAGTGGAACCAGAAGACCCACGTGAGGGGCCAGTGCCTGATGATAGTATTTTGGAAGAGCAGGATGAGGATGATGACGACGATCAGGTAAGCATGCAAGTGCCTGATGCCGGAGCACGAGGTCAGAGGAAGGATGCAGAGCAGCTCATCTGTGAACGCTTCAATTACTGATGCCTGAGGGTTCTGCGACCACTGTTGCGCATGGACCTGTTTATTCTTTGGAGTTCCTACGTTGTGTTGTGTTAATGGAAGATGAATCAGTTTTAATGAAAAAATATTTTATGGAAAAGTTAACGTCACTGTAATAAAATATTTGTTGTATCAGACTTTACTTTTTAAAATGGCTCTTGAAGATCACTTAAAAACTTTAAGATCATTTAAACTTGTAAAGTTACAGAACAATTTCAATGTGAAAAATCTTACACTCTTAAGATCACTTAGACTTCAGGATCACTTTTTAGGTGCAAAATTAAATAAGATACAAAATGTGAGAGCATTTAAAACCCTAAGATCACTTAAAACCCTAAGATCACTTATAAGTTGTAAAGTTACAAAACTTACAAAACAATTTCAATTTGAAAAACACTACTACAGCTACATCAAGAACAAGAACAAGAAAAAGCAGCAAAGAAAGGCTGCAACCATCCCTCATCCACATCTCAATGAATGTTCACTTCTTCATGGGGGTGTCATTTGATTGGCGGGGCTGTGTGCCCTTATTGCAGCAGCTATCTTCATGAGGGCCTGTGCCGTCGCTTGCATGCCCTCCCTGACGGCCTGTGCCGTTGATTACACTCCCTCGGACATGCCCTCCCTCATTTCCCATGTCATTGCTGCTATTTCTCCCGTCAGGACCGTCACCTCTTCACCCATTGCACTGGCACTACCGATGAGTGATCGGGTAAGCTCATTTGTCTCCATACCCAATGCCACAACCTGAGCTGCATCTGTTGCACGCTGCATCTCAGGAGAGCGTGTCTCCAATCTCCTTTTCCTCTGCCTGGGTCTGCATCATGACACAACTACACTGGGAGAGACGGTGGGACGCTTGGTGTTCCAAACGGCACCACTACACAGGGAGGCGCGGGCTAGGACGCTCGGTGTTGCAGACGGCACCACTACACACGGAGACGCGGGCTGGGACAGTGGGACGCTCGGTGTTCCAGACGGCAGCACTCGAGTGCGAGCCGTGGGCTGGGATGGTGGGTGAATGGGTGTAAACTGCTCCATTATATCACCAGCACCACTGGGACCCGCAACGTCGGAATCAAAACCATGGTAGGTGGAACCAGAACATATGCGAGTGGGAGGAGCAGGCTCGGAAGGTGGTGCACTGGCTGTAAACTGCTGCATTACACCAGCAGCACCATTGGGACCCGCAACATCGGAATCAAAACCATGGAAGGTGGAACCAGAACCTATGCAAGGGGTTGAAACTCTGATGCCCCTTAATGGGGGCTCATAAGCATTACTTTGGAAGCTCTCTCCTGTAGACATTTCAGTCATTGCCGCCATCATCCAGTCTGGATCGTCCGCATCTGGTTGTACTGGTTCTTGTTCTGTATCTTCAGGATCCTCAGGGTTGGCGGCAGCAACATCAACATCATCATGTTCTGCAAAATACATCAGAACAGTCAAATGTTTAACAGCAAGGGAGGGGGCAGGATAGGTGGCATGAGTACTCTCACACATAGCAGGCCAGGCAGCAGGTTGATTTGAAGGGCCACGATGCAATTTCAGGACTTACCCTCTTCCTCGTGTGCGGGCCCAGCTTGTGCTGTACTGATTGCTTTTCTCCATATATGACTCATCATAGCAGCTACCCTCTGTTCCAAGGGTGACAGTGGATGCAGATTGGACGTGCCTCCTCCTGTTCGAGTTGCTTCCCTCTTGTTGTGGGCCAATTTCTTCTGCAAAGAGTAAAATATAACTTTTTACAGAGTGCGTCTTTCTGCAGGGTGGGACATACAGATAGTCACGTTACAATTACATTAAAAAATGAAAATATTACTTACACTAATTACTTGACCAAGGTCGTGACATTTCTTTTTACACAGGCTTCCAGATCTCATGGTATGCACCACTGCGCAGTAATCTTCAACTTGGTTCCAACGTTTCTTCGTTTCTTAAGGTGGCACTTTTATGTGACCTCTGTTGCTGGTATCTGGCTCCTGCCATCTCTGCTCAATGACGTTGACTAATATCTCCACTTCCTCATGCAAGAAATTCTTTGTTCTTGGTGGACGTTGTTCCATTGAATTGAATTGACATTCTTATTTTTCAAAACGCACAGTCCTTAATTTGCATGCACCTATGCAGCACCTGTTCTTGAAGTTTAGCAGTGAAAAGCAGCACTCACTGATTTCAGCAGGTGATTTATTCAACAGTGCTGCTAAAAGCACTCCTTCAGACACCAAAAAATCACCAACATTCAATCCCAAGCCTTTCCAGAGGTCCACGAGACAAATCAGCATTTTTCTTTAAAAATGGCCGAGTGCCCATGTTTCTGGGCTACTGCGCGCGTGCTCCAATGCGCACGCTCAGGGCTGCCGGCACGACGTTCCCTCATTTGACTTAGCCCCGCCCCCTCCACTTGCAGAATCACCGCGACTCTGTGGCTCTGCCCCCCGCTGCTGTCTGCGCGCCACGCCGAGCTCCCAGGGACCAGCAAGGAGCCCGAGAATTATGAGGTAGATTTTTGTCACGTTTTTAGGCGCGAAAAACGGGCATCCATGTTGGGGCTGCGCCGTTCTCGGCGCGGCCTGAAACTTGACCCTATACTTCATCTGCCAAATTTTTGCTCACTCACTTAGCTTGTCTATCCATTTGCAGATTTTTTTTGTTCTCCTCACAACTTGCTTTCCCACCCATCTTTGTATCATCAGCAAATGTGGTTACATTATACTCGGTCCCTTCATCCAAGTCATTAATATAGACTGTAAATAGTTGAGGCCCCAGCAGCAATCACTGTGGCACCCCACTAGTTATTGTTTGCCAACTGGAAAATTACCCATTTATCCCGACTCTCTGTTTTCTGTTAGCCAATCCTCTATCCATGCTAATATATTACCCCCAACCCTGTGAACTTTTATCTTGTGCAGTAACCTTTTATGTGGCACCTTATCAAATGCCTTCTAGAAATCCAAATACACATCCACTGGTTCCCCCTATACACCCTGCTGGTTACATACTCAAAGGACTCCAGCAAATTTGTCAAACATGATTTCCCTTTCATAAAACCATGTTGACTCTGCTTGACTGAATTATGCTTTTCCAAATGTCCTGCTACTGCTTCCTTAATAATGGACTCCAGCATTTTCCCAACTACAGATGTAAAGCGAACTGGTCTATTGTTTCCTACTTTCTGTTTGCCTTTTTTAAATAAGGGCGTTATACTTGCGGTTTTCCAATCCACTGTGACCTCCCCAGAATCCAGGGAATTTTGGTAGATTACAACCAAATGCATCCACTATCTTTGCAGCCACTTTTCAGACCCTAGGATGTTAGCCATCAGGCCCAGGCGACTTGTCCATCTTTAGTCCCATTATTTTACCAAGTTCTACATCTTTAGTGATAGTTTTAAATTCCTCCTTCCCTGTAGCCCCTTGATTATCCATTATTGGGATGTTTTTAGTGTCTTCTACCGTGAAGACCGATACAAAATATTTGTTCAATGTCTGTGCCATTTCCCTGTTCCCCATGGTTAATTCCCCAGTCTCATCCTCTAAGGGACCAACATTTACCGTAGCCACTCTTTTTTTAGACTGGGCCGGTACCATTAGATTGGAAACAGGCCAATGTGGTGTCCAGATTCAAAAAGGGTGACCAAACAGACATGTTATTCTCACTTCCTTTTAGTAAAATAATGGAATTGATTTTCAGGAGTACAATAATAACCTAATAACCAGCACTCAACATGGATTCAGAAAAGGAAGCTCCTGCTTGACCACCTGCTGTGATGAAATGACAACTCAAATGGATGGAGGAAAACTTATGACATAGTGTACATTGACTTCCAAAAGGCTTTTAATAAAGTTCCATAAAAAAGATTATTACTTAAACTCAAAACTGTGGGGTTTCACGATAAACCTTGACTGAAGGGTAGGAAACGGCTACTTGTTAGAGGATTAATGGATTGGGGTGAGTACTGAATAGAATGCCCCAGGATTTAGTATTGGGACCACTTCCTTTTTATAATTTACATTAATGATCTGAATTCAGAAACTCAATGCAAAGAGATCTAATTTTCAGATGATAGCAAACTCTGGGAGTCAGTGGAATCGGGGCAGATTAGAAATTACAGAATTAGAAAGACAGAATATGCAAGTGGATAGAAAAATTGTAAATACAATGTAATGCCACAAGTGTAAAGTACTCTACATCGAAAGGAAAATGTACAACACAATTCCAAGAATGGTGCTGAAATAGGTAACGATGAATCAAAAGAGATCTTGGAGTCTTGGTTAACTTGCCACTCAACATATATAACCAATGCAGTACAGCAATCAACAAAAGCCATCAGAATGTTGAACTGCATCCTCTGTCTCTAATGTTTTCCATGTCTTCATGTTTTCAGCAAACTTGGCAAGCTTACATTAGGTTTCAATATCCAGGTTAATAATGTAGATTAGAAACAGGACTAACCACTTACTCTTGTGGTTTTCCATGCAACAGCCCCCTTCATTCCCAGCTGTGGCATTGCACCTCACATATTTATTCAAACTAGTAATTTATTGATGTGTGCCAGGATAACAAATTGCATACTGCAGTTTTTTTTTCATTCATTGTGTACATTGCTGGCATACCTGAGATGCCTCTGGGGTTATAGATTGATGTAAAAAAAAATCAATTTAGAGAGAATGTTGGGGCCTTGATATTGTAGATAATGTTGAAAGATTGCATGCTATGATTAAAGTGCCAGTGTGTTTTATTTTATAATTATACTTTTTTTGTGTTCTTATGAAATGGTTGTTTAGGCTGGTTTTGACTAGCTGGCTTTTTGACTAGCTTTGCTTTGCTGGTCAGTAGTTTTTTGAAATAAAAAGTTATTTTGTTTTGCACACCCTCCCTCCCCCACAGGTACTAAAGAATATTACTTGGTATGCTGAGCGTGTTCTGACAGAAATTTCGTTGGGAAGTCTTCTCATTCTAGTGGTTTTACGAACTGTACAGTACAACATGACCAGAACCAGGGTGAGGATTTTTAATTTGTGCTTTAAATTTTAGAACCCACTCCTTTCCTCCACTTCCTCCCCCCACCCCGATCTATAGTGTAAAGAATGGTGAACATTAAAGCACCAATTATATTGGGGTTTTGATTTTACAAATAATGCAGATTTAAACAAAATGCATGAAAATATAATCCCAATGATTGATGTAACTATTGTACTGTTGCTTATCAGTACAATAGAAGTGGAATTAATGGGCAGAATTTTAATCGTGAGGCGGTTTGGGAATGTGGGATGGCGGGGGGTTGATGCTGGGATGCGGTTGGGAAACCCAGGAGAACGGGATCCCGCCCGACGCTAACAGCTCCTCCGCGGGGTCGGCCCGCCCGCGACAACCTCCTTGGCGGGGCCTGCCCGAACAGCTCCTTAGCGGGAAACCCCCCCCTTCTGACATTCCGAAATCCGGAAGTACCCGAACCTGAGCTCGGCCCTGAAGGTTCCGGATTTTACGCGCTGCACCTGTTGTAGTTGGATGTGAATAGCTAATTTAAAATTGCCAAGCCAGCACATTTTACCTAACCTGTTAAAATTTATGTAGTTTAGTATTTTGCATTAATATAAGATGCACGCTAGTTTTTTCATAGTTTTGTACACATAAATCAATATTCTTTTTCATGTATTGACCCTGCTTTCATTTAATCTTTGTGATCCTGCTTACAGCTGCTTATCTGAATGCTTTGAACAAAGACCTGTCATTTCACTAAATTAATGTTCAGCTATGGTCATAGTTGTGTACAGATTTGAGCTCACTATAAAAATCTGTTTGGGAGCAGTTCGCATCTGCCGTTGGCATCTTGTGCATCTCCTCCTCACCCACCCTGTCTCCCCTTTGCCTCACAATTGGCTGCCATGACTTTTGATGTCTAAGCTTCATATTCTGGAAATCCCTCCCTAAAATCATCTACCTCTCCACCTCCCTCTCCTCCTTTAAGATCCTTCTTAAAACCCACCTCTTTGACTTAGCTTTTGTTCAGCCCTCTTTGTCTCAGTTTCCATTTTTGTCTAATTATGTACAGGTATTTGTGAAGTGCCTTGAGATGTTTTTCAGTGTTAAAGGCATTATAATATAAATGCATAATTTTCTTTCTTGAAATGCACAATGTTTTAGCTCTTACTTTTTATTCACTTTTTTTTTGTTAGGACAAATACCTGCACACAAATTGCTTGGCAGCATTAGCCAACATGTCTGCTCAGTTTCGCTCACTGCATCAGTATGCAGCTCAGAGAATTATCAGGTAAGCTTTTTCTGATACTCGTGCAGAATCTGTAATTATCGTAGGATCACACTGTTAACTAAGTTTTAAAATGGCACATGTTCTTAACCATTTTTGCTTCAGTAAGTACCTGCAGATATCTTTTGTTTTAAAGTCAGTTCCATTCTTCTAGTGCTATGGAGCAACCATACTTTGAGGGAATTTAATTTGACTTGTGTCAAGCTAGTGTTTTCATGTCAAAATATCAGCTGCAAAGTTCTAGAGATACAACTTAGAACCGTAAAACTTTAAATAGAGGTACTTTGCAGAAAAGCGTTTACTAATGTTAAATACCCAATCTGCGACTTGGTAAATTAAGAATAGTGTTGGAGTTAGCCTCCAATAAAGAGTATACAAATAGATTTTTTTCCATCAGCATTTCCAGGTCCCATCTCTATACTGGACCTGTGGACTAAAAGCTTGGTTGGACTGCTAGACATCAGTCCCTTACAAATACTGCCTACTTCCACCTTTTAAACATTGCCTATCTTTGCCTTTACCTTTCTCCACTGTCACTTAAACTGTCATCGACACCTTTATCACCTCCAGACATTCCCTATTCACTGGCTGCATGAGATCCCTTACTACTATGAGGCGCCTTAAGAAATTTTGGTACATTAAAGGCACTATATAAATTTAAGTTGTTATTATTTGTATTTATTAGTGTCTGTCTTTTCTTTATGGCCTCTAGTTTTGGACACCCTCCCAAGTGAAAACATTTTCTCCACATCAACCCTACCAAGTCCTTTCATTATTTTAAAGACCTCTGTCAGGTCACCTCTCTTCGAGAGAAAAGAGCCCCAGCCTATTCAGCCTTTTCTGATAAGTATATCCTCCATATAATAGGGATCAGACAAGGATATACCCTTGTTAATTGTTTTCCCAAATTCCCTTGAAGCAAAATAATGTGATATTTGCACCATTTAGCACTGGGCAGCAGAAACATGGTTCAATTTGTGCCCTTCCGTTCAGCAATGCTTCCCATCAATTCCTTCACGAACTGCACTAGTGCACAATCTAAGTGAAGAAGCATATTTAAAAAAATGTATTAGTATTGTATTATAATTTGTTGGATTTATGCTACTTACATATTACAAACCTTGTGGGGGTAAGGTTACCATTGACCAAAAACTTAACTGGACCAGCCATGTCAATAATGTGGCTACAAAAGAAGATCAGAGGCTATGAATGGCTCGTGTCCTGACTCCTAGCAATATCTCTACCATCTACAAGGTTCAAGTTAGGAGTGTGATAGAATACTAATTTCTAGCCTGGATCGGTGCAGCTGCAGCAACAGATAAGAAACTTAATACCATCCGGGCAGAGCAGTCTACTTGATTGTTGCCCCACCACTGGATTCATTCCCTCTGCCATTAGCAAACTGTGGCTGCCATATTTTCTATCTGCAGGATGCACTGCAGTAAATCAGCAAGGTTATTTTGTCCTAGTCTACTACTGAGAATGACCAGAGCAACATGGTCTTGTAAATATTATCACCTCCAAGTTGCACATCAACCTAACTTAGACATGTATACAAAAGCAAAATACTACAGATGCTGGAATCTGAAATAAAAACAGAACATGCTGGAGATACTCAGCAGATCAGACAGCATCTGTGGAGGGAGAAACCGAGATAACGTTTCAGGTCGATGACGCTTAGACATGCATCACAGTTCTTTCATCATCACCTAGGCAAAATTCCTTTCCTAACACCAACATGAGAGCACCATCAGCACAAGGATTGCAGCAATTCAAGGAAATGACTCGCCTTCTCAAGACAAATAGGAATGGGAAATAAATGTACTTTGCCAGCATTTCCTCCAACCTAAAAAAACAAATAGAAATATGACTGATGTTATCCTTGACTCTTATAAATGAGGCTCTACTACTATCTTCCAAAATTCCTCCATAGGTGGCATTGTTGGCAGATGCCAATGACTACCACCAGTAGTAATGGGTGCCAGGCCGTGGGTTTCTAAAAATGTGTGTTGCCTCACTTGTAATGACAAATTTAACTGCTGCACTAGCGATCTGTTTCTGTTCTGTCTCTCGCAATAACCCTTAGCTTAACAATAATGCTGACTGTTGACCCAGGGCTCCATTTTCTTCAGTCCAGTTTGGCAGAGCTCATGATTATAGACAGATTTTAAGGAATTGGTTCTTGATTTCCTTTGGTGTGTAAAACATATTCAAGTTAGGAATGTATTGCTATCAGAAAACTAAGTGCTGTATAGTCAAATGCTGCAAATCTGAAAGCTGATACTCTGCAGTAGCCTCTGCCAAATATATATGCTCCCTGTATGCTGGCTATTCTTTGTGTATTTTTTTGTTTTACAACGGCACTGTACACTCTCAGTAGCAATCTCATTTTGTTCTACACAATGTAATGGTTACATCAAGCAAATCACTAATCTGATCTTCGGTTCAATTGATATGGATTTGTGGCACTGTTAGCAAATACTAAAGATGATGTAAATTGGGTAAGGTTTCTGTCAGTTGTTGCATGAAAACTTACAACTTTATGTATAAATTAAATGGGCGGCTATTGTCACTGGTACTATTGCCTGTGTTAGAAAGTTGTGGGTTCAAGCTCCACTTGAGCACATAATCCATGCCTTTCAAAGAAGAGCAAGGGTTCTCCCAGTGCCCTGGCCAATATTAATTCTTTAACCAACATCACTAAAACAGACATTCTGGACATTATCTCATTGCTGTTTGTGGAACCTTGTGTGCATATTGATTGCTGAATTCCTACATTGCAACTGTGATTATACCTCAAAAGTACTTTGGTGGCTGGAAAGCATTTGGGGCAACCTGAGCTCTTAAAAGACACTATATAACTGCAAAAAACATTTTTTCCAACATTGAATGGTCTATAACATCAGCCAAAAAATAATTATGCTTGATATCAGAACCTAGCATTCACTCACCTGATGATTTTTCTTCGAGAGTTCCGTGGTTCCACCATTGGTGGCTGTGCCTTCAGCTGCCTCGGCCCTAAGCTCTGTAATTCTCTCCCTAAACCTCTCCACCCCTCTCTCTGTAACAGTGTCAGCTGTGGCTCAGTAGGTAGCACCCTCACCTCTGAGGTAGAAGGTTGTGGGAGCTTGCTGTGCACAAATTGGCTGCCGCGTTTCCCACATTACAACAGTGACTACACTCCAAAAAGTATTTCATTGGCTGTAAAGCGCTTTGAGATGTCCAGTGGTCGTGAAAGGCTTTATATAAATGCAAGTCTGTCTTTCTCTCTCCTCCTTAAAACCTACCTCTTTGACCAAGTTTATGGTTATCTGCCCTAATTTCTTCATATGCCTCTGAGTCAAACTGTGAAGTGCCTTCGGATGTTTTACTACTTTAAAGGTGCTTTTAAATACAAGTTGTTTTTGTTATTGTGGTGGGACACTTCATACAAGGGCAGGGGAGAGGTGAAACGTGTGTTCAGAACAGTAAATTCATAAAACCTGCAGCTCAGGTATCTCGGTGGTTGAGTTGAAAAAGCACCACCTGTTGTAATACTAAACCATACGTGTGTTGCTGGGTTTGTCAGGAATACCACTCCCTTTCAGGTACTTTGACTTGCAGATACACATGTTTCACAATAAGATAAGTAAGGGTTTGCATAGGTTAGGTTTTCTGAATTAACTACTATTCACATTATAATGTTAATGAAAGGCTGCCACAGGCAAACTGGCAGTTTGCAATGTTAGCCACTCAAACTTAGTTTTCCCCTTTTCCCAAACTCTCTTTCCCCTGCCCCTTCATTTACTTAAAAACCTGTTACATCTCTAACTTTTTCCAGTTCTGACGAGGGGTCATCAACCTGAAACCTTAACTCTGTTCTCTCCACAGATGCTGCCTGATCTGCTGATTATTTCCAGCATTTTCTGTTTTTAATTTCAGATTCCAGCATCCGCACTATTTTGCTTTTGTATTTGTGTTTAATTCACTGCCACTTCTCTTCTAGGAATGCCCACCTTGAGGTTCTGCTCTTCCCTCAGACGGGATTTCCGTTTGTCTCTTTTACCTTGTTCATCTTCATTGCTTTCTGTTTCCCTTCTCGTGTTCAATCAAATAACTACCAAAACTCGCTTTCACAGCCACATCTCTTTCCTCAGTAACTGTTTCCGACTCCGACTTAATCCACGTGGATTCCAACTGAAATTCCACCCTTTATGTTTTGGATGTCAGGATTATTCAGCGTTTCTCGAGTCACTGCTCTCTCCGCATCTTGAGATCCACACTCAACACCACGTGCCGCCATGTGCATGCTCTCGACCCCCCCTCTTCAACAGCACTGACTCACAAATCTCTAAGCTGTCCTGGTCCGCTGTTCCATTTCATCCTTAGCCTCATCTGGCGCCTTAACAAAAAACTTTTTTCCTTCCTTTCAGGTGTTAAGGATCGTAAGCTTCAACAACTCTTGGACACCAATGTCCTTCCCCTTCACTTCCCTCTGATTCCATCCCTTCTTCTAATCTCACCCCCTGCCGTGTTTTCACTATCCCCTCTGACTTTCCCCCCCTCTCTATCCCTGAGCTTCATCCCTTTACGACCTCACCTCAATGAATTTCGAGCTCGGCACGACGCTGAGCTTTTTTCCCCATCGCCTCCGTGCCCACTTCTTTGGCCTGGAGTCCTCTTCCTGCACAACTGACCCGTTTTCCCGTTTCCAGAATTCTCACTCTACCTGGACCCCTCCCTCTGGCCTCTTACCCTCTCTAGATCTTTTCATAGCCAATGTCACGCCGGCAGTTCGCAATCTCAATTTCTCTGCTCCCTTCACTCCAACCTACCTCACTCTCAACTTGCAGCACCCCACTCGCTCAGATCCAACCCCAATATTGTCATTAAACTTGCTGACAAGGGTGGCGCTGTTGTGGTTTGGTGAACCGACCTCTACCTTGCGGAGGCTGAACACCAACTCTCTGGCTCCTCCTACTAAGGCAAAGAACAAAAAGGCCACTGTACAGCAAAATTCTAAAAGGACAAAGGGTGTTAAAAAAACAAGCCTGAAGGCTTTGTGTCTTAATGCAAGGAGTATCCGCAATAAGGTGGATGAATTAACTGTGCAAATAGATGTTAACAAATATGATGTGATTGGGATTACGGAGACGTGACTCCAGGATGATCAGGGCTGGGAACTCAACATCCAGGGGTATTCAACATTTAGGAAGGATAGAATAAAAGGAAAAGGAGGTGGGGTAGCATTGCTGGTTAAAGAGGAGATTAATGCAATAGTTAGGAAGGACATTAGCTTGGATGATGTGGAATCTATATGGGTAGAGCTGCAGAACACCAAAGGGCAAAATCGTTAGTGGGAGTTGTGTACAGACCTCCAAACAGTAATAGTGATGTTGGGGAGGGTATCAAGCAGGAAATTAGGGGTGCATGCAATAAAGGTGCAGCAGTTATAATGGGTGACTTTAATATGCACATAGATTGGGCGAGCCAAATTGGAAGCAATACGGTGGAGGAGGATTTCCTGGAGTGCATAAGGGATGGTTTTCTAGACCAATATGTCGAGGAACCAACTAGGGGGGAGGCCATCTTAGATTGGGTGTTGTGTAATGAGAGAGGATTAATTAGCAATCTCATTGTGCGAGGCCCCTTGGGGAAGAGTGACCATAATATGGTGGAATTCTGCATTAGGATGGAGAATGAAACAGTTAATTCAGAGACCATGGTCCAGAACTTAAAGAAGGGTAACTTTGAAGGTATGAGGTGTGAATTGGCTAGGATAGATTGACGAATGATACTGAAGGGGTTGACTGTGGATGGGAAATGGCAGACATTTAGAGACCGCATGGATGAACTACAACAATTGTACATTCCTGCCTGGCGTAAAAATAAAAAAGGGAAGGTGGCTCAACCGTGGCTATCAAGGGAAATCAGGGATAGTATTAAAGCCAAGGAAGTGGCATACAAATTGGCCAGAAATAGCAGCGAACCCGGGGACTGGGAGAAATTTAGAACTCAGCAGAGGAGGACAAAGGGTTTGATTAGGGCAGGGAAAATGGAGTACGAGAAGAAGCTTGCAGGGAACATTAAGGCGGATTGCAAAAGTTTCTATAGGTATGTAAAGAGAAAAAGGTTAGTAAAGACAAACGTAGGTCCCCTGCAGTCAGAATCAGGCGAAGTCATAACGGGGAACAAAGAAATGGCAGACCAATTGAACAAGTACTTTGGTTCGGTATTCACTAAGGAGGACACCAACAACCTTCCAGATATAAAAGGGGTCAGAGGGTCTAGTAAGGAGGAGGAACTGAGGGAAATCTTTATTAGTCGGGAAATTGTGTTGGGGAAATTGATGGGATTGAAAGCCGATAAATCCCCAGGGCCTGATGGACTGCATTCCAGAGTACTTAAGGAGGTGGCCTTGGAAATA
Organism: Pristiophorus japonicus; assembly: GCF_044704955.1. Classification (NCBI taxonomy): domain Eukaryota; kingdom Metazoa; phylum Chordata; class Chondrichthyes; family Pristiophoridae; genus Pristiophorus; species Pristiophorus japonicus. The sequence continues at coordinate 55,737,122 of NC_091978.1, read as the reverse complement.
GTGGATGCATTGACAGTCATTTTCCAACATTCCATTGACTCTGGATCAGTTCCTATGGAGTGGAGGGTAGCCAATGTAACCCCACTTTTTTAAAAAAAAGGAGGGAGAGAGAAAACAGGGAATTATAGACCGGTCAGCCTGACCTCAGTAGTGGGTAAAATGATGGAATCAATTATTAAGGATGTCATAGCAGTGCATCTGGAAAATGGTGACATGATAGGTCCAAGTGGATTTGTGAAAGGGAAATCATGCTTGACAAACCTTCTGGAATTTTTTGAGGATGTTTCCAGTAAAGTGGACAAGGGAGAACCAGTTGATGTGGTATATTTGGACTTTCAGAAGGCTTTCGACAAGGTCCCACACAAGAGATTAATGTGCAAAGTTAAAGCACATGGGATTGGGGGTAGTGTGCTGACGCGGATTGAGAACTGGTTGTCAGACAGGAAGCAAAGAGTAGGAGTAAAGGGGTACTTTTCAGAATGGCAGGCAGTGACTAGTGGGGTACCGCAAGGTTCTGTGCTGGGGCCCCAGCTGTTTACATTGTACATTAATGATTTAGACGAGGGGATTAAATGTAGTATCTCCAAATTTGCGGATGACACTAAGTTGGGTGGCAGTGTGAGCTGCGAGGAGGATGCTATGAGGCTGCAGAGTGACTTGGATAGGTTAGGTGAGTGGGCAAATGCATGGCAGATGAAGTATAATGTGGATAAATGTGAGGTTATCCACTTTGGTGGTAAAAACAGAGAGACAGACTATTATCTGAATGGTAACAGATTAGGAAAAGGGGAGGTGCAACGAGACCTGGGTGTCATGGTACATCAGTCATTGAAGGTTGGCATGCAGGTACAGCAGGCGGTTAAGAAAGCAAATGGCATGTTGGCCTTCATAGCAAGGGGATTTGAGTACAGGGGCAGGGAGGTGTTGCTACAGTTGTACAGGGCCTTGGTGAGGCCACACCTGGAGTATTGTGTACAGTTTTGGTCTCCTAACTTGAGGAAGGACATTCTTGCTATTGAGGGAGTGCAGCGAAGATTCACCAGACTGATTCCCGGGATGGTGGGACTGACCTATCAAGAAAGACTGGATCAACTGGGCTTGTATTCACTGGAGTTCAGAAGAATGAGAGGGGACCTCATAGAAACGTTTAAAATTCTGACGGGTTTAGACAGGTTAGATGTAGGAAGAATGTTCCCAATGTTGGGGAAGTCCAGAACCAGGGGTCACAGTCTAAGGATAAGGGGTAAGCCATTTAGGACCGCGATGAGGAGAAACTTCTTCACCCAGAGAGTGGTGAATCTGTGGAATTCTCTATCACAGAAAGTAGTTGAGGCCAATTCACTAAATATATTCAAAAGGGAGTTAGATGAAGTCCTTACTACTCGGGGGATCAAGGGGTATGGCAAGAAAGCAGGAAGGGGGTACTGAAGTTGCATGTTCAGCCATGAACTCATTGAATGGCGGTGCAGGCTAGAAGGGCTGAATGGCCTACTCCTGCACCTATTTTCTATGTTTCTATATTTACCTCCCTCTGGACCATGACCCTACTACCGAACACCAAGCCATAGTTTCCCAGACCATCACTGACCTCATCTCCTCTGGAGTTCTTCCCTCAACAGCCGTCAACCTCATCGTTCCCCAACCCCGCACAGCCCGCTTCTACCTCCTTCCCAAGATCCACGAACAAGACTGCCCTGGTAGACTCATCATTTCAGCCTGTTCTTACCCGACAGAACTGATTTCTTCCGATTTCGACTCTATTTTTACTCCCCTTGTCCAGTCTCTTTCCACCTACATCCGCGACTCCTCCGATGCCCTCCGCCACTTCAACAGTTCCCAGTTTCCTGGCCCCAACCGTCTCCTTTTCACTATGGACGTCCAATCTCTTTACACTTCAATCCCCTACCAGGATGGCCTGAGGGCGCTCCGCTTCTTCCTCGAGCAGAGGCCCAACCAGTTCTCATCCACCACCACCCTCCTCCACCTTGCTGAACTTGTTCTTACATTGAACAACTTCTCCTATGTCTCCACTCACTTTCCTCCAAATTAAAGGTGTAGCGATGGGAACCCCCATAGGTTCCAGATATGCCTGCCTTTTCGTGGGATATGTGGAATTTTTTTGTTCCAGTCCTTCTCGAGTCCCCTCCCTCACCTCTTTTTCCAGCACATTGATGACTGTATTGTGTGACGGTTCCTGCTCTCGCCCTGAACTAGAAAATGTCATTCACTTTGCTCCCAATTTCCATCCTTCCCTCACCTTCACATGGTCCATCTCCGACTCTTCCCTTCCCTTCCTTGACTTCTTTTTCTCCATTTCTGGGGATAGGTTATTGACAAGCATTCACTATAAGCCCACTGACTCCCACAGCTACCTGGACTACACTTCCTCCCAATCTGCTATTCAGTAAGGACTCCATTCCATTCTCCCAGTTGCTCTATCTCCGTCGCATCTGTTCTGACGCGCCACCTTCCATACTAGTGCTTTCAGCATGTCTTCCTTTTTTCTCAACCGAGGATTCCCCTCAACGGATCATCCTCCACCATTTCCGCCACCTCCAGCGTGATCCCACCACCAATCACATCTTCCCCTCCCCTTTCAGCATTCCGCAGGGACTGCTCCATCCGCAAGACCCTGGTCCCACTCCTCAATCACTCCCAGCACCCCTTTCCTTTCCAAAGGCACCTTCCCGTACAAGTGCAGGAAATGCAACACCTGCCCTTTTACCTCCTCCCTTCCCACTGTCTAAGGCCCCAAACACTCCTTCCAGGTGAAACAGCGATGTACTTGTACTTTCAATTTAGTATACTGTATTAGTTGCTCACGATGTGGTATCCTCTACATTGGGGAGACGAAACGCAGATTGGGTGATAGCTTTGCAGAACACTTCCGTTCAGTCCGTAAGCATGACCCTGAGCTTCCGGTCGCCTGTCACTTTAATTCTCTGCTCCACTCCCACTCTGATCTCTGCCTCTTACACTGTTCCAATGAAGCTCAAGGTAAGCTCGAGGAACAGCACCTCATCTTTCATTTAGGCACTTTATAGCCTTCTGGACTCAACATCGAGTTCAACAATTTCAAACCATAACCTCGTCTTATTTTTTTTTTCTGTTTTTTCGTCTCTTTCCTAATGCAGCTGTTGGTGATTCTGCCATCTCCATTAACACCCTATCTAGACTCATCTTTTGTTTCTTAACTTGTCCCATTATCATTTCCTTTTGTCTTGCACCAGCATCATTTTTGTCTCTTAATCTCTCTGCCTTCCACCCATTACAGACCTTCCTTTTTGTATTTTTCTTTCCTCTTCCGCCCCCCCGCCCCACCCCCAAACACACTTTCCCTGCCCCTACACTTGCTTAAAAACCTGTTACATCTCTCACTTTTTCCAGTTCTGTCAAAGGGTCAGCGACCTGAAACGTTTCTCTCTCCATAGATGCTGCCTGGCCGGCTGAGTATTTCTAGCATTTTTTGTTTTTATTTCAGTGCATAAGCATGTCAGAAAGGACAATGAACATGTCAATTTCTATTCTTTATTTTATTGATTGGTGGAGGCCGCGTGTTTGAAAGGAGCTGTGAAGTTGCTGCAGTGCATTCTGTAGATAGTATACACTGCAGCCATGGTACATCAGTGGTGGAGGGAGTGAATGTTTAAGTTGGTGGATGGGATGCTGATCAACCCAACTGTTTTGTTCTGTATGTTGTTGAGCTCCTTGAGTGTTGTTGCAGCTGCACCTATCCAGGCAAGTTGATAATATTCCATCACACTCCTGATATGTGCCTAGTAGGTGATGGAGAGGCTTTGGGGAGTCATCAAAACACCCAGCCTTTGACCCACTATTAGTCACAGCATTTATGTGGCTGGTCCAGTTGTATTTCTGGTCAGTGGTGACCCGCACAGGATGTTGATGGTGGAGGATTTGGTGATGGTTATGCCATTAAATGTCATGGCGGGGAGGGAGGTGGTTAGGCTCTCTTTTGTTAAGATGGTTATTGCCTGGCACTTGTGTGGCCTGGGGTGCTGCACTGAGGAGCTCCTGCAGCAATGTCTTTGATAATTGGCCTTCAACAACCACAACTATCTTCAAGGTGTTTTATTTTTGGGAAAGAACAAAATCACAATGATCTTTTGTGTTGGATACGACTCGAGCCACTGGAGGGTTTTCCTCTGATCTCTATTGACTTCCGTTATACTTGGCACCACACTCGGTCAAATACTGCCTTAATGTTAAAGGCAGCCACTCTCGCCTAATCTCTAGATTTTAGCTCTTGTGTCCATGTTTGGACCAAGGCTGTAATGAGGTCGGAAACTGAGTGGTGCTAGCGTAGCCCAAACAGAACCTCAATGAGCATGTTATTAGTGTGTAGTGCTGCTTGGTGGCACTGATATCAACTCCTTTATTCCCTTTGCTGATGATTGAGAGTAGGCTGATAGGGTGATAATTGCCCAGGTTGGATTTGTCCCTTTTTTTGATGACAGGACATTCCTGGGCAATTTTCCACATTATCTGGTAGATGACTGTTGTAGCTTTACTAGAACAGCTTATTCTAGAAAACAGGTTTTCAGCATTACATCGGAATTACTCCCGGTGTCACGAACTAGTGAGTACAGAAATAGGAAGTTAGAGCAGATGAATGCGTGGCTGGAGAGATGGTGCAGGCGGGAGGGCTTTAGTTTCCTGAGGCATTGGGACCATTTTTGGGGATGTACAAACCGGACGGGTTGCACCTTAACAGAGCCGGGACCAATATCTTCGTTGGGGGGTGGTGGGTGGTTTGCTAGTGCTGTTGGGAAGGGTTCAAACTAGCTTGGCAGGGGGATGGGAATCTGAAAATAGAATCAGTAGTGAGGGGATTAAAGCTGGAATTAGAAAGTAAAAATAAAGAAAGTGAGTTTAAAGGAGAGAGGAAACCAGCAGGAAAAAAGGGTAAAAAAACAAATTTAAAGGCTCTTTGTCGAAATGCATGTAGCATTCGTAACAAAATAGATGAGTTGACGGAGCAAATGGATACAAAAGGGTATGATCTGATAGCCATTATAGAGACGTGGTTGCAAGCTGACCAGGACTGGGAAACATAGAAAATAGGTCCAGGAATAGGCCATTCGGCCCTTCGAGCCTGCACCACTGTTCAATAAGATCATGGCTGATCATTCACCTCAGTACCCCTTTCCTGCTTTCTCTCCATACCCCTTGATCCCTTTTGCCGTAAGAGCCATATCTAACACCCTCTTGAATATATCCAATGAACTGGCATCAACAACTCTCTGCGGTAAGGAATTCCACAGGTTAACAACTCTGAGTGACGAAGTTTCTCCTCATCTCAGTCCTAAATGGCTTACCCCTTATCCTTAGACTGTGCTCCCTGGTTCTGGACTTCCCCAACATCGGGAACATTCTTCCTGCATCTTACCTGTCCAGTCCCGTCAGAATTTTAGATGTTTCTATGAGATCCCCTCTCATCCTTCTAAACTCCAGTGAATACAGGCCCAGTCGATCCAATCTCTCCTCATATGTCAGTCCTGCCATCCCGGGAATCTGTCTGGTGAACCTTTGCTGCACTCCCTCAATAGCAAGAATGTCCTTCCTCAGGTTAGGAGACCAAAACTGAACACAATATTCCAGGTGAGGCCTCACTAAGGCCCTGTACAACTGCAGTAAGACCTCCCTGCTCCTATACTCAAATCCCCTAGCTATGAAGGCCAACATACCATTTGCCGCCTTCACCGCCTGCTGTCCCTACGTGTCAACTTTCAATGACTGATGAACCATGACAACCAGGTCTCGTTACACCTCCCCTTTTCCTAATCTGCCGCCATTCAGATAATAATCTGCCTTCGTGTTTTTGCCCCCAAAGTGAATAACCTCACATTTATCCACATTATACTGCATCTGCCATTTGTTTGCCCACTCACCTAACCTGCCCAAGTCACCCTGCAGCCTTTTAGCGTCCTCCTCTCAGCTCACACCGCCACCCAGCTTAGTGTTATCTGCAAACTTGGAGATATTACACTCAATTCCCTCATCCAAATCATTAATGTATATTGTAAAGAGCTGGGGTCCCAGCACTGAGCCCTGCGGCACTCCACTAGTCACTGCCTGCCATTCTGAAAATGACCCGTTTATCCCGACTCTCTGCTTCCTGTCTGCCAACCAGTTCTCTATCCACGTCAGTACATTACCCCCAATACCATGTGCTTTAATTTTGCACACCAATCTCTTGTGTGGGACGTTGTCAAAAGCCTTTTGAAAGTCCAAATACACCACATCCACCAGTTCTCCCTTGTCCACTCTTCCAGTTACATTCTCAAAAAATTCTAGAAGATTTGTCAGGCATGATTTTCCTTTCATAAATCCATGCTGTCTTAGACCGATCCCTGTCACTGCTTTCCAAATGTGCTGCTATTTCATCTTTAATAATTGATTCCAACATTTTCCCCACTACTGATGTCAGGCTAACCAGTCTATGATTACCTGCCTTCTCTCTCCCTCCCTTCTTAAAAAAAATGGTGTTACATTAGCTACCCTCCAGTCTATAGGAACCGATCCAGAGTCAATAGACTGTTGGAAAATGATCACCAATGCATCCATTATTTCTTGGGCTACTTCCTTAAATACTCTGGGATGCAGACTATCAGGCCCCGGGGATTTATTGGCCTTCAATCCCATCAATTTCCCTAACACAATTTCCCGCTTAATAAGGATTTCCTTCAGTTCCTCCTTCTCACTAGACTCTCGGTCCCTTAGTATTTCGGAAGGTTATTTGTGTCTTCCTTCGTGAAGACAGAACCAAAGTATTTGTTTAACTGGTCTGCCATTTCTTTGTTCCCCATTATAAATTCACCTGAATCTGACTGCAAGGGACCTACGTTTGTCTTCGCTAATCTTTTTTTCGTCACATATCTATAGATTATGGGGTATTTGACAATCCGGAAGTACAGACAGGAAGGGAAAGGAGGTGGGTAGCTCTGTTAATAAAGGATGGAATCACTGCAATAGTGAGAAATTATATTGGCTCAAATGATCAGGATGTTGAAACCGTTTGGGTGGAGATAAGGAATAATAAGGGGGAAAAGTCACTGGCCCCCTATAGTCTATCGGCCCCCTAACAGTAGCAACTCTGTTGGTCGGAGTATAAACCAGGAAATAGTGGGGGCTTGTAAAAAGGAACAGCAATAATCATGGGTGATTTTAACCTCCATTTTGATTGGACAAATCAAATTGGTCTGGGTAACCTTGAGGAAAAGTTCATAGAGTGCATAAGGGACGGGTTCCTTGAGCAGTATGTAATGGAACCAACCAGGGGGCAGGTTATCTTAGATCTGGTCCTGTGTAATTAGACAGGATTAATAAACAATCTCCGAGTAAAGGATCCCCTTGGAATGAGTGATCAGAGCATGGTTGAATTTCAAATTCAGATTGAGGGCGACAAAGTTGGATCTCAAACCAGTGTGCTAAGCTTAAATAAAGGAGACTATGAAGATATGAGGGCAAAGTTGGCTAAATTGGACTGGGAAAATAGATTAAAGTGGAGGACGGTTGATGAACAGTGGCGTACATTTAAGGAGATATTTCACAACTCTCAAGAAAAATATATTCCAGTGAGGAGGAAATGGCATAGAAGAAAAGATAGCCATTGTGGCTAACTAAAGAAATAAAGGACGGTATCCAATTAAAAACAAGGGCATACAAAGTGGCCAAAATTAGTGGGAGGACAGAAGATTGGGACACTTTTAAAAGCCAGCAAAGAATGACTAAAAAAATGATGAAGAAAGGGAAGATAGACTATGAAAGTAAACTAGCACGAAATATAAAAACAGATAGCAAGAGTTTCTATAGGTATATAAAAAGGAAAAGAGTGGCTAAAGTAAATGTTGGTCCCTTAGAGGATGAGACCGGGGAATTAGTAATAGGGAACATGGAGATTGCAGAAACTCTGAACAAATATTTTGTATCAGTCTTTACAGTAGAGGACACTAACAATATCCCAAGAGGTGATAGTCAAGAGACTATAGGGGGGGAGGAATTTCACACAATCACAATCATTAAGGAGATGGTACTCAGTTAGATAATGGGACTAAAGGCGGCTACATCCCCTGCACCTGATGGCTTGCATCCTAGGGTCTTATGAGAAGTAGCGGCAGGGATTGTGGATGCATTGGTTGTAATTTACCAAAATTCCCTGGATTCTAGGGTGGTCCCAGCAGATTGGAAAACTGCAAATGTAATGCCCCTATTTAAAAAAAGGAGGCAGACAAAAAGCAGGAAACTATAGACCAGTTAGCCTAACATCTATTGTTGGGAAAATGTTGGAGTCCATTATTAAAGAAGCAGTAGCAGGACATTTGGAAAAACATAATTCAGTCAGGCAGAGTCAGCATGGATTTATGAAAGGGAAGTCATGTTTGACAAATTTGCTGGAATTCTTTGAGAATGTAACGAACAGGGTGGATAAAGGGGAACCAGTGGATGTGGATTGTTTGAACTTCCAGAAGGCATTTTACAAGATGCCACATAAGAGGTTACTGCACAAAATAAAAGTTAATGGAGTTGGGGGTAATATATTAGTATGGATAGCGGATTGGCTAACTAACAGAAAACAGAGAGTTGGGATAAATTAATCATTCTCGGGTTGACGATCAGTATCTAGACGGGTGCCACAGGGATCAGTGCTGGGGCCCCAACTATTTACAATCTATTTTAATGACTTAGAAGAAGGGACCGAGTGTAACATAGCCAAGTTTGCTGCTGATACAAAGATGGGAGGAAAAACAATGTGTGAGGAGGGCACACACAATCTACAAAAAAGACATAGACAGGCTAAGAGAGTGGGCAGAAATTTGGCAGATGGAATATAATGTTGGAGGTTATGCACTTTGGCAGAAAAAAATCTAAGAGCAAGTTATTTAAATGGAGAAATATTGCAAAGTGCTGCAGTACAGCAGGACCTGGGGGTACTTGTGCATGAAACATAAAAGGTTAGTAAGCAGGTGCAGCAAATGATCAGGAAGGCCAATGGAATCTTGGCCCTTATTGCAAAGGGGATGGAGTATAAAAGCAGGGAAGTCTTGCTACAGTTATACAGGGTATTAGTGAGGCCACACCTGGAATACTGCATGCAGTTTTGGTTTCCATATTTACGAAAGGATATACTTGCTTTGGAGGCAGTCCAGAGACAGTTCACTAGGTTGATTCCGGAGATGAGGAGGTTGACTTATGAGGAAAGGTTGAATAGGTTGGGCCTCTATTCATTGGATTTCAGAAGAATGAGAGGTGATCTTATCGAAACGTAGAAGATTATGAGGGGGCTTGACAAGGTGGATGCAGAGAGGATGTTTCCACTGATGGGGGAGACTAGAACTAGGGGGCATAATCTTGGATTAAGGGGCCGCCTATTTAAAACTGAGATGAGGAGGAATTTTCTCTTCTCAGAGGGTTGTAAATCTGTGAAATTCGCTGCCTCAGAGAGCTATAGAAGCTGGAGCGTTGAATAAATTTAAGTCCGAGACAGACAGTTTCTTAGCCGATAAGGGAATAAGGGGTTATGGGGAGCGGGCAGGGAAGTGGACCTGAGTCCATGATCGGATCAGCCATAAATAGTGGAGCAGGCTCGAGGGGCTGTATGGCCTACTTCTGCTCCTATTTCTTATGTTCTTATGTAGCACTGCAGCCGGGATGCTGTCGGGGCCTGTATCCTTCTTTGCGTCCAGTGCAGACAGCTGCACGGGCCAAATGGCCTCCTTCTTTAACCATTCTATGATTCTGTACAACTGAGTGGCTTGTTAAAGTCAACCCATGTTGTCGTAGAACTCAAGTCACGTATAGGCCAGACCAGGTAACGATAGCACGTTTCCTTCCCTACAACACATTAGTTTTTTTTCTGACAAACCGCCCACTTCATGGATTTATTTAACTGAATCCAAATTCTCAAAATGCCCTGGTGGAATTTGAACACGTGTTCCATGGATTATTCATCCAGGTCTCTGGATTACTTGTTTAGTAACATTGGGCTCAATTTTCTGCAGTGATTTGTGCCGTTTTTTTGGTGCGCACCGCTTTATTTTTGCTAAGTTTAAAAAACTTTCAAAGTTCCCCAAGGAATGTGTGCCAGTGTAACTTAGTTACGATTTTTTTTTGGGTTAGTTTTTTTATGCGTCATGGGGGCGTAACCTGATCTCTGCGCCAGTATATGTCAATTATGGAAGTTTGCCCCAAAAAAATTTCTGAGGTCGGCGTATGTGACCATTCCCGAAAAACCTTCTGATGAGTTAAGAAAAAGCAGCGCACATTGAAAAATTGGCGCAGAAAAACACTATTGTTTTTCAGCCAGCGAAGTTTTGGAGGGAGTCAAGAAGACTTAAATATGCATAATAAAGATTACATTTTTTTACCTTTATAACACAGTAAATGGAAGTTGGCTGGAATTCTGTAAGTTTTCATATTTTTTCAACTGACACGCCACCTGCATACAGGGCTGGAGGGTCGGAGCGTCGGCCGGCATAATTGGTCCCACACCCGGAAACGGGCTCAGGGCTCGGCTGCAAAAGAAGGCATACAGGTACAGCAGGCGGTGAAGAAGGCAAATGGTATGTTGGCCTTCATAGCTAGGGGATTTGAGTATAGGAGCAGGGAGGTCTTGCTGCGGTTGTACAGGGCCTTGGTGAGGCCTCACCTGGAATATTGTGTTCAGTTTTGGTCTCCTAATCTGAGGAAGGACATTCTTGCTATTGAGGGAGTGCAGCGAAGGTTCACCAGACTGATTCCCGGGATGGCAGGACTGACATATGAGGAGAGACTGGATCAACTGGGTCTTTATACACTGGAGTTTAGAAGGATGAGAGGGGATCTCATAGAAACATATAAGATTCTTACGGGACAGGACAGGTTAGATGCAGGTAGAATGTTCCCGATGTTGGGGAAGTCCAGAACCAGGGGACACAGTCTTGGATAAGGGGTAGGCCATTGAAGACTGCGATGAGGAGAAACTTCTTCACTCAGAGAGTTGTTAACCTGTGGAATTCCCTGCCACAGAGAGTTGTTAATGCCAGTTCGTTGGATATATTCAGGATGCAGTTAGATATGGCCCTTACGGCTAAGGGGATCAAAGGGTATGGAGAGAAAGCAAGAAAGGGATACTGAGGGAATGATTAGCCATGATCTTATTGAATGGTGGTGCAGGCTCGAAGGGCCAAATGGCCTACTCCTGCACCTATTTTCTATGTTTCTATGTTTCTAAGCCTGTAGGGGGCGCTCATCATCATCACAGGCAGTCCCTCAGAATCGAGGAAGACTTGCTTCCACTCTTTTAATGAGTGCTTAACTGCCTGAACAGTCCAATACGAGAGCCACAGTCCCTGTCACAGATGAGACAGATAGTTGTTGACGGTAAGGAAGGGTGGGACAGGTTTGCCGCACGCTCTTTCCGCTGCCTGCGCTTGATTTCTGCATGCTCTCGGTGATGAGACGTGAGATGCTCAGCGCCTTCCCGGATGCACTTCCTCCACTTAGGGTGGTCTTTGGCCAGGGACTCCGAGATGTCGTTGGGGATGTTGCACTTTATCAGAGAGGCTTTGAAGGTGTCCTTGTAACGTTTCCTCTGCCCACCTTTGGCTCGTTTCCCGTTAAGGAGTTCCGATAGAGTGCTTGCTTTGGGAATCTCGTGTCTCGCATGAGGACAATGTGGCCTGCACAGCAGAGCTGATCGAGTGTGGTCAGTGCTTCAATGCTGGGGATGTTGGCGGAGGACACTAATGTTGGTGCGTCTCCCAGGGGATTTGTAGGATCTTGCGGACACATCATTGGTAGTATTTCTCCAGCGACTTGAGGTGTCTACTGTACATGGTCCATGACTCTGAGCCATACAGAAGGGTGGGTATTACTATAGCCCTGTAGACCATGAGCTTGGTGGCAGATTTGAGGGCCTGGTCTTCAAACACTCTTTTCCTCAGGTGGCCGAAGGGTGCACTGGAGGCGGTGTTGAATTTTGTCATCAATGTCTGCTCTTGTTGAAAAGAGGCTCCCGAGGTATGGGAAATGGTCCACGTTGTCCAGGGCCACGCCATGGATCTTGATGACTGGGGGGCAATGCTGTGCAGCTAGGACAGGCTGGTGGAGGATCTTTGTCTTACAGATGTTTAGCGTAAAGAAGCCCTGAGTGGGAGGTTGGGGGCTGTGGAAAGCGATCAGAAGGCATCAGAAGCCTGCACTCCCTATTAAATTCATACAGACTTGTGGGGAGAGGGAACAAAGAACCTTGTCCTGCCTGCCTGCCATTTTGAGCTTCTTGCCTGCTGTTTTGAGCTTCTTGCAAAGGTAAAATTTAAGCATGGGGGCAATACTGACAATGCCGTACCTTGTGTAAGCCTTTTGCATGATGGTGCTGCGGAGGAGACAATTGATTCGACATCATCGCATGAGGAACCTCAGAACCCCTCGGGTGATGAGCAGGAGGCCTTACCCATGTCGGGTATATCGAGACAGGCGTTCGTGCTTGCACCTGAGTGATGCAGACTGTGTCAGAAGGCTGCGTTTTCGCAAAGAAGTTGTAATTGAAATCTGTGAATTGGTAAAAGCAGACCTGCAACCTAGAAGCGTCAGGAGGATTGCTTTGTCAGTTGAAGTGAAGATTTACAGCTTCTATACATCCGGATCGTTCCAAGCTACACCTGGGGATGTGTGCGCCATTTCTCAACATGCAACACATGTCTGCATTCGGCAGATGACTGCTGCAGTATATGCCCGGAGGAATGACTACAAGGCAGACTAAGTGAGTGGGCAAAAATTTGGCAGATGGAGTATAATGTTGGAAAGTGTGAGGTCATGCAGGAAAAATTCAAGAGCAAGTTATTATTTAAATGGAGAAAGATTGCTAAGTGCTGCAGTACAGTGGGACCTGGGGGTACTTGTGCATGAAACACAAAAGGTTAGTATACAGGTTCAGCAAGTGATCAGGAAGGCCAATGGAATCTTGGCTTATGAGGAAAGGTTGAGTAGGTTAGGTCTCTACTCATTGGAGTTCAGAAGAATGAGAGGTGATCTTATCGAAACGTATATGATTATGAGGGGGTTGACGAGGTGGATGCAGAGAGGATATTTCCACTGATAGGGGAGACTAGAACTAGAGGGCATAATCTTAGAATAAGGGGCCGCCCATTTAAAACTGAGATGAGGAGAAATTTCTTCTCTGAGGGTTGTGGATCTGTGGAATTCGCTTCCTCAGAGACCTGTGGAAGCTGGGACATTGAATAAATTTAAGACAGAAATAGACAGTTTCTTTAACGATAAAGGCTTATGGAGAGCGGCCAGGGAGGTGGACCTGAGTCCATGATTGGATCAGCCATGATCGTATTAAATGGCGGAGCAGGCTCGAGGGGCCATATGGCCTACTCCTGCTCCTATTTCTTATGTTCTGATAAAGTTCCCCATGACCTCCCAGGCAATGCGTGACAGGGCTGTGGGCTTCTCCAGGATTGCTGTCTTCCCCAGGGTGCAGGGCTACATTGATTGTACCCACATCGCTTTGCGAGCACCTTTGGAGGATTCTGAGATGTACAGGAACAGAAAAGGCTTCCGCTTCATTAATGTACAGCTCTTGTGTGATGACTTGCATCGCATCATGTCAGTTGATGCAAGATACTCTGGGAGCACCCATGATGCGTTCATCCTACGCAAGAGTGCTATATCTGCCATGTTTCAGCAGCAGCCAGAAGGATAGAGCTGGCTACTGGGGGACAAAGGGTACGGCCTCGCCACCTGGCTCATGACTTCCCTACATGTAACCCAGACGGAAATTGACCGGGAATACAAAATGTCGCACATTGCGACACGCAGCATAATAGAAAGGACTAGTAGAATACCCACCTGAGGTGAGAATGGCTGATGATGATGAGGAAGATGCAGATGACAAGGAGGAGGATGAGGAAGCCATGCAACTACCTGAACTTGGAGCACGACGGCGGAGGAGGGCATGCCGTCATGCCCAATTAACGATTGCTCGAGCCTTGCGTCAGCAGCTCATCCATGAACGCTTTGCTGCCTGAAGCCTCAGCGGCAACTATTCCACATGGACCACGTTTACTTTTTGGACCTGTTCCGTAATGTTGTGTTGTGTTAATGAAACAAATAATGGAAATGATTCTTGTTTACTTCAAAAGTTGCGTTAATAATGGAACAAATAATGGAAATTATTCAGTTATAATTTGAAATATTTTTTTCAAAAGTTAAACATATATTTGTTTGTACTTAACTTTAATAAACATATTCTTGCATCAAATTTTAAAGTTTTCACTTAAGATCACTTAAAAACTTTAAGATCACTTACTAACCTTTAAACTTGCAAATTTACACAACTTACAAAAAACTTTTAATTTGAGAACAGTAACAACAATAATAATAACAACAACAGCAGCAAAGAGTGGGGGCGGGGGTGCAGGCAGTAATGTGGAAGGCCCAGCTTGGGCCACGTCCAAGGCTGGTCTGGGGATTGGAGTGGGAGTGGCAGTTGATTCTGTCAATGGGCGCGGGGTCTGGACGTGTTCCCTTACTGCAGCAGCTAACTCCAAAATTCCCTCCCTCGTGTGCCTCAACTATCTCCAGCATTCCTTCCCTTATGTTCGCCGACAGTGTCTCAGCTACCTGTGACATGCCCTCCCTCATGTTGAGCAACAGTATGTCAACTACCTGCAACATTCCCTCCCTGATGTTCACTGACAGCGCATCAGCTACTTGCGACATTCCCTCCCTCAAGCGCACCAACATGGTTTCAGCTGACTGAGATATTCCCTCCCTCATGTTTCTGGACAGCATTCCCATTTCTCGTGAGAGTGTTGTTACTTCTCCCGACAGTCCCGATACCTCATCACCCACCCCCACTGATGGTGTCCAGGAGTGATCGCGTAAGGTCAGTGCTCTCCGCACTCATTGCCATCATCTGTTAGATCCTGCATCTCAGGAGAGCGCGGTTGAGCTCTCCTTCCCCTTCTCACCCTGTGTGTGGTTCATAGCATCCCAGTGGGACATGCAGCCTTGGACGGTGGGACTCTGGGTGTGCCTTGTTGCAACGCACTGGGACCCGCAGCCTCGGACGGTGGGGCCCTCTGTGTGCCTCACTGCACTCCGCTGGAACTTGCAGCCTTGGACGGTGGGAAACCATGGAATGTCCTAGAGAAGGGGCTGGCACCTCAATGGGCGGCACCTGCACCTCCTCCAAAGTGAGTACAACAGTGAGGACTTCATCCATCCCCTCACGCCCATGCTCTTGGTCTGGAAGTTGGGATTGAAAGATGTTCTTCCCTTCAAGCTCGTCTTCATCTGAATCTTCTGCATCATTAGGGTTGGCCTCAAGTTCTGCAAAATATAACAGAACAGATAAATGGTTAGCAGCAGAGGAGGGGGCAGGGTGGCATGAGTAGGCTCACACAGCACAGGCAGCAGGCTAATTTGAAGGACCATGATGAATGATAGCACATTGCATCAACCGAAGCGTAGCTGAGGGAAGCATCCCCATGAACAGAAGCATGGCTAGCCCGCGCAGTACTTAACATTTAGGAAAGCTAGACTGGAATTTGCAGGACTTATCCTCTCCCTCGAGTGTGGGCCCAGCTTGTGCAGTGGTGGTTGCTTTTCTCCAGGTAGGACCCATCAAAGCAACGACCCTCTCTTCCAAGGGTGTCAGTGGGTACAGATTTGCCAGACCTCCTGCTGTTTGAGTTCTTGTTTGTTGTGTGCCACCTTCCTCTGCAAAGATGAAAATATAACTTTTTAGAGCGGGTGACTTTCTGCTGGGTGGGACGTATACAGATGGTCACATTCACAATTGCAATTCAATTGAATAAATGAAAATATTACACTAATTACTTGACCAAGGTCCTGCCACTTCTTTTTGCACTGGCCTCCGGGCCTCAGGGTGGTCACCATTACACAGTAATCTTCTGCAAGTTGGTTCCAGCGTTTCTTCTTTTCTTTGGGTGGAACTTTTATGTGACCTCTGCTGGTGTCCAGCTCCTGCCATCTGGCCTCAATCACCGTAACCAGTGCTTCCACTTCATCCTGTAAGAAATTCTTGGTCCTTGCACCATGTTGCATCTTGTATTGCAGCTCTGATTTTTCTAATGAGAATTAAAGTTCTCACACAAAACTGGCTCTTTAAAAATGGCCGATTGGAGACCGGGAGTTGTACTGTGCATGCACGTCTAAAACGACCTTTTTTTTTTCACGCATGTGTGGAAGGGACAACATTGTTTATTCTGCGCAGACAGTAGGCTCCACCCCCTGAGGCTACAGGACCGGCTGCGCGGCGCCAATTTTGAAAAATAGAGTGGGGAAACTTGGCACATTTATTTTTGGAGTAGCTCTGGCCTAGAAAAACGTGCGTAACTCTGGCAATATGGCAAAAAACGGCTTTGGGCAAAATTGAGCCCATAATCACTACGCTAATGTAACCCTTGTAATACTAATACTTGCTCACCTTGACAGTCGGACACAAATTAATCTGAAGAGACCTGGGGGTGGTAAATCACAAGAAATACTAAAGCGCTGCCTGTAGTTAATGGTTCCCATGAGAAAAAGGATTCAGACTTATTAATTTAAGAACTTCTATTAAATGAAGCATAAACAATGATCGGCAGGATATTATACAAAACCCAAATTATTTGGCTTGTGAATAAACTACTGAGGAGCTTCTAGATTGTTGGGGTGTAATTGCATTTCGTTAGTAGATGCATGCTCATTTCAGTTACTTTTGCTTATAATTTAAATTTTCTGCTTAACATCAGAAATGTTAATGGAGAATGGAACACCTTCCACGTTGGGCACTCTCTCCAACTGCTGCATTTTCAGTTCATAATTATAGTTATATGCCATATAAGACTCTCTCTATTTTTTCACTGCAATATGGCTCAGCCCCAATATTAGAACAGCCCCCCCCCCCCCCAACCCACTGTATCGGAAAAAAAAAACATTTTCCCACTGCATCCATCCTTTAGCCTTTTTAAAAGAGAACTGGTGACTATGAAAGTGGTTAACTTAGCCGTTTGTGACTTAACCATTGGTGTGTCCTCTCTCCTCTCAACATCCTTTACTAGAAAGAGTATTGCATTTTGGAATTGGAAGATTTTTTTCAGGTGATACTTCAAGATTATGGTATTACCACTAGATTTCCATATTTCAGTTTTTAAATGCAGGAGGTGCAGCCAGATGAATGGAGTTTTCATTTTTGCATGCCTGAGTGTGTGTTTCTTGTAAAAGAGACATTAGTTTAAATAGAATAAAACCTGTCCTGTATACGGCAGGAAAATGGGAAAGGAGGAAATATGTACAAAAATCGAATAAGTTTGGAGCAGGGGAACTATTATTGTCCTTCAAGCTAATAAGTTAAATACTAAAGTATCTGCTGTGCAAGATTAGTTGGAAAAAATGTCAGGATGTGAACTGGTACTCTTTTGGAGGTAGCCAATAGATGGTCTGTAAATTAAAACGTGATGTTGAGAGATCGAATCATAGAATAATACAGCACAGAAGGAGGCTATTCTGCCCATCATGCTTCTGCTGGCTCTTTCAAAGAACCATTCAATTCATTCCACTCCCCTGCTCTGTAACCATAGCCCTGTAAATTTTTTCCCAAATGGTCAACATCACACTTTAATTCACTATCTATTGGTTAGCCTTGTGCTCAATATACATATACATATGCTGAAACAGTTTTGAAACTTGGATGCCTTTGTATAAAGATACCTGTCCATGTGCATTTTGTTCATTCAAAATAGTTAAAATTCTAAAGTCACTTAAACTTGGCACATAATTCTTTCACATTTCTTCTTTCTGCATTGCTTGCTTAATCTTTAAATGACTTTCTATCATTTCTTAACATCATCTGTGATGCATATTTAAACCCATCAGAAATACGTGATGTTTTAAGATTTTTGATTGACTGAATTAATTTGATGTGATAAATAAAAAGAAAATGTATTAATAGGCACATATATGGAAATGTTGATAAGATATTGGATATATAAATGCTATACCTATATTTACCTGTGTAGAACATGGCTTTGAAATCTTAATGGATATTTGGAAAAATCTTTACTAAGACATCATCTGCTTGTGATATGGTGACAAATGATACTTGCTGCTTTTTCTCCACAAACGCTTTAGCAAGCACTCTTTAATGAAAAATAATGCCCTTTTAAGAACAATTCTTAGCTGCTATTGTTGAATAAAGAAATGTTACCTTGTCTAATTGGATTCAAAACATATAAGACAACCTTCTTGAGTAGGAATGTTTTCAACCGCAAAAGAAAGAGTGCTTTGGCATGAACATTATAGCACAGTAGAAAATTGGTCCAAGTATTTCCAAAACTGAGATCCATGCCCATCTCCTGCAGGTTCCTGTCTGAATCCATCAATGCTCCCATCCCTCATCAACTACAGCTCATCTAAAAATCTGCTGCCCATATCCATCAATGCCTCGATTTTAAAATTTGCATCTTCGTGTTGAAATCCCTTCATGACCTCGCTCCTCACTATCTATGTCCCACTCCAGAGACTTGCATAGGATTGCATAGGATATACATCGGCCTGAGGGAGAGAATGTTCGAAGATCAGGCCCTTAAATCTGGCACCAAGCATATGGTCTACAGGACTGTAGTGATACCTGCCCTCCTGTATGGCTCAGAGACGTGGACCATATACAGTAGACACCTCAAATGGCTGGAGAAATACCACCAATGATGTCTCCGCAAGATCCTGCAAATCCTCTGGGAGAACAGACGCACCAACATTAGTATCCTCGATCAGGCCAACATCTCCAGCATCGAAGCACTGACCACATTCGACCAGCTCCCTTGGGCGGGCCACATTGTTCGCAAGCCTGACTCCAAAAGCAAGTGCTCTACTCGGAACTCCTACACGGCAAGCGAGCCCCAGGTAGGCAAAGGAAATGTTTCAAGGACACCCTCAAAGCCTCGATAAAATGCAACATCCCCATTGACACCTGGGAATCCCTGGCCAAAGACCGCCCTAAGTGGAGGAAGAGCATCCGCGAGGGCACTGAGCACCTCGAGTCTCATCGCTGAGAGCAGGCAGCGGAAGGAGCGTGCAGCAAACCAGACTCCCCCGCCCACCCTTTCCTTCAACGACTGTCTGTCCCACCTGTTTCAGAGACTGTAATTCCTGTATTGGACTGTTCAGTCACCTAAGAACTCACTTTTAGAGTGGAAGCAAGTCTTCCTCGATTTCGAGGGACTGCCTATGATGATGATGACATAGGATATACAGCACAGAAATAGGCCATTTGGCTTTATGCTCCACTCGAGCCTCCTCCCGTCTTTGCTCATCTAAATCTATCAGCGTAACCCTCTACTCCCTTTTCCCTCATATGCTTGTCCAGCCTCCCTTTAAATGCATCTATACTATTCACTTCAACCACTCCCTGTGGTAGCGAGTTCCACATTCTCACCACTCGTTGGGTAAAAAAGTTTCTTCTGAATTCCTTACTGGATTTCTTGGTGACTATATTATATAGCTGGCCTCTAGTTATGCTCTTCCCCACAAGTGGAAACATCCACTCTATTAAAACCTTTCATAATTTTAAAGACCTCTATTAGGCCTTGAGAAAGTGCTACACCATCAGAGGTGCCATATTTCGATGAGATGTTAAACTGAGGCCCCACCTGCTCTCTTAGGTGGATGTAAAAGATCGCATGGCATTATATCGAAGAACAGGGGAGCTATCGCCGGTGTCCTGACCAATATTTATGCCTCATTCAACAGCGCTATCTGGTCATTATCACATTGCAGTTTGTGGAAGCTTGCTGTGTGCAAATTGGTTGCCACATTTTCTACCTTACAACAAAGACTCCACTTCAAAAGTACTTTATTGGCTGTAAAACGCTTTGGGGCGTCCTGAGGTTGTGAAAGGCGCTTTATAAATTCAAGTCAGTTTTTTCTTGACTTGTGCTAAACATTGAGAAGATTGAAACCATCGTCTTCATCCCAGTCACAAACTCTGTACACATGCTTTTGCCTCCATACCCTCCAAATCAGGCTGAACCAGCTTGCTCAAAGTCTCAGTGCCCTGTTCAACTCCAAGTTGAGTTTCTGAGCCGATATCCTCTCCATCACAAAAGCCATCTCCTTGCTAACTTGATTGCTGTAATGTTTTCCTTGGTGGCTTCCCATCCTCCAACATTTATAAACTTCTTGTCCACTTTTTTTGAATGACTGAGGAGTGAACTACTCACATTCTAGCACTTGTGTTGAATGGTTGGGTCACTTTAGCTAGTTTCTTTTACAAAGAAAAATTAAATAACCATTTTACCATTTGTCAGAGGGACCACATTCCCTCTGCTAGAAGTGAGGGAATGTGGTTTTGATGTTTCTCTTGACATCTACATTTCATGGATGCTTTTGAAGAAGAGGAAAATGGTGGTGCAGATGAACAGTTAGATCAAAATTACTGAAGAGGTAGATTCACAGAATATTACAGAAAAGATGGTGGCCATTCGGCCCATCATGCCTGTGTGTCGGCTCTTTGAAAGCTATCCAATTAGACACACTCTAGGATGGGATCAGTGCGTTAGTGAGAAACGACGTTGGCTCAGAGGATCAAGATGTTAAATCAGTTTGGATGGAGATAAGGAATTATAAAAGGAAAAAGTCGCTGGTGGGCATAGTCTACAGTAGCTACACTGTTGGGTGGAGTATAAATCAATAAATAATGGAGGCTTGTAATAAAGGATTGGCAATAATCATGGGTAATTTCAACTTTCATATTGATTAGACAAAACAAATTGGCCAGGGTAGCCTTAAGGAGGAGTTCATAGAGTGTATCCGGGATAGTTTCCTTGAACAGTACGTTGCGGAACCAACCAGGGAGCAGGCTATCTTAGATCTAGTACTTTGTAATGAGGCAGGATTAATAAATGATCTCCGAATAAAAGATCTTCTGGGAATGAGTGACCATAATATGGTTGAATTTCAAATTCTGTTGGAGGATGAGAAAGTTAGTTCTCAAATCAGTGTCCCAAGCTTAAATAAAGGAGACTACAAAGGTACGAGGGCTAAAGTGGATTGGGAAAATACACAAAAGAATGGGACGGTTGATGAGCAGTGGGAGATATTTAAGGAGATATTTCATAACTAGCAACAAAAATATATTTATCCCAATGAGAAGGAAAGACTGTAAGAGAAGGGATAACCATCCGTGGCTAACTAAGGAAATAAGGGAGAGTATCAAATTGAAAACAAGGGCATACAATGTGGCCAAGACTAGTGGGAGGCCAGAGGATTGGGAATTTTTTTTAAGCCTGCAGAGAATGACTAAAAAAAAGATAGAGAGGGAAGGCAGATTATGAAAGTAACAAAAAATAAAAACAGATAATAAGAGTTTCTACAGGTACATAAAAAGGAAAAGAAAGTAAATGTTGATCCCCTGGAGGATGAGACTGGGGAATTAATAATGGAGAACAGGGAAATGGCAGAGGCGTTGAACAAATATTTTGTATCAGTCTTCATGGTAGGAGACACTAAAAACATCCCAATCGTAGATAATCAAGGAGCTATAGGTAGGAGGAACTTAATACAATGACTATCACTAATGAAGTAGTACTTCGTAAAATAATGGGACTAAAGGCTGACAAGTCCCCTGGACCTGATGCCTTACATCCTAGGGTCTTGAGAGAAGTGGCTGCAGAGATAGTGGATGCATTGGTTGTAATTACCAAAATTCCCTGGATTCTGATGCGGTTCCAGCAGATTGGAAAACCGCAAATGTAACACCCCTATTTTTTAAAAAAGGAAACAGAGAAAAAGCAGTAATCTATTGACCAGTTAGCCTAACATCTGTCGTTGGGAAAATGCTGGAGTCCATTATTAAGGAAGCAATTGCGGGAGATTTGGAAAAGCATGATTCAAGCAAGCAGAGTTAGCATGGTTTTATGAAAGGGAAATCATGTTTGACAAATTTGCTGCATTTCTTTGATGATGTAACGAGAAGGGTGGATAAGGGGGAACCAGTGGATGTGGTATATTTGGATTTCCAGAAGACTTTCGATAAGTTGTCACATAAGAGGTTACTGCACAAGATAAAAATTCACGGGGTTGGGGGTAATATATTAGCATGGATAGACGATTGGTGAACAGAAAATAGAGAGTCAGGATAAATGGGTCATTTTCCAGTTGGCAAACAGTGACTAGTGGGGTGCCGCAGGGATAGATTCTGTGTCCTCAACTATTTACAATCTCCGTAGCCAAGTTTGCTGACGATATAAAGATGGGAAGAAAAGCAATGTGTGAGGTGGACACAACAAATCTAAACAAGGACATAGACAGGCTAAGTGAGTGGGCAAAAATTTGGCAGATGGAGTATAATGTTGGAAAGTGTGAGGTCATACACTTTGGCAGAAAGACTCAAAGAGCAAGTTATTATTTAAATGGAAAAAGATTGCGAAGTGTTGCAGTATAGCGGGATCTGGGGGTACTTGTGCATGAAACACAAAAGGTTAGTATGCAGGTACAGCAAGTGATCAGTTAGGCCAATGGAACCTTGGCCTTTATTGCAAAGGGGATGGAGTAACATAGAAAATAGGTGCAGGAGTAGGCCATTTGGCACTTCGAGCCTGCACCACCATTCAATAAGATCATGGCTGATCATTCACCTCAGTACCCCTTTTCTGCTTTCTCTCCATACCCCTTCATCCCTTTAGCCGTAAGGGCCATATCTAACTCCCTCTTGAATATTTCCAATGAACTGGCATCAACAACTCTCTGCGGTAGAGAATTCCACAGGTCAACAACTCTGAGTGAAGAAGTTTCTCCTCGTCTCAGTGCTAAATGGCTTACCTCCTTATCCTTTGACTGTGTCCTCTGGTTCTGGACTTCCCCAACATCGGGAACATTCTTCCTACATCTAACCTGTCCCGTCCCGTCAGAATTTTAGATGTTTCTATGAGATCCCCTCTCATCCTTCTAAACTCCAGTGAATACAGGCCCAGACGATCCAGTCTCTCCTCATATGTCAGTCCTGCCATCCCGGGAATCAGTCCGGTGAACCTTCGCTGCACTCCCTCAATAGCAAGAACGACCTTCCTCAGATTAGGAGACCAAAACTGAACACACTATTCCAGATGAGGCCTCACCAAGGCCCTGTACAACTGCAGTAAGACCTCCCTGCTTCTATACTCAAATCCCTAGCTATGAAAGCCAACCATTTGCATTCTTCACCACCTGCTGTACCTGCATGCCAACTTTCAATGACTGAAGTACCATGACACCGAGGTCTCGTTGCACCTCCCCTTTTTCTAATCTGTCGCCATTCAGATAAGCAAGGAAGTCTTGCTACAGTTGTACAGAGTATTGCTGAGGCCACACCTGGAATACTGCGTACAGTTTTGGTTTCTATATTTACGAAAGGATATACTTGCTTTGGAGGCAGTTCAGAGAAGGTTCACAAGGTTGATTCCGGAGGTGAGGGGGTTGACTTATGAGGAAAGGTTGAGTAGGTTGGGCTTCTATTCATTGGAATTTAGAAGAATGAGAGGTGATCTTATCGAACTGTATAAGATTATGAGGGGGCTTGACAAGGTGGATGCAGAGAGGATGTTTCCACTGATAGGGGAGACTAGAACTAGAGGGCATAATCTTAGAATAAGGGGCCTCCCATTTAAAACTGAGACAAGGAGAAATTTCTTCTCTGAGGGTTGTGAATCTGTGGAATTTGCTGCCTCAGAGAGCTGTGGAAGCTGGGACATTGAATACATTTAAGACAGAAATAGACAGTTTCTTGAATGATAAGGGGTTATGGAGAGCGGGCAGGGAAGTGTAGCTGAGTCCATGATCGTATTAACTGGCGGAGCAGGCTCGAGAGACCATATGGCCTACTCCTGCTCCTATTTCTTATGTTTTTATGTTCTTGTATTAATGGCTTGGATGAAAGGACTGAGTGTAATGTAGCCAAGTTTGCTGATGATACAAAGATGGGTGGGAAAGTAAATTGTGAGGAGGACACAACAAATCTATAGACAGGCTAAGTGAGTGGGCAAAAATTTGGCAGATGGAGTCTAATGTGGGAAAATGTGAGGTTATCCACTTTGGCAGAAATAATAGAAAAGCAAATTATAATTTAAATGGAGAAAAATTGCAAAGTGCTGCAGTACAGAGAGACCTGGGGAGTCCTTGTGTATGAAACACAAAAATTAGCATGCAGGTACAGCAAGTAATCAGGAAAGCAAATGGAATGCTGGCCTTTATTGCAAGGAGGATAGAGTATAAAAGCAGAGAAGTCATGCTACAACTGTACAGGGTATTGGTGAGGCCACACCTGGAGTACTGCGTACAGTTTTGGTTTCACTATTTAAGGAAGGATATACTTGCATTGGAGGCTGTTCAGAGAAGGTTCACTCGGTTGATTCCGGAGATGAGCGGGTTGACTTACGATGATAGGTTGAGTAGATTGGGCCTATACACATTGGAGTTCAGAAGAATGAGAGGTGATCTTACTGAAACATCTAAGATAATGATTGGGCTCGACAAAGTTTATGCAGAGAGGATATTTTCACTAATAAGGGAAACTAAAACTAGGGGACACTTTCCACTTTTTTTGCATCGATACCTCCACTTAACGTCCATTTTAACGCTGAGATGAGGTATATCGACCATTTAGCCATAAAATGGAAACTAACGCCCATATATCGCTCACTTAATACCCAGTGTTACTTTCGGCATTAAGTTAACGGCGAAAATTAATAATGCCACCCGCCCACTTTTTTTTGCAGTAAAGATCAGAATGGGCGAAACTAACGAAATTGCTCTCACCTGAACTAAACCCAGCGGTATGGACGCCAGGTTGTAAATCGGAGGTCGGTTCATATAGAAACATAGAAACATAGAAAATAGGTGCAGGAGGGAGGTATTTGCCTCGTCTGAGAATCAGCAATCTTGTTTTGTCCTCCCACTAGTTCCTCTCCCACCTCACTGTTTTCGCCAGCGTCCTCAGTCTCCGTGCTGTGTCGCTTTCTCCATCCCTTCCATTTTAACTATATTTTTTCCCCAAAAAACTCCTTGCGAACAACGTTATTTGTGCACTCAATTATTTTTGCTTCTGGTAAATCTCCCTCCTACCTCCCACAACAGCCAAACAACTACACAACACACCCACACACGCTTTCAGTTCCTCTCTGCTCCCTCTCTTCTCTTCTGCGCATGTATTGATGACCCCTGACCTCCTGAAACGTGGGAAACGACCGTTGCCATGGTGTTGCTATGGATGCCGACATTTTACAGCAGGAGGGCATTGTTCGCGGTAACGCCCATTTTATAAAGTGGAAAGTTGGGGTTTTGAAAATGGGCGATAATCCGGCACTCAAAACCCATATTTACCACCAACGCTGAAAATAATACCCATTTTTGGGCGATCTGCACAAAAGTGGAAAGTCTTAGAATAAGGGGCCGCCCATTTAAAACTGAGATGAGGAGAAATGTCTTCTCTGAGGGTTGTAAATCTATGGAATTCTCTGTCTCAGAGAGCTGTGGAGGCTGGGTCATTGAATATATTTAAGGCGGTGATAGACAGATTTTTGAGCGATAAGGAAATAAAGGATTATGGGGAGCAGGCAGGGAAGTGGAGCTGAGTCGATGATCTTATTGAATGGTGGAGCAGGCTCGAGGGGTCAAATGGTCTACTCCTGCTATTTCTTATGTTCTTATGCTCTTACTCTCCTGCTTTTTCCCCATAGCTTTTTATCTTTTCAAGTGTATATATGGAAATTGCTAAGTCCTTACTATACAGTATAAATGCACACGAGTCCCATGCTTGAGAGAAGGTCAGTCTGTGACCTGTCCATTATTCCTTAGCACTCAAGTGATGAAAGTGGATGGAGCTTCCCCTTTTATACCTGAAGGTCCAGGTTAGGAGTGTCTCTCACAAGTTCACCACCTAGTGGTCATTGTTCTCACAACTTGGGTCAGATTATACATGGGTTACAATGCTGGTTGAATACATGACATCACCTCTCTTTCCCCCCCCCCCCCCCACCCCAAGTCTTATTGGGATCACAGGTTGAGTCTCTCTGGTGGTTTATGCTCTCTTGTAGAGCGCCTGAGTTGGCACTCCGGTTGTTGGGCGCTGGCCTGAGTGTCTGCTGTTTGCGGTGCTTCAGGCCTATCCGGACTGCCCACAGTGACTGGGCTCTCCTCCCTTTGGTTCCGGCGTTCAGTCACCTGTGGTGGAGTAAACTCTATATCGTGTTCTTCCTCTGCTTCTTCTATGGGGTTGCTGAACCTCGTTTTTGTTTGATCCACGTTTTTGCAGCAGATTTGTCCATTGGTAAGTTTAACTACCTGAATCCTAGTTCCCTCTTTGGCAATCACAGTGCCTGCGAGCCATTTGGCCCTGCAGCGTAGTTGAGGACAAAAACATCAATACATTGCGCCGTTGCATTCCTGTCATGGTAGTCATATTGTGACTGGCGCCTGCTCTCGACAATTTCTTTCATGGTGGGGTGTACAAGGGATAACCGGGTTTTGAGCGTCCTTTTCATTAGCAGCTCTGCGGGTGGAACCCCTATGAGCGAGTGTGGTCGGGATCTATTGGCCAATAGGAGGCGTGATAAGCGACTTTGTAGGGAACCCCCTTGGATTCTGAGCATCCCCTGTTTGATTATCTGCACTGCTCGTTCTGCCTGGCCGTTTGAGGCCGGCTTGAACGGTGCCGTTCTGACATGGTTAATTCCATTGCCTGCCATGAAGTCCTGGAATTCAGTGCTTGTGAAGCACGGGCCATTGTCGCTGACCAAGATGTCCGGTAGACCGTGGGCGGCGAACATTGCCCGTAGACTTTCTACCGTGGCAGAGGATGTGCTTGAATTTAAAATGTCACACTCGATCCATTTGGAGTAGGCGTCTACTACAACCAAAAACATTTTTCCCATGAAAGGACCTGCTATAGTCCACATGGATGCGTGACCAAGGCTTGACGGGCCAGGGGCTAATGGGGGCTTCCCTGGGTGCATTGCCCAGCTGGGCACACGTGTTGCACCTGCGAACACAAAGTTCCAGATCTGCGTCTATCCTTGGCCACCAAACGTGTGACCTGGCAATTGCCTTCATCATGACAATGCCCGTGTGCTCATTGTGGAGTTCTCTCATGAACACCTCTCTGCCCATCTGGGGCATGACTACGTGGTTTTCCCACAGTAGGCAATCGGCCTGAATCGAGAGTTCATCCCTGCGTCTGTGAAATGGTTTAAATACCTCAGGGCATGCTCTGTACGTGGCTGCCCAGTCCCCATTCAGGACACATTTCTTGACGAGAGACAATAGCGGGTCTCTATTTGTCCAGACTTTAATCTGACGGGCTGTCACGGGTGAGCCTTCACTTCCGAAAGCTTCAACAGCCATGACCATCTCAGCAACATGCTCGGTAACCCCCTCAGTGGCGGCTAGTGGGAGCCTGCTGAGTGTATCGCCGCAGTTTTCGGTGCCCGGTCTGTGCCGAATTGTATAGTCGTAGGTGGCTTACGTGAGTGCCCACCTCTGTATGCAGGCCGATGCGTTTGCATTTATGGCCTTGTTGTCAGCCAACAGGGACGTTAGGGGTTTGTGATCTGTCTCCAGCTCAAATTTCCTGCCAAACAGATACTAGTGCATTTTCTTTACCGCATATACACATGCGAGCGCCGCCTTTTCTACCATCCCGTAGCCCCTTTCTGCCTGAGACAGACTTCTGGAGGCATAAGCTACCGGCTGTAACTGACCCTTGGCATTGACATGCTGCAACACACACCCGACACCATAGGACGACGCATCGCATGTTAACACAAGTTTCTTACATGGGTCAAATAGCACTAACAGATTGTTGGAACATAACAAATTGCGTGCTCTATTAAAAGCCCTTTCCTGGCTGTCCCCCCTCAGATACATTCGCGACCTTTGCGTAAGAGCACGTGTAGCGGCTCTAGCAGCATGCTCAATTTGGGAAGAAAGTTACCAAAATAGTTCAGGAGCCCCAGGAACGAATGCAGCTCCGTCGTGTTACGGGATCTGAGTGCTCTCTGGATCACTTCCGTCTTGGACGCAGTAGGGCTGATCCCGTCTGCTGCTACCCTCATCCCCAGGAGTTCTACCTCTGGAGCTAGCAAGACGCACTTCGCCTTTTTCAGTCGCAGCCCTACCCGGTCCAGTCTGCGTAGCACCTCCTCCAAGTTGTGGAGGTGTTCTTCAGTATCGCGACCCGTGATGAGGATGTCGTCCTGAAAAGCCACCGTTGCTGGAATCGACTTGAGGAGGCTTTTCATATTTTGTTGGAAGATCGTGGCGGCTGAACGAATCCCGAACGGACATCTGTTGTACTCAAACAACCCCTTGTGTGTCGTGATGGTGGTCAGCTTCTTCGACTCACTCGCCAGCTCCTGGGTCATGTAAGCTGAGGTCAGGTCCAATTTTGTAAAAAGTTTGCCACCGGATAGTCGCAAAGAGGTCCTCCGCTCTCGATAGCGGGTACTGGTCTTGGAGTGACACCCGATTGATGGTGGCCTTGTAATCACCACATATCCTGACCGACTCATCTGCCTTGAGCACCGGCACAATCGGGCTCGCCCAGTCACTGAATTCGACTGGCGAGATGATGCCTTCCTTCAGCAGGTGGTCCAATTCGCCTTCTATCTTTTCCCGCATCACGTACGACACCGCTCTGGCCTTGTGGTGTACTGGCGTGGCGTCCGGGTTTATGTGAATCACTACCTTGGCCCCCATGAAAGTGCCAATGCCGGGTTGAAATAATGAGTCAAATTTGTCCAGGATCTGTGAGCATGATACTCGCTCCACAGAGGAAATTGCATTGACAGCGCCCCATTTCCAGTTCATGACAGCAAGCCAACTCCTCCCCAGTCGTGCGGGACCATCCCATAGAAACATAGAAAATAGGTGCAGGAGTAGGCCATTCGGCCCTTCGAGCCTGTACCACCATTCAATAAGATCATGGCTGATCCACTGATTCCCCCTTATCTACCCTGCTATTTACACTCTCAGAAAATGCTAACAGATTTGTCAAACGCTATTTCCCTTTCATAAAACCGTGCTGTTGCTGCCCAATCATCTTATGATTTTCTAAGTGCCCTGTTACCACGTCTCTAATAATAGATTCCAGCATTTTCTACCTCAATGCCTCTGTTTCTGTGTGAGGTGATGCCATTTTTAGAATCCTTGATACCCTTTCACCACTCCTTTATATTGTCTTTCTCTAAGCCCAGCAAACAGAAATTGAACATAATACTATCCTGGAAGTCTCATTGATACTCCATAGAGAAACAGTAATATTTCCATGGATTCATAGCCATCGAGTAACTCTCCTTCCTCGACTTTCTGCGCTTCTTGCCGCCCTTCGGTGGTGTTTTCTTGATCACTTTCTTGGTGCCTTTCTTGGCAGTAACTGATTTCTTCTCTTCAGGCATCGTCTTGTTCAATCCGGCCCCTGGGACAACCCAGAGTGGCAACCTGTTCTCCGAATCTTTGTGGGTCACGACTACCGTGGCGCTGCCTAGCACCGGAATGACCTCCTTTGTGTATGTCCGTAGCTGTGCGTCAATTGGCGCTAATTTTGGCCTCCTGGCCTTGGATGCCCACAACTTTTCGAACTGTTTGATACCCATCAGGGACTGGCTGGCCCCCGTGTCTAGCTCCATTGCTACTGGGATGCTATTGAGGAGCACTTTCATAATTATCCATGTCCTGGTGTATGAACTGTATACATGCTTCACATGAACTCGCTGAACTTCAGCTTCCAGCGATTTTCCCCCAGCGTTCATTTCTGCAATTTCTGCAGGTATTTTGCTCATCTCTGCAAACTCCGGCTGAGTGTGTGCCTCCACGCCTCCAACATGAGCTGTTGTTGAAAACAAAAGATCCCTTGCCAGTCGATCGTCCCTGACTGCCCCTGAGTACGCCATTAACAGGTGTTGATGGCCCCATTACTGGCCGCATTGTCCCTTGCAATGATGTGAATCGCCGTTCAGCTTGCCATTGTCTCTGTCGAACTCCCCCTCTGGGTTCGACTACATGTTGAGGCATGCCTGACTGCCCTTGTCTGCCTGGAGAATTGTGTGCTGCTTTAACAATGTTGAATCTCTGTCCCAACCATTGCTTAATACAGTACCTCTCGTCTGTTCTGCTAGTGGCCATGCTCACGTGGTTTAAATCCCAATTTCTTGTCGCCATTGATACGTCCTTACTATACAGTATAAATGCACACGAGGCCCATGCTTGAGAGAAGGTCAGTCTGTGACCTGTCCTTTATTCCTTAGCACTCAAGTGATGGAAGTGGATGGAGCTTCCCCTTTTATACCTGAAGGTCCAGGTTAGGATTGTCTCCCACAAGTTCACCACCTAGTGGTCATTGTTCTCACAGTGTACAACTTAGGTCAGATTATACATGAGTTACAATGCTGGTTGAATATATGACAGAAATCTCCTTTAGAAAGTTGTTACTGAATCTGCTCCCACCACCCTTTCAGGCAATGCATTCCAGATCATAAAAACTAGCTGCATAAAAAAATGACTGCTCATCTCCCCTTTGGTTCTTTTGACAATTATCTTAAATCTATGTCCTCTGGCTACCGACCCACCCATCAAAATCCCTCATAATTTTGATCACCTGTATCAAACTGGAAACGGCAAAGGCTATAGGCCCCGACAACATCCCAGCTGTCCTGCTGAAGACTTGTGCTGTAGAACTAGCCATGCCTCTAGCCAAACTGTTCAAGTACAGCTATAACACTGGCATATACGACAATGTGGAAAACTGCCAAGGTATGTCCTGTCTATTCTCAATCATCAGCAAAATGATGCAAGGTGTAGTCGACAGTGCTGTCAAGAAGCACTTACTCACCAATAACCTGCTCACCGATGCTCAGTTTGGGTTCTGCCAGGACCACCCGGCTCCAGACCCCATTAAGCCTTGGTCCAAACATGAACAAAAGAGCTGAATTGCAGAGATAAAGTAAGAGTGACTGCCTTTGACATTAAGACAGCATTTGACGAAGTGTGGCATCAAGGAGCCCTATTAAAATTGAAGTCAATGGGAATCTAAGGGAAAATTCTCCACTGGCTGTAGTCATACCTAGCACAAAGGAAGGTGGTTGTTGAAGGCCAATCATCTCACCCCCAGACATTGCTGCAGGAGCTCCTCAGGGCAGTGTCCTATTCTCAACCATCTTCAGCTGTTTCATCAATGACCTTCCCTCCATCATAAGGTCAAAAGTGGGGATGTTCACTGATGATTGCACAGTGTTCAGTTCCATTCGCAACTCCTCAGATAATGAAGCAGTCCGTGCCCACATGTAGCAAGACCTGGATGACATTCAGGTTTGGACTGATGTGGAAAGTAACATTTGTGCCACACAAGTGCTAGGCAAGAGAGGGTCTAACCACCGCCCCTTGACATTCAACAAAATTACCATTGTCGAATTCCCACCATCAACAACCTGGGGAGTCGCCACTAACCAGAAACTTAACTGGACCAGCCACATAAATACTGTGGCACCAAGAGCAAGTCAGAGGCTGGGTATTCTGTGGTGAGGAGTGACTCACCTCCTAACTTCCCAAAGCCTTTCCACCATCTACAAGGTACAAATCAGGAGTGTGATGGAATACTCTCCACTTGCCTGGATGAATGCAGCTCTAACAACACTCAAGAAGCTCACCATCATTCAGGACAAAGCAGCCCGCTTGATTGGCACCCCATCCAACACCTTAAACATTCATTCCCTCCACCACCGACACACCGTGGCTGCAGTGTGTACCCTCTACAAGATGCACTACAGCTACTTGCTGAGGTTTTTCAACCGTGCCTCCAATATCTGCGACCTCTGCCACTTAGAAGGACAAGGGCAGCAGCACATGGGAACACCATAACCTCCAAGTTCCCCTCCCAGGTTGCACACCATCCTGAGTTGGAAATATATCGCCGTATCTTTATCGTCGCTGGGTCAAAATCCTGGACTCCCTCCCTAACAGCACCGTGGGAGTACCTTCACCACACGGACTGCAGCGGTTCAAGAAGACGGCTTGACCTTCTCGAGGTCAATTAGGGATGGGCAATAGATGCTGGCCTTGCCAGCGATGCCCACATCCAACGAACGAATATTTTAAAAAAAATTTCCCCTTAACCTCCTCTGCTCTGCAGAGAATAATCCTCGCTTCTCTAGTCTTTCCACATAACTGAAGTCCCTCATCTCTGGTATCATTCTGGTAAATCTCCTCTGTACCCTCTCCAAGACCTTGACATTATTCCGAAAGTGTCGTGCACAGAATTGGACACAGTTCTCTAGTTGAGCAGTGATAAGGGCTTCAAATAACTTCCTTGCTTTTCTACTCTATGTAATGGGAAAACTAACCTTTAAAAGATTTTACATTTATTCATGTCTTCTGTTTCTTTGGATTTTTCTAATTTTATGAGACATCCCTTTGTCTCTTTTGTAGCTCACTTGGTCAATGCCATGTCGTTGATTCACATTGATTGTATTATGGAAGTTATAATGAAAATGTGGATGGGAATATGAGGTTTAAACTCAATCATCTAATGTGATTCATTGTTACAGGGTTAGTAAAGAAAAAAAACTTGCATTTGTATTGTACTTTTATATCTCAGGATATCTCAAAGTGCTTCATAGCTACTAAATTACCTTTGAAGTATCGTCACTGTTAATTAAGCAACTGTGACAGTCAGTTTGCACACTGTAGAACCGCACAAACAGCAAAATGAGACAAGTTACTTTATAAGTGGTATTGGTTGAAGAACCAATTATTGGTAGGTCACTGGGAGAACACCTTGCTCTTCAAATAATATTATGGGATCCATTTGAACAGACAGGCAGACCTTGGTTTAATGTCTCATCTGAAAGATGGCGTCCCCAATATCGCAATATCTCAGTACTCCATTGAAGTGTCAGCCGAGATCAAGTCCTGAAATGGGGCTTGAACTCAGTACCTTCATGCTAGAATGTTACCAAATAAACCAAACTGACATTAATGAAGATGAGTTTGTTTTAAGGGGGCTCCCTTGATGGCTTAATGGGTAAATGCAGTTTTGGATCCCTGGTCAATACTGACTCAGCTGCTCTAAGCCAAGATGCCAATAGAAGTTTTCCAATTGGTCAAAATGCCCCGGGCTAAGGAAGGGGAAAATCAATTGGGGTCTCCGCACCATAGCCGGTGACTCCTGCCAGAAAGTATCATCTCTAGATGTCAGCTGAAGACAGAATCGGACCATCTGCAGGCAACACTTGCTGATGAGGCTGACAAATTATGATTAGCTACTCAGATGATGTAGCAAAGAGAAAATAGCACCTGTGGAACCGTACCCTGGTCATTTTTTCCACATTCTGGGCGGAAGAAGAAAAAAAAAGAGAAGGTGGTGGGCCGCCGCCTTGAACAGCTGTAGTCAGTGTGATGAAGGTACTCCCACAGGGCCCAAGTTTCCACATGATTCGCGCCTGATTTTTAGGAGCAACTGGTGGAGAACGGACTATTTTAGAAATCGCAATTCTCCACATTTTTTTTTCTGCAGTTCTAGTCAGGTAGAACAGTTCTAGTTTAGAACAGAATTTTTTCTTCAAAAGGGGGCGTGTCCGGCCACTGACGTCTGATTTGAAAGTTTCCACAGTGAAAATTTACTCCAAACTAAAGTAGAATGGAGCCAGTGAAGATTTTTGTAGAACTGAAAAAACCTGTTCTACACATTAAAAAATCAGGTGCAGGTTACAAATTAGGCGTCCAGAACGAGGTGGGGGGGAGGGGGGTGAAGGGAACTCATTAAATTCATAAATCCTTATTTATACTTCTACAAATATTATACAAATAAATCCAACCTGAATAAACATTTATAAGCCAAGAAAAGATTAAATAAACCATCTTCCTACCTGTGTGAAAGTGCTTCAGCCAGGGAGAATTCTGCAGCCGTTCGTGCTGCTGAGCGGGAGGGGGAGAGAGGGGGGGAGAGAGGGAGGGAGGGAGAGAGAGGGAGAGAGAGAGAGAGAGAGAGAGAGAGAGAGGGGGGAGGGAGAGGGGGGGAGGGAGAGGGGGGGAGGGAGGGAGAGAGAGGGGGGGAGGGAGGGAGAGAGAGGGGGGGAGGGAGGGAGAGAGAGGGGGTGAGGGAGGGGGGGAGGGAGGGAGAGAGAAGGGGGGAGGGAGGGAGAGAGAGGGGGGAGGGAGGGAGAGAGAGAGAGAGAGGGGGAGGGAAGGAGGGAGGGAGGGAGAGAGAGGGGGGAGGGAGGGAGGGAGAGAGAGAGAGAGAGGGGGAGGGAAGGAGGGAGGGAGAGAGAGAGAGAGGGGGGAGGGAAGGAGGGAGGGAGAGAGAGAGAGAGGGGGGAGGGAGGGAGAGAGAGGGGAGGGAGGGGGAGAGGGGGAGAGAGAGAGAGAGAGCGGGGGGGGTCGGGTCGGGGAACAGGAGCGCGGGTGGGGTCAGTCGGGGGCGGGGGGGGAGCGGGGGTCGGGGGGGGTGGTGGGGGGAGGCGGGTGTCTGGTCGGCGCGGGGGGGAGAGCGGGGTTCGGGTCGGGGTGGGGGGGAGCGGGGGTCGGGTCTGGTCGGCGGGGGGGGGAGGAGCGGGTGTCGGGTCGGGTCTGGTTGGCGGGGGGTGGGGGGGGAGAGCGGGTGTCGGGTCGGGTCTGGTCGGCGGGGGGGGGGGAGGAGCGGGTGTCGGGTCGGGTCTGGTTGGCGGGGGGTGGGGGGGGGAGCGGGTGTCGGGTCGGGTCTGGTCGGCGGGGGGGAGCGGGTGTCGGGTCTTGTCGGGGGCGGGGAGCAGGAGCTGGCCGTGGGAGGAGCCTTATCCACGCACCCCCAGTGAGGCCATTCAGCCAGGGCTAGGGGCTGCGTGCTTCGTGCCCCTCCCACACAGTTCGGCGCCTGGAGCTACTGCACTTGCGTGCCGACTGTAGCGCGCATGTGCAGAGGTCCTGGCACTGTTTTCAGCGCCGGGACCTGGCTCCGCCCCCCCCCCCCCCACAGCTCGTGCTGGCTGCGCCGAGGGCCAGAGGACCTGTAAGTAGGTGGAGAATGCCGAGGATTTTTTTAGGTGCGAAAAACGGGCGCCCAGCTCGGAGGGGCGTCCGTTTTTTTTCTTGTGGAAACTTGGGCCCACAGTGCTGTTATGTAAAGAGTTCCAGGCTTTTGATCCAGCGACGATGCAAGTCCAAGTCAGGATGGTGTGTGCCTTGAAGGGGAACTGGACTGCGATGGTGTTTCCATACACTTGCTCCTCTTGTCCTTCTAGGAGGTGGAGATCGCGTAGTTTGGTTTGTTAATTTATTTCCACTTTTGTACTCTTGATAGAACTCTATATTTCACTTGGTAACAGTGAGAATCTTGGAAGGGGGAGTGTCAGGTCACTTTGTCTGCCGATGTTTCTCTGCAGTAAATTGGATTTTTGAAACGATTAGGGAAAACTTTCTTTTCCTAAAGTTAATGCCATTCAGTTCAGCAAATACAGACTTGTAAAATGAAGCTAGCACCATATCGAGCAATTTTTGTATAATTTATTATATTATGAGGAACAATTGAACATAGGTAAAAACTGTGAAACTGTATTCTGTTCAGTTATGTATTTCATGTAGAATAACCAGTTTGTTCTATTAATATATTTTAATTCTTGGGAGGAGATGGGCATTGTAGTCCAGGCCAGCATTTATTGCCCATCCCTACTTGCCTTGAGAAGGTGAATCATAGAATGGTTACAGCACAGAAGAAAGCCATTCGGCCCATCAGGCCCATGCCTGCTCTCTGCAAGATAGCTTAGATAACCCCAATCCACCGCCCTTTCCCCGTTGCCCTGCAAAGTTTTTTCTTATAGGTATTTATCCAACTCCCTTTTGAAAGCCGTGATTGAGTCTGCCTCCACCACCCTTTCACCACCAGTGCATTCCAGATCCTAACTACTCGCTGTGTGAAAAAGTTTTTTCTTGCTTCGCCTTTGGTTCTTTTGCCAATCACCTTAAATCTGTGTCCTCTGGTTCTCGACCCTTCCGCCAATGGGACCAGTTTCCCTCTATATACTCTGTCCAGGCCCCTCAAGATTATGAAAGTAAACTAGCGCAAAATATAAAAACAGATAGCAAGAGTTTCTATAGGTATTTAAAAAGGAAAAAGGTGGCTAAAGTAAATATTGGCCCCTTTGAGGACGAGACCGGGGAATTAGTAATGGGGAACATGGCGATAATAGAAACTCTGAACAAATATTTTGTATCAGTCTTTACGGTCAAGGACACTAACAATATTCTGACAGTGGATTGTCTAGGGGCTATAGGGGGGGAGGAACTTAATACAATCGCAATCACAAAGGAGGTGGTACTCAGTAAGATAATGGGACTAAAGACAGATAAATACCCTGGAGCTGATGGTTTGCATCCTAGCGTCTTAAGAGAAGTACCGGCAGGGATTGTGGATGCGTTAGTTGTAATTTACCAAAATTCCCTGAATTCTGGGGAGGTCCCAGCAAATTAGAAAACTGCAAATGTAACGGCCCTATTTAAAAAAGGAGGCGGACAAAAAGCAGGAAACTATAGACCAGTTAGCCTAACTGGTTGGGAAAATGTTGGAGTCCATTATTAAAGAAGCAGTAGCAGGACACTTGGAAAAGCAAAATTCGGTCAGGCAGAGTCAGCATGAATTTATGAAGGGGAAGTCATGTTTGACAAATTTGCCGGAGATCTTTGAGGGTGTAACGAACAGCGTGAATAAAGAGGAACCAATGGATGTGGTGTATTTGGACTTCCAGAAGGCATTTGACAAGATGCCACATAAAAGGTTACTGCACAAGATAAAAGTTCACGGGGTTAGCATGGATAGAGGATTGGCTAACTAACAGAAAACAGAGAGTCGGGATAAATGGTTCATTCTCTGATTGGCAACCAGTAACTAGTGGGGTGCCGCAGGGACCAGTGCTGGGACCCCAACTATTTACAATCTATATTAACGACTTGGAAGAAGGTACTGGGTGTAATGTAGCCAAGTTTGCTGATGATACAAAGATGGGAGGAGGACACAAAAAATCTGCAAAAAGGACATAGACAGGCTAAGTGAGTGGGCAAAAGTTTGGCAGATGGAGTATAATGTTGGAAAGTGTGAGGTCATGCACTTGGGCAGAAAAAAATCAAAGAGCAAGTTATTATTTAACTGGAGAAAGATTGCAAAGTGCCGCAGTACAGCGGGACCTGGGGGTACTTGTGTATGAAACACAAAAGGATAGTATGCAGGTACAGCAAGTGATCAAGAAGACCAATGGTATCTTGGCCTTTATTGCAAAGGGGATCGAGTATAAAAGCAGGGAAGCCTTACTACAGCTATACAAGGTATTGGCGAGGCCACACCTGGAATACTGCGTGCAGTTTTGGTTTCCATAATTATGAAAGGATATACTTGCTTTGGAGGCAGTTCAGAGAAGGTTCACTAGGTTGATTCCGGGGATGACGAGATCCCGCACCCCACTAGTAATTGCCTGCCATTCTGAAAAGGACCCGTTTAACTCGACTCTCTGCTTCCTGTCTGCCAAAGTCGCAGAGAGTTGTTGAAGCCAGTTCATTGGATATATTCAAGAGGGAGTTAGATATGGCCCTTACGGTTAAGGGGATCAAGGAGTATGGAGAGAAAGCAGGAAAAGGGTACTTAAGGAATGATCAGTCATGATCTTATTGAATGGCGGTGCAGGCTCGAAGGGCCGAATGGCCTACTCCTGCACCTATTTTCTATGTTTCTATGAGGGGGTTGACTTATGAGGAAAGGTTGAGTAGGTTGGGCCTCCACTCATTGGAATTCAGAAGAATGAGAGGTGATCTTATCGAGACGTATAAGATTATGCGGGGGCTTGACAGGGTGGATGCAGAGAGGATGTTTCCACTGATGGGGGAGACCCGAACTAGAGGGCACGATCTTAGAATAAGGGGCCGCCCATTTAAAACAGAGATGAGGAGAAATTTCTTCTCTGAGGGTTGTAAATCTGTGGAATTCGCTGCCTCAGAGAGCTGTGTAAGCTGGGACATTGAATAAATTTAAGACAGAAATAGGTGGTTTCTTAATCGATAAGGGGTTATGGGGATCGGGCAGGGAAGTGGAGCTGAGTCCATGATCAGATCAGCCATGATCTTATTGAATGGCGGAGCAGGCTCAAGGGGCCGTATGGCCTCTTCCTGTTTCTGTTTCTTATGTTCTTATGATTTTGAACACCTCTATCAAATCTCTGCTCAATCTTCTCTTCTCTAAGGAGAACAACCCCAGCTTCTGCAGTCTATCCACGTAACTGAAATCCCTCATCCCTGGAAACATTCTCATAAATCTTTTCTGCACCCTCTCTAAGGACTTCACATCCTTCCTAAATTACAGTGCCCAGAATTGGGGACACTACTTCAGTTGAGGCCGAACCATTGTTTTATACAGGTTCATCATCATTTCCATGCTTTTTTATGAAGCCCAGGATCCCGTGAGCTTTTTTAATTGCTTTCTCACCCTGCCCTGCCACCTTCAATGGTTTGTGCACGTTTACCCCTAGATCTCTCTGTTCATGCACCCCTTAAGGATTGTACCCTTTAGCAGGAAGATATCAATGGACCGGTCAAGTGGGCAGAACAGTGGCAAATGGCATTCAATCTGGAGAAGTGTGAGGGTAAAGCATTTGGGGAGGGCTAACAAGGCAAGGGAATACACAATAAATGGTAGGAGACTGAGAAGTGTAGAGGAACAGAGGGACCTTGGAGTGCATGTACACAGTTCCCTGAAGGTAGCAGGAC
Organism: Pristiophorus japonicus; assembly: GCF_044704955.1. Lineage (NCBI taxonomy): Eukaryota > Metazoa > Chordata > Chondrichthyes > Pristiophoridae > Pristiophorus > Pristiophorus japonicus. The sequence continues at coordinate 55,698,368 of NC_091978.1, read as the reverse complement.
AGGTAGATAAGGTGGTTAAGAAGGCATATGGGATACTTGCAGGTAAACTACTTCCTCGTCCTGCTGGATCTGTCTGCAGCCATTGACACAGTTGAGCACTCCATCTTCCTCCCTCTCCACCATCGTCCAGCTGGGTGGGGGACTGCACTTACCTGGTTCCATAAGAACATAAGAACATAAGAATTAGGAACAGGAGTAGGCCATCTAGCCCCTCGAGCCTGCTCCGCCATTCAACAAGATCATGACTGATCTGGCCGTGGACTCAGCTCCACTTACCCGCCCGCTCCCCATAACCCTTAATTCCCTTATTGGTTAAAAATCTATCTATCTGTGATTTGAATACATTCAATGAACTAGCCTCAACTGCTTCCTTGGGCAGAGAATTCCACAGATTCACAACCCTCTAGGAGAAGAAATTCCTTCTCAACTCGGTTTTAAATTGGCTCCCCCATATTTTGAGGCTGTGCCTCCTAGTTCTTGTCTCCCCGACCATTGGAAACAACCTTTCTGCCTCTATCTTGTCTATCCCTTTCATTATTTTAAATGTATCTATAAGATCACCCCTCATCCTTCTGAACTCCAAAGAGTAAAGACCCAGTCTCCTCAATCTATCATCATAAGGTAACCCTCTCATCTCCGGTATCAGTCTAGTGAATCGTCTCTGTACCCCCTCCAAAGCTAGTATATCCTTCCTTAAGTAAGGTGACCAAAATTGCACGCAGTACTCCAGGTGCGGCCTCCCAATACCCTATACAGTTGCAGAAGGACCTCCCTGCTTTTGTATTCCATCCCTCTCACAATGAAGGCCAACATTCCATTCGCCTTTCTGATTACCTGTTGTACCTGCAAACTAACTTTTTGGGATTCATGCACAAGGACCTCCAGGTCCCTCTGCACCGCAGCATGTTGTAATTTCTCCCCATTCAAATAATATTCCCTTTTACTGTTTTTTTTTCCCCCCAAGGTGGATGACCTCACATTTTCCAACATTGTATTCCATCTGCCAAACCTTAGCCCAGTCGCTTAACCTATCTAAATCTCTTTGCAGCCTCTCTGTGTCCTCTACACAACCCGCTTTCCCACTAATCTTTGTGTCATCTGCAAATTTTGTTACACTACACTCTGTCCCCTCTTCCAGGTCATCTATGTATATTGTAAACAGTTGTGTTCCCAGCAACGATCCCTGTGGCACATCATTAACCACCGATTTCCAACCCGAAAAGGACCCATTTATCCCGACTCTCTGCCTTCTGCTTTCTTATTTATTTTTATCCATTCTTATCTATCTAATCGTAGCCAGAAAATCTCCTGCAATGGCTTCTCTTCCCACTCCCGCATCGTTACATCTGGTGTCATCCAAGGATCTATCCTTGGCTGCTTCCTATTTCTCATCTACATGCTGCCCCTTGGCGATATTATCTGAAAACACGGAGTCAGTTTCCACATGAACGCTGACGACACCCAGCTCTACCTCTCCTCCACTTCTCTCGACCCTTCCATGGTCTCTAAATTTTCAGACTGCTTGTCTGACATCCAGTACTGGATGAGCAGAAATGTTCTCCAATTAATTATTGGGAAGGCTGAAGCCATTGTCTTTGGTCCCTGCCACAAACTGCGTTCCCTAGCCACTGACTCCATTCCCCTCCATAGCATTTATCTGAGGCTAAACCAGATTGTTTGCAACCTAGGCGTCATATTTGACCCTGAACTGAGCTTCTAGCCACATATCTGCGGCATAACTAAAACCGCCTATTTCCACCTCCGTAACATTGCCCGCCTCTGCCCCTGCCTCAGCTCTTTTGCTGCTGAAACCCTCATTCGTGCTTTTGTTACCTCTAGACTTGCCCATTCCAATGCACTCCTGGCTGGCCTCCCACATTCTACGCTACATAACCTTGAGATCATCCAAAACTAGGCAGCCCGTGTCCTAATTCGCACCAAGTCACGATCACCCATAACTCCTGTGCTCACTGACCTACATTGGCTCCCGATTAAACAACGCCTCGATTTCAAAATTCTCATCCTTGTTTACAAATCCCTCCATGGCCTTGCCCCTCCCTATCTCTGTAATCTATTTCAGTCTCATAACCCCACGAGATATCTGCGCTCCTCAAATTCTGCCCTCTTGAGCATCGCTGATTATAACTGCTCAACCATCGGTGGCCATGCCTTCAGCTGCTTGGGTCCAAAGCTCTGGAACTCCCTCCCTAAACCTCTTCGCTTCTCTATCTCTCTTTCCTTCTTTAAGACTCTCCTTAAAACCTACCTCTTTAACCAAGCTTTTGGTCATCTGCCGTAATTTCTTCTTATATGACTTGGTGTCAAAAGTATCTGTTTTGTCTTATAACACTGCTGTGAAGCACCTTGGGACATTTTACTACATTTAAAGGTACTATATAAATAAAAGTTGTTGTTAATGGCTTTATTAGCAGAGGTGTAGAATATAAGAGCAGGGAGGTTATGTTTGAACTGTATAAAACACTAATTAGGCCACAGCTAGCGTACTGCTTGCAGTTCTGATCACCACATTACAGGAAAGATGTGATTGCACTCGAGAGGGTACAGAGTAGATTGATGAGGATGTTGCCTGGACTGGAGAATTTTAGCTGGAGGAAAGATTGGATAAGCTGGGGTTGTTTTCTTTGGAATAGAGGAGGTTGAGGGGAGACCTTATTGAGGTGTATAAAATTTTGAGGGGTCCGGATAGAGTCGATAGGAAGGACCTATTTCCCTTAGCAGAGGGGTCAGTAACCAGGGGGCATAGATTTAAAGTATTTGGTAGGAGGTTTATAAGGGATTTGAGGATGCATTTTTTCACCCAGAGGTAGGTGGGAATCTGGAGATCTCTGCCTGAAATGGTGATAGAGGCAGAAACCCTCATAGCATTTAAAAAGTACTTGAATATGCACTTGAAATGCCATAACCTACAAAGCTACGGACCAAGAGCTGGAAAGTGGGATTGGCTGGATAGCTCTTTGTCGGCCGGCACAGAGGTGATGGGCCGAAATGGCCCCCTTCTGTGCTGTAAATTTCTATGATTTTGTTTATATTTCCACTGCTCATTCTTTAAATATATCACTTTTCTGCGTTAAATTTTGTCCGCCACATGTCCACCCATTCTACCAGCCTGTCTATGTCATCTTGAAGTCTATCACTATCCTTCTCACTGTTCACTATACTTCCAAGGTTTGTGTCTTCTGCAAATTTTGAAATTGTGTCCTGTACACCCATATCCAAGTAATTAATATATATCAAGAAAAACAGTGGTCCTAGTAATGACCCCTCTGGAACACCACTGTATACCTTCCTCCTGTCCGAAAAACAACTGTTCGCCACTACTGTTTCCTGTGACTTAACCAATTTCGTATCCATACTGCCACTGTCCCTTTTATTCCATGGGCTTCAACTTTGCTGACAAGCCTATTATGTGGCATTTTGTCGAACTCCTTTTGGAAATCCAGGTTCACCGCATCAATCACATTGCCCTCATCAACCCTCACTGTTACCTTATCAAAAAACTCGATCAGGTTGCTTAAACACGATTTGCCTTTAACAAATTCATGCTGGCTTTCCTTAATTAATCCACACTTGTCCAAGTGACTGTTAATTTTGTCCCTGATTATTGTTTCTAAAAGCTTCCCTACTACCGAGGTTAATCTGTTGCTGGGTTTATCTTTACAAACTTTTTTGAGCAAGGGTGTAACATTTACAATTCTCCAGTTCCCTGTCACCACCCCAGTTTCTAAGGAAGATTGGAAGATTATGGCCAGTACCTCTGCGATTTCTTCCTTCACTTCACTCAGGGTCCTAGGATACATTCCATCCAGTCCTGATGACTTTTCTACTTTAAGTACAGCCAGCCTTTCTAGTACCTTGTCTTTATCAATTCTTATCCCATCCAGTATCTTTTCTACCTCCTCCTTTAGTCTGTCTATAGCAGCATCACCTTTCTATGTGAAGACAGATGCAAAGTACTCATTTAGTATCTCAGCCATACCCTCTGCCTCCAACTGTAGATCTCCTTTTTGTTCCCTAATTGACCCCTCTTACTACCATTTACCATTTATATGCAGACTTTTGGGTTACCATTTGTTCGCTACCATTCTACAGTCATACCCCCTCTCTTCCCCTCTTATTTTCTTTTTCACTTCTCCTCTGACCTTTCTATATTTAGCCTGATTCTCAGATGAATTTGACATCTGTCATATATGCTCTTTTTCTGCTTCATATTCTCTCATCTCTTTCATCATCCAGCGAGCTCCGACTTTAGTTGCCCTACCTTTCCCCCTAGTGGGAATGTACGTTGACTGTCCCAAACTAATTTCTCTTTAAAGGCAGTCGATTCCACGACACTTTTGCTTGCCAATCTTTGATTCCAATATACCTGGACCAGATCCGTTCTCATTCCACTGAAATTTCCTTCCCTCCAGTTAAGTATTTTTACTCTAGATTGCTCCCTGTCTTTTTCTATAGCTTATCTGAACCTTATGAAACTATGATCACTGTTCCCTAAATATTTTCACCGACTGACACTTGCTCCACTTGACCTACCTCATTCCCCAGAACTAGATCCAGCAATGTCTCCTTCCTCATTGGACTGGAAACATACTGATCAAGAAAGTTCTCCTGAACACACTTCAGAAATCCTTCCCCCTCTCTGCCCTTTGCGCTATTATTATCCCAGTCTATTTAGAGTAGTTGAAGTCCTCCATTATCACTACTCTATAGTTCTTGCATCTCTCTGAAATTTCTCTGCAAATTGCTCCTCCATATTTTTCCCACTAGGTGGTGGCCTATAAAATTCACCGAGTAGTGTAATGGCATCTTCATTACTTCTTAGTTCTAGCCATATAGATTCTGTCCTTGATCCCCCCGCCCCCCCCACCCCCACCAGGACATTCTCTCTCTTCAACACAAACATTTTCCTGACCCAATATTGCCACACCACCACCTATCATTCTTTCCCTATTGCTCCTGAACACCCTATATGCAGGAATATTTAATACCCAATCCTGCCCTTCTTTGAGTCAAGTCTCTATTATTGCCACGACATCATATTCCCGTGTAGCTATTTGCATCTGTAGCTCACCAACCTTGTTTATTATGCTTCGGTGTTCACATACATACATACAAAGATGTAAATCTTTGTTAAACTATCCTGTGTGCTCTCTTAGTCTGACCCCACCTAACACCTTATTATTTCTTGCTTTAGTACTATCCGTCCCTCCCAATCCTTTGTGCCCTTTGTTTCTCCTTTCTAATGCTGCATTCTGTTACCCATTCCCCTGCCAGCTCAGTTAAAACCCTCCCCAACAGCACTAGCAAACCTTCCCGTGAGGATATTGGTACTGGCTCTGTTGAGGTGCAACCCGCCTATCCTGTATAGGCCCCACCTCCCCCAGAACCGGCCCCAATGCTGCAGAAATCTGAAGCCCTCCATCCTGCACCTTTTCTCCAACTTTCACCTGCTCTATCCTCCTATTTCTATACTCGCTCGTGCATGGCACTGGGAGTAATCCAGAGATTACTATCCTTGAGGTCTTGCTTTTTAATCTCTTTTCTTGCTCCCTAAAATTTGTCTGCAGGACCTCATTCATTTTGTATCTATGTCGTTGGTACCAATATGGACCACAATCTCTGGCTGTTCATACTCCCCCCTCAGAATGTTCTGGAGCCGCTCAGTGACATCCTTAACCCCGGCACCAGGGAGGCAACATACCATCCTGGAGTCACGTCTGTGACTGCAGAAATGCCTATCTGCTCCCTTAATTATTAAATACCCGATCATTATTGCTTTCCCTGTCCTCCTCCTCTTTAATCTCTCTTCCCCCACCCCACTCCCCCCCCCCCCGCCCCCCCACACCTGTACAGCTGAGCCACCCGTGGTGCCATGGACTTGGTTCTGACTGCACTGCGCAGAGGACCATTGTCCTCACCAGTACTCAGAACAGAATACTGGATGTAAAACGAAATGCACTTAGGGGACTCCTGCAATACCTGCCTGGTCCTCCTCCTTCTGTCTGGCAGTCACCCATTCCCTCTCTGCCTGCGCACTCCTTAACTGCGGGATGACCACCTCCTGAAATGTGATATCCATGTAGTTCTCAGCCTCGCAGGTGCATCACAGTGACGCCAGCTGCTGCTCAAGTTCCAACACCCGGAGCTCGAGCTCCTCCAGCTGATGACACCTCCTGCACATGTGGTTGTCCAGGACACGGGAAGCATCCTGAAGGTGGTGGGCCGTCGTCTTGAACCCCTGTAGTCAGTGTGGTGAAGGTACTCCCACAATGCTGTTATATAAGGCGTTCCAGTTTTTTGATCCAGTGACAATGAAGGAATGGTGATGAAAGTCCAAGTCTGCATGGTGTGTGCTTTGAAGTAGAACTGGACAGTGATGGTGTTCCCATACACTTGCTGCTCTTGTCCTTCTAGGTAGTGGAGGTCGCGTGCTTGTGAGGTACTATCGAAGAAGCCTTGGTGACTTAATGCAGTGCATCCTGTAGATAGTATATAATGCAGCCGCGGCACGGGTAGATGTTTAGGCTCGTGAATTAGGTGCCGATCAAGCAGACTGCATTGTCCTGGATAGTGTTGAACTTCTTAAGTGTTGCAGCTGCATCCATCTAGGCAAATTAAGAGTATTCCATCACACTCTTGACTTGTGCCTTGCAGGTAGTGGAGAGCTTTTGGGAAGTCAGGTGGTGAGTTAATCGCTGCAGGATACTCAGCCTTTACCTGCTCCAAGAATGACGGCATTTATGGTTGGTTCCGCCAACCACTTGACTCCAGACCTCATTACAGCATTGGCCCAAACATGAGCATAACAGCTGAAATCTAGAGATAAGGTGAGAGTGTGACCCCTTCACATCAAGGCAGCATTTGATCGAGTGTGGCACCAAGGAGGCCTAGTAACACTGATGACCTCCAGGATGTTGGTGGGGGATTTGATGATGGTAATGCCATTAAATATCCAAGGGAGGTGGTGCTGAGCTCTTTTGTTGGAGGTGGTCATTGCCTGGCACTTGTTTGGCGTGAATTTTACTTGCCACTTATCAGCCCAAGCCTCGACGTTATCCGGATCTTGCTGCTTGCAGACATGACTGCTTCATTATCTGAGGAATTACAAATGGAGTTAAACACTGCAATCATCAACGAACAGTGCTATTGAAGGTCATTGATAAAGCAGCTGAAGATAGCTAGGCTTAGGACAGTGCCTTGAGGAACTATTGTCGCAAATGCCCTAGGGTTTAGAAATTTGGCCTCCAACAACCACAATCATCATCCTTTGCACCAGATATGACTGGAGCTACGAGAATTTTCCCCTGACCCCCATTGTCTCGTTGGTGCCACACTCGATCAAATGCTGCCTGATGTGAAGGGGTCACTCTCACCTTATCTCTGGAATTCAGCTGTTCTGTTCATGTTTGGGCCAATACTGTAATGCGGTCTGGAGTCAAGTGGTTGGCGGAACTCAAATTGAACGTCGGTGAGCAGGTTTTTAAAAAAAATTCATTCATGGGTATGGGTGTCGCTGGCAAGACCAGCATTTATTGCCCTTAACTGAGTGGCTTGCTAGGCCATTTCAGAGGGGATGTTAAGAGTCAACCACATTGCTGTGGATCTGGAGTCACATTTTGGCCAGAATGGGTAAGGATGGCAGATTTCCTTCCCTAAAGGAGTTATTTAATTTACTGAATTTAAATTCCCCAGCTGCCACGGCGGGATTTGAACTTGTGTCTCCAGATCATTAGTCTAGGCCTCTGGATTACTAATCCAGTAATATAACCACTATGTTATCGTACCCTGTTATTGATGGGAGAAGTGCCGTTTGATAGCACTGTTGAAAACTCCTTCCATCATTTTGCTGATGATTGAGAGTAGGCTGATAGATGCAGTAATTGGCAAGGTTGGATTTGTCCTGCTTTTTTGTGGATAGGACCAACCTGGGCAAATTTCTACTTTATTGGGTAGATGCCAGTAGTGGTGTAGTTAGGAACAGCTTGAGCAGGGGCACAGCTAGTTCTGGAGCTTAGGTCTTCAGCATTACAGTTGGTATGTTGTCAATGCGTGTAGCCTTTTTTGTGTCCAATGCACTCAGCTACTTCCTGATATTAAGTCGAGTAAATTGAATGGACTGATTGACTGCATCCCAGAATACTTAAGGAGGTGGCCTTGGAAATAGCGGATGCATTGACAGTCATTTTCCAACATTCCATAGACTCTGGATCAGTTCCTATGGAGTGGAGGTTAGCCAATGTAACCCCACTTTTTAAAAAAGGAGGGAGAGAGAAAACAGGGAATTATAGACCGGTCAGCCTGACATCGGTCGTGGGTAAAATGATGGAATCAATTATTAAGGATGTCATAGCAGCGCATTTGGAAAGAGGTGACATGATAGGTCCAAGTCAGCATGGATTTGTGAAAGGGAAATCGTGCTTGACAAATCTTCTGGAATTTTTTGAGGATGTTTCCAGTAGAGTGGACAAGGGAGAACCAGTTGATGTGGTGTATTTGGACTTTCAGAAGGCTTTCGACAAGGTCCCACACAAGAGATTAATGTGCAAAGTTAAAGCACATGGGATTGGGGGTAGTGTGCTGACATGGATTGAGAACTGGTTGTCAGACAGGAAGCAAAGAGTAGGAGTAAATGGGGACTTTTCAGAATGGCAGGCAGTGACTAGTGGGGTACCGCAAGGTTCTGTGCTGGGGCCCCAGCTGTTTACACTGTACATTAATGATTTAGACGAGGGGATTAAATGTAGTATCTCCAAATTTGCGGATGACACTAAGTTGGGTGGCAGTGTGAGCTGCAAGGAGGATTCTATGAGGCTGCAGAGCGACTTGGATAGGTTAGGTGAGTGGGCAAATGCATGGCAGATGAAGTATAATGTGGATAAATGTGAGGTTATCCACTTTGGTGGTAAAAACAGAGAGACAGACTATTATCTGAATGGTGACAGATTAGGAAAAGGGCAGGTGCAAAGAGACCTGGGTGTCATGGTACATCAGTCATTGAAGGTTGGCATGCAGGTACAGCAGGCGGTTAAGAAAGCAAATGGCATGTTGGCCTTCATAGCGAGGGGATTTGAGTACAAGGGCAGGGAGGTGTTGCTACAATTGTACAGGGCCTTGGTGAGGCCACACCTGGAGTATTGTGTACAGTTTTGGTCTCCTAACCTGAGGAAGGACATTCTTGCTATTGAGGGAGTGCAGCGAAGGTTCACCAGACTGATTCCCGGGATGGCGGGACTGACCTATCAAGAAAGACTGGATCAACTGGGCTTGTATTCACTGGAGTTCAGAAGAATGAGAGGCGACCTCATAGAAACGTTTAAAATTCTGACGGGGTTAGACAGGTTAGATGCAGGAAGAATGTTCCCAATGTTGGGGAAGTCCAGAACCAGGGGACACAGTCTAAGGATAAGGGGGAAGCCATTTAGGACCGAGATGAGGAGAAATGTTTTCACCCAGAGAGTGGTGAACCTGTGGAATTCTCTACCACAGAAAGTTGTTGAGGCCAATTCACTAAATATATTCAAAAAGGAGTTAGATGAAGTCCTTACTACTAGGGGAATCGAGGGGTATGGTGAGAAAGCAGGAATGGGGTACTGAAGTTGCATGTTCAGCCATGAACTCATTGAATGGCGGTGCAGGCTAGAAGGGCCGAATGGCCTACTCCTGCACCTATTTTCTATGTTTCTATGTTAGGTGAGTGGGCAAATGCATGGCAGATGAAGTATAATGTGGATAAATGTGAGGTTATCCACTTTGGTGGTAAAAACAGAGAGACAGACTATTATCTGAATGGTGACAGATTAGGAAAAGGGGAGGTGCAACAAGACCTGGGTGTCATGGTACATCAGTCATTGAAGGTTGGCATGCAGGTACAGCAGGCGGTTAAGAAAAGAAATGGCATGTTGGCCTTCATAGCAAGGGGATTTGAGTACAGGGGCAGGGAGCTGTTACTACAATTGTACAGGGCCTTGGTGAGGCCACACCTGGAGTATTGTGTACAGTTTTGGTCTCCTAACTTGAGGAAGGACATTCTTGCTATTGAGGGAGTGCAGCGAAGGATCACCAGACTGATTCCTGGGATGGCGGGACTGATATATCAAGGAAGACTGGATCAACTGGGCTTGTATTCACTGGAGTTCAGAAGAATGAGAGGGTACCTCATAGAAACGTTTAAAATTCTGACGGGTTTAGACAGGTTAGATGCAGGAAGAATGTTCCCAATGTTAAGGAAGTCCAGAACCAGGGGTCACAGTCTAAGGCTAAGGGGTAAGCCATTTAGGACTGAGATGAGGAGAAATGTTTTCACCCAGAGAGTGGTGAACCTGTGGAATTCTCTACCACAAAAAGTTGTTGAGGCCAATTCACTAAATATATTCAAAAAGGAGTTAGATGTAGTCCTTACTACTAAGGGGATCAAGGGGTATGGTGAGAAAGCAGGAATGGGGTACGGAAATTGCATGTTCAGCCATGAACAGATTGAATGGCGTTGCAGACTCGAAGGACCGAATGGCCTACTCCTGCACCTATTTTCTATGTTTCTATGAATTGGCTGAAGACTAGCATCTGTGATTTTGTGACCTCAGGAGGCGGCCGAGAAGGGTAATCCACTCCACCCTTCTTACTGAAGATGGTTGCGAATACTTCAGCCTTGCTTCTGCATCCACATGCTGGGAACTTCCATCATTGAGGATGGGGATGTTCATGGCGCCCATCCTCCTGTTAGTTGTTTATTTGCTCACCACCATGAATGACTATGTGGCAGGGCTGCAGAGCTTTGACTTGATCTATTAGTTGTGGGATTGCTTGGCTGTCTCATTTTCCAGTACACCTAGTGCTGCTCCCAGCATACTCTTCTACACTCCTAATTGAACCAGGATTGGTCATCTGGCTTGATAATAATGGGGTGAGGGATATACCGGGCCATGAGCTTGCATGTTGTGGTGGAGCACAGTTCTGCAGCTGCCGATGCCCACAACGCTTTATGGCTGTCGGATGAAATCCGTGTGAAGATGAAACTTGGTCTCCAAGAACTCTGCGATCGTCACGACTGCGGTCATGAACAGATATAGATAGCTTAAACCCATCTAATAGGTGCAGTAAAAGTGTCTTATTGATTGCAAAGGATTAAATAATTGTGTTTTCCTCCTCAGGTTTTACTTTCCTGCAAATTATTCATTTTTTTCACTCTTCAATGCTAGCCTACTGTAATGGTTACCACTCAGTCTAGTTCCACCTCGTATATCTCTGATTGTCATGACTACAGATACAAACTTTTAAAACTGCACCTAGTTTTATTTATTTAAAAAACAATTCCTCCCTTAACTCCCTTTCTCCCTTAACTTTGTCTTTCAGTTACACATGCCGCCTCTTGCGGAGATACCTGTATGTATTGGACAAAATGTATTTCCCCCGCTCTCACTGCACCACATTGCAGAAGTGGTTTTCAACTTGCAGTGACACAGGAGAGGACTTAATATACTTTCCTTGCTCCCACATTCTCAAGTCTTATGCTTCCAGGTTATTAACCTTTGCTCTTTCATATACTGTGTTGCATGCAGCAATTCCATTTGCCTGATCTTGCATGCTGCTACAATGTTGTACTGTCAGTGTTGAAGCTGTAGTGTCTTCTGCTGTAGTTGCACTTTTTCAACTTCTTGCCCTAAGAAGTAATTGGGTTTGGGTAAATGCACTGTGTAGGATGATGTTCACCCAAGCAGACGAGAATGTCCCAGATTTAATTCCTAGTCTATGTTGAACTGGCAAATTTTGCCTTGGCAGCAGTTGAAGCACTGCGATTTGGTCTCAGCAGCCCAGGTCTAGGGAGGAAGTGCTGCTCACTATCCAGTGACTCCTGCTAGAAGATGTTCTTTGGGTAAGGGGCTGGACTGTGATACCTTTGATTTGACATCATACCCACTGAGCTATCTGGAGATCACAAATGCTTTCTTAAAATCAGAGAAGCTGAACAGAGAGTTAAATGAGTGGCTCAAAGGCTGGTGTGGGAGGAAGGGTTTTGATTCATGGGGCACTGGCACCAGTACTGGGGAAAGAGGGAGCTGTTCTGTTGCTTGTTCAACCTTGCAATCCGTCACAGCCAAACTCAATCCTGTTATCAACCATTATTTGCACACGTCCACTATCCTGCAAGGATCATTGGATAAGAGTAATTGATCAGTAGGGGGAATCCTGACTGATTTTACTTTGCTCCCAATTTCTAGCCTGGAGATCCCTCAATCAGACCCCATCAATATCTGATAACATCGCACATACCAAGAATGTACCAGAGACCTCCCTGACCTGCACGGCTCAGTAGCTGCCTTTACCCACTAAATTTTCCAGGAACTCTCGATTTCCATTTTTAAAGAACAATGAGACCATCTTACATGAGCAAAATACTGCAGATGCTGGAATCTGAAATAAAAACAGAAAATGCTGGAAACACTCAGCAGGTCAGGCAGCATCTGTGGAGAGAGAAACAGAGTTAATGTTTCAGGTTTGTGACTTTTTGTTAGAACTGGAAAAAGTTAGGGATGTAACAGATTTTAACCAGGCACAGAGGTAGGGAAAGTGGGGAAGGGAAGAAAGAACAAAATGGACAGTCTGTGATAGGGTAGTAGGCAGGAGTGGTTAAATGCTGCAAATGGGGATGACCGAATTATCAACAGCTGCCGTCTGGGAAAAAAAATAGGGGCAGAGTTTATGGTCTGAAATTGATGTTGAATCCAGAAGGCTCTAATGTGCCTCATCGCAAGATGAGGTGCTATTCCTCGAGCTTACGTTGAGCTTCATTGGAACAATGTAAGAGGCCGAGGTTAGAGTGGGAGTGGAACGGAGAATTAAAGTGGCAGGTGAACACGAAGCTTGGGGTCACTCTTACGGACTGAATGGAGGTGTTCGCAAAGCGATCATCCTATATGTGTTTGGTCTCCCAAGTGTAGAGGAGACTATATTGTGAACAGCGAATATAGTATGCAACATTACAAGAAGTACAAGTAAATCACTGTTTCACCTGGAAGGAGTGTTTGGGGACCTGGACAATGGGAAGGGAGGAGGAGGTAAAAGAGCAGGTGTTGCATCTCCTGCATTTGTACAGGAAAGTGCCATGGGAAGGGGAGGGGGTGCTGGGGGTGAATGAGATCATCTTGTTGGTCAATGGTCCGAAGCCCAGAAAAGTCTCTTCCTAAATTACAGTCGACATTACAGTATGAGATTGTGATTTGGGTTCCAGGAAAAACGTGGTGTTTTAAATGCAGCTGATGCATTTTTTTAATCCTGCAAGCTTTGCAGAACAATCTTGTGCATTAACATTCTATTTCATAGGTGCAGTGACTCTTGTTGTGATATGGTTTAACACAATTATTTGCCCTCCTTATCAATTGATGCCAATTTTATTATTTCAGCCAAGTTAGGACATAGCAGGAATTGAACCTGAGACCTTCTGGTTAATGTGGCTTATCATTACATCAGGCAGTGCCTTTACCCACTAGCCAACAGTAAAGCATGCAGTTGCTACAAACAGTTGTCTTCCTTTTTTTCCTTTCACAATTTATTCTCAACAAAAACCTCATGGAAAATTATGCTAATAAAATTGAAGGTTCTCTGACTCGGCAGCTTTTGAGACATTAAATAATAAATTCCAAATTACTTCTAAAATTGTGCCAGTGATTTTTAGACAGTTAATTTTATTAAAAATAAATCTTAATCAGATAAACCAGTGGAACATGGGAGCAGAAGTAGACCATTTGTCTGCTTTGACCAACTTGTTGGTCAGTGATCTGAAACTCAAGAAAGTTTTTTGTTCCTGAAATTATAGTTGGTTGTAACATGTCCCAGACAAATGTATTCAGGATATATGCATTCGGTGTTTCCCTGATGGTATAATTTTAACTTTGCTTGCCTCCAAAATGTTTTGAGGACAGGAACAGTGGGTATTGAAAGTGATGTACGCCACTGGGTTCAGACTTTCCAATTCCATTTCCATTTCTATCACCTTTTCACGGAGATTACTATGGCTTTAACCCTTTTTTAAACTTGCAAGCTCTGTGATGGTGCATGTAGTTTATTATATACTTTGTTATGCATTATGTATTTGCGTATTACATTTTATTAAAATGTTTACGCACCCAGTCAACTCTTCCTCGGGTCAGGCTGCCAATAATAGATCGTTTAGTTCATAGTATATTGTGTACATAGTTCTTATATCTGTCAGAAGTTTCTTAGTTTGAATTTAAAGTAAGGAAGAATTGCCATGTTGATTTTTGTGTAGTCCCTGATTGATTGATTTGTTTGTTTCTTTCATTGTTCTGCATGTGTTTCAGTGATGTTGATTTCAATGAAGATTAATATATACATAAAAGAGGAGGTGTAACCTGCTGAATTTCATGTAACTCTCTCTACATTGTTTCGGATTGTCTCTAACTTTTCAGTCAGCCATTGCTACTGCATTTCATGCTTCTAGTGAAAACAGTTCTTCGGTGTGATTTGGCTCCTTCTGTTGAAAATTCACCATGTTATACTGTTGTGCCAATTTTGAAGTGGGCACAGCCAGAAAGGTGCATGTGGCAGTTGTTCACATCCCCAAAGGGGGAGAGGTTTGTTCTGGACAGCAATGTGAAAATTATATTTCTAGACAGGCAGGCTGAGAATTCAGCAGCCTGTCGGAACTGGAGGCCCTAACAGCAAGCAGTGCCAAAGTACCAATTTACCGTTGCTCCTGGTTATGCTTTGATGCTGGAGACCAAAAAAAAAATCTTGAGGCACATATGTTGCCTCAATTTACATTACAGCATTACCTCTAAAGGCAGACTGTAATACAGATGGGTTGATGGCCTGGGGCTGGAGAACTATGGGCACTTTTTGTTTGAAGAATTTCCTACAGTGCTCCATACACGGCTGTGTCATCACTGGAGCAGAAATGTCACATTATAATATCACTGGAGGGAATTCACAAAATGTCTGCCATTATCTAACAATTATAAAACACTAAACATAGTGGCAAAAGGCAATTCAGAGACATAGAAAAGTCAACAAACATGTTTTACAATGTTTAGCATTGTGTGGCATTTCAGCAGAATAAATATCACTTCAAAGAAGTTATAGCAACATGTAATTGTGAAGAGCAAGTTTGTGTTTTGAAAATTAAAGCATGCTAAGGACAAAGATTATTCTGATAAAACATTCATTCCTCATCAGAGAACACATGGGGCCATGGCAATGGTAGGACGCAGGTTTAGTGCCCTGCTGCCCATTATGCTCAATTCCGAATCTCAGCTGGACGACTGTGCAAGTTGAGACCAATTGAAACAGAGGGAGAAATCCACTTTGGACTGCTATTATGTGCCTCCTTGCGTGTATTACCAGGCAAGCAAAAGCATTGCTGCAAGTGGCCCTGGGCTAGGGAGAGGGAAAAATGTTTGGACATTGGTTGAGAACAGGTTTCAGTTTGGCTGTGATGATCCCCACAGTTGAATAGCCTGTTGGCATTTACCATCTAGAAGAATGGCCACTTGGGTGAAATACAGGAGAGCATCTGGCATCCATTGAGTTGGGGCCCCCAAGAAAGGTCCCCCAGAAAGGAAAGGAGGGATGAAAACTGGGGACAGGGCAGATCTTTCTTTTTAAAATGTATAACCACTAATTTACTGTTGCATTTGAAAAGTGATATTTCAAATGGCATGAGCTACAGAAATTGTTAATTATAAATGATGTAGCTTTTTGTTCTCGTACATAGATCTATGATTTAAGGTAGCTTGACCTAGTCCAATGTTTATCAACCTTTTAATGATACATTACCATTGATTTACTAAATGTTAAATATTAATGAATTCAGGTGCTGCTGCTTGACCTTTTTGGATCATTTGACTGTAGATAGTTATAGAAGAACATTGAAACATTGTGACAAAGAAACGTGCTTTTTTTAATAATACTGACCAGTTGAAAAGTCCATCTTCAATGGCAGCCATTCAAAAGACTCTAGTAATAGTGAAAGTGCTTTTGTAATGAAACGTGGGGGGGGTGGGGGTGGCGGTGGAGGGAATTGCGGTTGGAGGCTTTTTTTGTACAAATGCCTCCAAACTGAAAAAAATCTACGCAAGTACCTGGTGGTCCCGGAAGAACACCTTGGAGGCCTAGATTCGCTGCACAAGCTGGAGTCACATGGGCCTGAACCACCAATCTCTATGCAGTATTCTCATTGATAAAAATAGGAGCTCTGTTTCTACGGGCTCCCATTACTATTAAAAGGAAAAAACCCTGAAACACCGAAACACAGCATAATAAATAAATAGAACACCTCACATATTTAAAATTCATTGAATTTAAATGTAATTAAATGTTTTAGAAAAAAAAATATTTTTTGGAATTTTTTTGTGTTTTAATAGTTTTAAACATAAACTTACCTTAATGGACAGGGTTTTTAAAATAAAAATGAGTGTTTAAATTTAATTTTTATATGTTTTAAAAGTGTTATGCTGGTAAAAGTAAGCTATGCGCCAGGCGTAAAGGTTTGAAGGACATTCGCTGGGCCTGAGTTGGGCAAATCGCCCGCGCGAATGTCCTTCTGCCGGGGATGTGTAGGATCTGTACAGAGAAATCTTGACAGAGTGGAAAAACTGGTGCTTGGCACAAGCGCATCGCGCCCCCGAAAACCGACTTTTGCGAGGCCTCGCCGGGTCCATGCGCACTTTGTACGGACCCTGCGAGGCCACAATTTTCGCCACGTTATTTGCCATGAGATCACTGTTAGAAAGGAATTCCACAGTTTTATCATTAGGTGAACCTAAATTGAAGATGGGACCTGCAGTCTTTAAAGGCAAAAGGAAAATGTTAATGGTCTATTATACAAGTGCAATGTCGAGAATCCGGAGCTCCGGAATCTGGACTCCAGGACGATTGGTGGCAGGGTCATCCGAAATCCATAAAATGTTCCGGAATCTGGACCCTGCCGACCTCGGGGGCTCCGTTGTTATCCAACCTTGGGCCTCGCCTCATTGCCGCTCGCCTCACCACCACTGTTCTTACTTCAGGGTAATTGGCATCACGGAGACATGGCTCCAGGGTGACCAAGGCTGGGAACTCAACATCCAGGGGTATTCAACATTTAGGAAGGATAGGCAGAGAGGAAAAGGAGGCGGGGTAGCAAAATTAATGCAATAGTAAGGAGGGACATTAGCCTGGATGATGTGGAATCAGTATGGGTGGAGCTGCGGAATACCAAAGGGCAGAAAACGCTAGTGGGAGTTGTGTACAGACCACCAAACAGTAGTAGTGAGGTTGGAGACAGCATCAAACAAGAAATAAGGGATGTGTGCAATAAAGGTACAGCAGTAATCATGGGCAACTTTAATCTACATATTGATTGGGCTAACCAAACTGGTAGCAATACGGTGGAGGAGGATTTCCTGGAGTGTATTAGGGATGGTTTGCTAGACCAATAGTCGAGGAACCAACTAGAGAACTGGCCATCCTAGACTGGGTGATGTGCAATGAGAAGGGACTAATTAGCAATCTTGTTGTGCAAGGCCCCTTGGGGGGGAAGAGTGACCATAATATGGTAGAATTTTTTATTAAGATGGAGAGTGACACAGTTAATTCAGAAACTAGGGTCCTGAACATAAGGAAAGGTAACTTCGACGGTATGAGGCGTGAATTGGCTAGAATAGACTGGCAAAGGATACTTAAAGGGTTGATGGTGGATAAGCAATGGCAAACATTTAAAGATCACATGGATGAACTTCAGCAATTGTACATCCCTGTCTGGAGTAAAAATAAAACGGGGAAGGTGGCTCAACCGTGGCTAACAAGGGAAATTAAGGATAGTTAAAGCCAAGGAAGAGGCAGATAAATTGGCTAGAAAAAGCAACAAACCTGAGGACTGGGAGAAATTTAGAATTCAACAGAGGAGGACTAAGGGTTTAATTAAGAAGGGGAAAATAGAGTACGAGAGGAAGCTTGCAGGGAACATAAAAACTGACTGCAAAAGCTTCTATAAATATGTGAAGAGAAAAAGATTGTTGAAGACATTGGTGAAGAATTGCAGTCGGATTCAGGTGAATTTATAATGGGGAACAAAGAAATGGCAGACCAATTGAACAGATATTTTGGTTCTATCTTCACGAAGGAAGACACAAATAACCTTCCGAATGTACTAGGGGATAGTGGGTCTAGTGAGGAGGAACTGAAGGATATCCTTATTAGGCGGAAAATTGTGTTAGGGAAATTGATGGGATTAAAGGCCGATAAATTCCTGGGGCCTGATAGTCTGCATCCCAGAGTGAGTACTTAAGGAAATGGCCCTAGAAATAGTGGATGCATTGGTGATCATTTTCCAACAGTCTATCGACTCTGGATCAGTTCCTATGGACTGGAGGGTAGCTAATGTAACACCACTTTTTAAAAAAGAAGGGAGAGAGAAAACTTGTAATTATAGACCGGTTAGCCTGACATCAGTGGTAGGAAAAATGTTGGAATCAATCATTAAGGATGAAATAGCAGCGCATTTGGAAAGCAGTGACAGGATCGGTCCAAGTCAGCATGGATTTATGAAAGGGAAATCATGCTAGATGAATCTTCTGGAATTTTTTGCGGATGTAACTAGCAGAGTGGACAAGGGAGAACCAGTGGATGTGGTGTATTTGGACTTTCAAAAGGCTTTTGACAAGGTCCTGCACAAGAGATTGGTGTGCAAAATCAAAGTGCATGGTATTGGGGGTAATGTATTGACGTGGATAGAGAACTCGTTGGCAGACAGGAAGCAGAGAGTCGGGATAGCAGTTCCTTTTCAGAATGGCAGGCAGTGACTAGTGGAGTGCCGCAGGGCTCAGTGTTGGGACCCCAGCTCTTTACAATATGCATTAACGATTTAGATGAAGGAATTGAGTGTAATATCTCCAAGTTTGCAGATGACACTAAACTGGGTGGCGGTGTGAGCTGTGAGGAGGACGCTAAGAGGCTGCAGGGTGACTTGGACATGTTAGGTGAGTGGGCAAATGCATGGTAGATACAGTATAATGTGGATAAATGTGAGGTTATCCATTTTGGGGGCAAAAACACGAAGGCAGAATATTATCTGAATGGCGGCAGATTAGGAAAAGGGGAGGTGCAACGAGACCTGGGTGTCATGGTACATCAGTCATTGAAAGTTGGCATGCAGGTACAGCAGGCGGTGAAGAAGACAAATGGTATGTTGGCCTTCATAGCTAGGGGATTTGAGTATAGTAGCAGGGAGGTCTTACTGCAGTTGTACAGGGCCTTGGTGAGGCCTCACCTGGAATATTATGTTCACTTTTGGTCTCCCAATCTGAGGAAGGACGTTCTTGCTATTGAGGGAGTGCAGCGAAGGTTCACCAGACTGATTCCAGGGATGGCTGGACTGACCTATCAGGAGAGACTGGATCAACTGGGCCTTTATTCACTAGAGTTTAGAAGGATGAGAGGGGATCTCATAGAAACGTATAAGATTCTGACGGGACTGGACAGGTTAGATGTGGGAAGAATGTTCCCGATGTTGGGGAAGTCCAGAACCAAGGGACATAGTCATAGGATAAGGGGTAGGCCATTTAGGAATGAGATGAGGAGAAACAACTTCACTCAGAGAGTTGTTAATCTGTGGAATTCCCTGCCGCAGAGAGTTGTTGAGGCCAGTTCATTGGATATATTCAAGAGGGAGTTAGATATGGCTCTTATGGCTAAAGTGATCAAGGGGTATGGAGAGAAAGCAGGAAAGGGGTACTGAGGTGAATGATCAGCCATGATCTTATTGAATGGCGGTGCAGGCTTGAAGGGCTGAATGGCCTACTCCTGCACCTATTTTCTATGTTTCTATGTCTCCTCGGTGGAGCCCGCCCGACAACCTCCTCGGCGGGGCCGGACCGACAACTGCCTCCTCGACGGGCCCCGGCCAGCCCAACGACCTACTCAGCGGGGACGCGCCTGACTACCTCCTCGGCGGGGCCCGAACAGCTCCTTGGCAGGTACCCCTCCCCCCACCCACCCCCCGTTTCTGATGTTCCGACATCCGGAAATACTCGAACCTGGGCTCGGGTGTTTCCGGATTCGTGACGTCAGAAAGAGACGATCGAAAGCCCGGAATCCGGAATGGCCTCGGTCCCGAGGATTCCGGATTTTAGAGGCTGCACCTGTATAGAGTAATGAATACTTTGAAGTAATTACAATGAAGTACTTAAATCTCAGGGTTTCAATTTTGTCATAAACCACTAGAATATGTTAGTCTGTCATCTGATATTAGATCCTGCCTCAAAAGCACTTCAGCATACACGTTTTCATTTTTTTTAAATTCATACTGTAGATTTTACGATCCAGGTGAGGTGAGAGTAACTGCCTTTGACATCAAGGCAGTATTGAGTGTGGCAAGAAGGAGCCCTAGTAAAACTGAAGTAAATGGGGATCAGGTAGAAAATTCTGCAGTGGCTGGAGTCTTACCTGGCACAAAGGAAGCCAATCATCATACCGGCCTCAGGTCATCGCTCCAAGAGTTGCTGAGCACAGTGTTCTTGGTCCAACTGTCTTCAGCTGCTTCATTAATAGCCTTCCCTCCATCATAAGGTCAGAAGTGGGGTTGTTTGCTGATGATTTCAGTGTTCAGCTCTATTTGCAAATCCTCAGAAGCAGTCCTCAATTTCATCAATCTCCTACAGTATCTCTCTTGTACAGTCTACCTCCATGGTACTGCTTTCACGGTTTCACTCATACCTTCATAGAATCATAGAAATTTACAGAACGCAAGGAGGCCATTTCAGCCCATCGTATCCGCGCCGGCCGACAAAGAGCTATCCAGCCTAATCTTACTTTCCAGCTCTTGGTCTGTAGCCCGGCACTTTGGCCCCAAGTTTCCACATGATTTGCTCCTGATTTTTAGGAGCAACTGGTGTAGAACGGAGTATCTTAGAAATCGGAATTCTCGTCATTTAGTTTGCTCCAGTTCTAGTCAGTTAGAACAGTTTCACTTTGGAACAGAATTTTTTTTTCAAAAGGGGGCGTGGCCGGCCACTTACACCTGTTTTCAAAGTTTCGTCAGTGAAAACTTACTCCAAACTAACTTAGAATGGAGTACGTGAAGATTTTTGTACGCTCGAAAAAACCTTGTCTACACTTTAGAAAATCAGGCGTAGGGAATGGTGGAGGGCGGTGTTTAAAGGGAAGTTTACAAACATTAAACACTTCAGTTTTACAAATAAAGAGCCATCATCAATAATAAATGATAAATACATCAATAAATCAACCAATAAATCAATCAAAAGAAATTAATAAGAAATAATTTTTTTTTTAAATCAATAAATAAAACATTTTCTACTTACCGACTGCAGCACTGGGAGCCCTCCAACAGCGTGCTGGGATGCCCCCCTCAGTGTGTCTCTGTTAGTGTCTCCATCTCTCTGTCTGTGTGTCTCTCATTCTCTGTCTGTCAGTGTCTGTGTTTCTGACAGAGGGAGAGAGGGGGGGAGCAGAGGGGGATGGGGGGAGAAAGGAGATGGGGGGGGGAGGGAGATTTTGGGGGTGGGGGGAAGAAGAAGGGGGTGGGAGGCTGAACGGGCCGTGCCCGAGACTTCGGGCAGGGCCCGTCCCCAGCACCAGATTTACAGGTAGGTGGCGTTGGGTCGGGGGGGTGGTGGGAGGGAGGTCAGTTCGGGTCGGGGGGAGGGAGGGAGGGAGAGGGAGGTCAGGTCGGGGGGACGGAGGCCAGGTCGGATCCATTCCGGGGGCGGGGGGAGCGGGTGTCGGGGACGGGAAGCGGGAGTCGAGTCGGGTCAGGAGGAAGCAGGAGCTGGCCATGGGAGGAGCCTTATTCATGCAGCCCCAGTGAGGCCATTGGGCCAGGGCTAGGGACTGCGTGCTTCGGCCCCTCCCACACAGTTTCGGGCGCCTGGAGCTATTGCACTTGCGTGCCCACTGTAGCGCGCATGTGCATAGGTCCCGGCACTGTTTTCGGCGCAGGGACCTGGCTCCGCCCCCTACAGCTCGTGCTGCGCTGCGCCGAGGGCCAGAGGACCTGCAGGGAGGTGGAGAATCTGGAGGGTTTTTTTAGGCGCACTTTGTGGCGCGAAAAACGGGCGTCCAAGTCGGGACTGCGCCGTTCTAGGCGCGCTTGGAAACTTGGGCCCTTTAAGTGCACATCCAAGTATCTTTTCAATATGGTTAGGGTTTCTGCCTCTACCACCCTTTCAGGCAGTGAGTTCCAGACCCCCACCACCCTCTGGGTGAAGAAATGTCGTCTCATATCTCCCTTGAACCTCCCCCAAATTACTTTAAATCTATGCCCTCTGGCTGTTGATCCCTCTGCCAAGGGAAACGGACCCTTCCTATCCATTCTATCCAGGCCCTTCATAATTTTATACACCTCAATCAGGTCTCCCCTCAGCCCCCTCCGTTCCAAAGAAAACAGACACAGCATCTCCAATCTTTCTTCATAGCCAAAATTCTCCAGTCCAGGCAACAGTCTTGTAAATCTCTTCTGTACCCTTTCCAGTGCAATCTTTCCTGAAATGTGGTAACCAGAACTGCACACAGTACTCCAGCTGCAGCCTAACCAGTGTTTTATACAGTTCAAGCATAACCTCCTTGCTCTTGTATTCCATGCCTCGACTTATAAAGGCAAGTATTCCATATGTCTTCTTAACCACCTTATCTACCTGGCGTGCTATCTTCAGGGATCTGTGGACCTGCACTCCAAGGTCCCTTTGTTCCTCTACACTTTTCATTGTCGTACCATTTAATGTATATTCCCTTGCCTTGTTAGACCTCCCCAAATGCATTACCTCACACTTACCCAGATTGAATTCCATTTGCCACTGTTCTGCCCACCTGACCAGTACATTGCTATCTTCCTGCAGTCTGCAGCTTTCTTCTTCATTGTCAACCACACAGCCTATTTTAGTGTCATCTGCAAACTTCTTAATCATACCCCCAACATTTAAGTCCCTGTCATTGATATATACCACAAAAAGCAAGGGACCCAGTACTGAGCCCTGCGGAAACCCACTGGATACAGCCTTCCAGTCACAAAAACACCCATCAACCATTATCTTTTGCTTCCTGCCTCCGAGCCAATTTTGGATCCAACTTACCACTTTGCCCTGGATCCCATGGCTATTACTTTTGTGACCAGTCTGCCATGTTGGACCTTATCAAAAGCTTTGCTAAAATCCATATACACTACATCATACGCATTGCTCTCATCGACCCTCCTGGTTATCGCCTCGAAAAATTCAATCAAGTTAGTCAGACACGACCTTCCCTTAACAAATCCATGCTGATTGTCCTTGACTAATCCATGTATTTCTAAATGAAGACTTATCCTGTCCCTCGAGATTTTTTCCAATAATTTTTCCACCACCGCGGTTAGGCTGACTGACTTGTAATTATTCGGTCTATCCCTTTCTCCCTTTTTAAACAAAGGTACAACATTAGCAGTCCTCCAGTCCTCTGGCAGGGATTGTGGATGCATTGGTTGTAATTTACCAAAATTCCCTGGATTCTGGGGAGGTCCCAGCAGATTGGAAAACTGCAAATGTAACGCCCCTATTTAAAAAAGGAGGCAGACAAAAAGCAGGAAACTATAGACCAGTTAGCCTAACATCTGTGGTTGGGAAAATGTTGGAGTCCATTATTAAAGAAGCAGTAGCGGGACATTTGGAAAAGCAAAATTCGGTCAGGCAGAGTCAGCATAGATTTATGAAGGGGAAAGTCGTGTTTGACAAATTTGCTGGAGTTCTTTGTGGATGTAACGAACAGGGTGGATAAAGGGGAACCAGTGGATTTGGTGTATTTGGACTTCCAGAAGGCATTTGACAAGGTGCCACATAAAAGGTTACTGCACAAGATAAAAGTTCACTGGGATTGGGGCAATATATTAGCATGGATAGAGGATTGGCTAACTAACAGAGAACAGAGAGTCGGGATAAATGGGTCATTCTCTGGTTGGCCATCAGTAACTAGTGGGGTGCCGCAGGGATCAGTGCTGGGATCCCAACTATTTACAATCTATATTAACGACTTTGAAGAAGGGACTGAGTGTAACGTAGCCAAGTTTGCTGACGATACACAGATGGGAGGAAAAGCAATGTGTGAGGAGGACACAAAAAATCTGCAAAAAAACAGGCTAAGCGAGTGGGCAAAAATTTGGCAGATGGAATATAATGTTGGAAAGTGTGAGGTCATGCACTTTGGCAGAAAAAAACCAAGAGCAAATTATTATTTAACTGGAGAAAGATTGCCAAGTGCCGCAGTACAGCGGGACCTGATTCCCAGGATGGCGGGACTGACATATCAAGAAAGACTGGATCAACTGGGCTTGTATTCACTGGAGTTCAGAAGAATGAGAGGGGACCTATAGAAACGTTTAAAATTCTGACGGGTTTAGACAGGTTAGATGCAGGAAGAATGTTCCCGATGTTGGGGAAGTCCAGAATCAGGGGTCACAGTCTAAGGATAAGGGGTAAGCCATTTAGGACCGAGATGAGGAGAAATTTCTTCACCCAGAGAGTGGTGAACCTGTGGAATTCTCTACCACAGAAAGTTGTTGAGACCAATTCACTAAATATATTCAAAAAGGAGTTAGATGTAGTCCTTACTACTAGGGGGATCAAGGGATATGGTGAGAAAGCAGGAATAGGGTTCTGAAGTTGCATGTTTAGCCATGAACTCATTGAATGGCGGTGCAGGCTCGAAGGGCCGAATGGCCTACTCCTGCATCTATTTTCTATGTTTCTATGTTTCTCTGACTTGGGAGTACTTGTGCATGAAACACAAAAGGATAGTATGCAGGTACAACAAGTGATCAGGAAGACCAATGGTATCTTGGCCTTTATTGCAAAGGGGATGGAGTATAAAAGCAGGGAAGTCTTGCTACAGCTATACAAGGTATTAGTGAGGCCACACCTGGAATACTGTGTGCAGTTTTGGTCTCCGTATTTAAGGAAGGATATACTTGCATTGGAGGCTGTTCAGAGAAGGTTCACTCGGTTGATTCCGGAAATTAGGAGGTTGACATAAAAATAGGTTGAGCAGGTTGGGCCTCTACTCATTGGAGTTCAGAAGAATAAGAGGTGATCTTATCGAAACGTATAAGATTATGAGGGGGCTTGACAAGGTGGATACAGAGAGGATGTTTCCACTGATGGGGGAGACTAAAACTAAAGGGCATGATCAAAGAATAAGGGGCCTCCCATTTAAAACAGAGATGAGGAGGAATTTCTTCACTGAGAGTTGTACATCTGTGGAATTTGCCGCCTCGGAGAGCTGTGGAAGCTTGGACATTGAATAACTTTAAGACTGAAATAGACAGTTTCTTGAGCGAGAAGGGGTTATGGGGAGCAGACGGGGAAGTGGAGCTGAGTCCATGATCGGATCAGCCATGATCTTATTGAATGGCGGAGCAGGCTCGAGGGGCCCTATGGCCTACTCTTGTTCCTATTTCTTATGTTCTGGCACCTTGATCCCCTTGTTCTCTTCATTTATATGCTATCCCCACCTCCCAGTAATATAATATAGAATTATGGTGTCAGCTTCCATGTACGCTGACAAAATCCAGCTTTACCTCTGCAGCAAGCCAAGGCCATTGCAATACTCTAACTGCCTGTTTGCCATTAAGAATGAGAAGAAATCGCCTTTAGCTAAATGTGGAAAAAACCAAATTCATATTCTTCAACAATCACCATTACCTACATACTTTCAGCCTTGACTCTGCTAATCTATCTGGCTGTCACCTTAGGTCAAGTTCAGAGTACAGAACCTTGGTGTACTACTCAATTCTGATCTCTGTTTCTTTCCCACATCAGTGGATTATCAAGACTGCTTTCTTCCACCTGTCAAACTGTTCCAGTCTCCCACTGGCTGAAACCCCAATCCACAACTTGATTACCTTGAGGCTCAACTTCTCAAACAAACTTTGGCCTCCTTGTCTCCACCCTTCCCAAATCACAACTCACTGAGAATTTTGTGGTCTACATCCTCACTCATACTAAGTCTTGCACGCCTTTCATTCCTGTTCTTCTGAAGCTCTCCTGGTTTCATCATCATCGTAATCATAGGCAGTCCATCGGAAGACTTGCTTCCACTCTTGAAGTGAGATCTCGGGTGACTGTACAGTCCACTACGGGAATTACAGTCTCTGTCACAGGTGAGACAGACAGTTGTTGAAGGAAAGGGTGGGTGGGGAGTCTGGTCTACCGCACGCTCCTTCCGCTGCCTGTGCTTGCTTTCTGCATGCTCTTGATGATGAGACTCGAGGTGCTCAGCGTCTTCTTGGATGCTCTTCCTCCACTTAGGGCGGTCTTTGGCCAGGGACTGTTAGGTGTCGGTGGGGTTTCCGCACCTTATCAAGAAGGCCCTGAGGGTGTCCTGCAAACGTCCCCTCTGCCCACCTGGGGATCGCCGTGTAGGAGTTCCGAGTAGAGTGCTTGCTTTGGGAGTCTTGTGTCGGGCATGCGGATAATATGGCCCGGCCAACGGAGCTGGTCGAGTGTGGTCAGTGCTGTAGTGATACCCGCCCTCCTGTATGGCTCAGAGATATGGACCACATACACTGGACACCTCAAATCGCTAGAGAAATACCACCAACGATGTCTTCGCAAGATCCTGCAAATCCCTGGGAGGATAGACGCACCAACATCAGTGTTCTCGATGTCGTCCTCGTTTATGATGTCCCAGAGAATTGGTGTGAAAATTCTCACCCTGTTGTTAATTAGTGACCCCTGCTGGAAATTGCATACATGAGACAAGGATTGAGTTTTGGTGTGATTGCTCCCAAAGTTGAATGGCCAGCTGATGCTTACAATGTGTTGGAGGACTGCTGGTGTCTGTGGAATTGTAGCTCAGGATAAGTCACTGACTTCAGGAAAGGAACAGATAAAACTGGAAAATAGCAGTAGATGTTGGTTATCTCATTTAAGCAAACTGGACAAATATCTGGTTGGAGACAAACTTGAAGCGTGTAAGTAAAGTTTGGCATGATCGATACTCAATGGTTCCCTATTCATTTGGTGTCTGGTAAGGGCTGTGGCAGGGGTATCATCTGTGAAGGGCAACCAGTCGGGCCGAAATAACAGAGGAGGCCTACTACAACTAAGGAAAGGGCAATAATGCAGCATCGCCCACATCCTTAAAATAAATGTTTGAAAAAATCCTGGCAATCTCTAACTTCTCCAAGCTCTCGGATGGTGATGTCGGTTGGGGGCCCGCACCATCCCACCACTGCTGCTATTGCAGAAATTGAAACAAGAACTTCATTTTTAGTTACCTACCTGTCTCCACTTGATGATTTGTTTGTAAAATGTTGCATTTTATACTCCACGAGCTGATGCGGTACATCCTCTGTTTTTATTTTTTTAAGAAAGAAGTTTTAAAAAAAAATTAAATACCTTCAGTTCAGGAATATTGATCTATAAGGACCCTATAAAGTCAGTACAATTTCCTTATTCTTCAGTGTACATTTGATAGATTTTTTTTAAATGTAAAGCTTTTAAGTAAAACTATAAAAAAAATGCTGGTGTCTTGATTGGGGCAGCCATCTTAATGTTGCTGAAGCTGGGGTACAGAAACACATGTTTTGTTGTTGAGCATCAGCTCCAAGAAGCTGTTGGAAAGCAGGAAAGGTGGAAGCTGAGGCTTAGCAACGGAGAGTCATGTTTTTCATCTGAGCTTCGGAAACACTGAGAAGTTGGCTGCGGTGATCAGGAAGCCAACAACTTTGTGTGAAATTTTTGAGTTTTACTTGTCGGATGAATACTCCAAGGATAAAGTCATTTTATGAGGTTATCCTTGAGCATTTGTTTAATTACAGTTATGGATTGCTAAATTAAGTGATGTTGGCTTGCCAACTCATGAATGCAGCAATAAAAACAGAAAATGCTGGAAATACTCAGCAGATTGGGCAGCATCAGAAACCGATAACGGCTGAGATTTTCACATTGGCGAGTGTGCCAGTAAAATTGCAGAAATTGACCGTGTCGGGACCCTGCCGTCATCCCGCCAACTTCCGTCTTTCACTGGGGTGTGTTCATTGAGGTACTTAACTGTTCGTTTACAGACCCTTAACTGCCTTTTTAACATCCGGTTTGAACTTTAACTGGTTGCATGTAGGATTCATGCACCCGCGGGACCTCACCTGTGAAGGGGAGGTGGAAGCTCGTGGCCATTTTGCAAGTTCATTAAGTATTGGCTGAAAAAAGCACATAAATATACTCACACCTTACACCTGCTTCCTTGCCTAAGGGAATCATCATCATCATAGGCAGTCCCTCTGAATCGAGGAAGACTTGCTTCCACTCTTAGCATGAGTTCTTAGGTGGCTGAACAGTCCAATACGAGTACTTGTTGTACCTGCATACTAACCTTTTGTGTTTCATGCACAAGTATCCGCAGGTCCCGCTGTACTAGAAACATAGAAATACAGAAAATAGGTGCAGGAGTAGGCCATTTGGCCCTTTGAGCCTGCACCACCATTCAATAAGATCATGGCTGATCATTCCCTCAGTACCCCTTTCCTGCTTTCTCTCCATACCCCTTGATCCCTTTAACCATAAGGGCCATATCTCTGCAGCACTTTGCAATTTTTCTCCGTTTAAATAATAACTTGCTCTTTGATTTTTTTTCTGCCAAAGTGCATAACCTCGCACTTTTTCGAGCTGCAGGGGGAGCAAGCCGCAGGGGGAGCAAGCCGCAGAATCCGGAAGAGGTGGAACAGGAGAAGGAGGAACCGGAGGTAGAGATGGCACCAGCAGCAGTGCACATTGTTGCTCCGGAGGCTCATGATGGCCCAGTTTACTTAACTTGCATCAGTGCACCCATATGGCTCCCAGATGATGTACCAACTCCTCCCCCCTAACAACACCACAAGCCATTCCTATCACCCAAGACCCCATTGCTCAAGGTTAAGTAATGTCACGCCATTCACTCCAAGTGACAAAGCCACTTCACAGGTACCAGACAAAAATTAACAAGACGGGAAATTAGTGCAAAGAAATAAATTGATGTGCGTCATAAATCGAACTGAAACTTCACACTAACATTTTGGCAAAGAACCATTTACATACTCTTGTGCATCTACGATTGTGTCTTTTTCTTTTCCATGTACTTCTATGAGGTGCAACCCTTGTGGCTTCAGCAGAGGTAGAGGCAGACTGCTCGCTTCCCTGCTGCAACTGCTTTGACACACGTCCTCTGGGTTTTGGAGCTTGTGAGGGCCCCTCCAAAGATAGGTCCTCCTGCAACTGTGCAGGAGCACACTCAACTATCGAGATCTGAGGCAGCATATGGGACTCTGACTGAGGTGGAGGCAATAGAGGAGAAGTGGAAGCACTTTGAGCAGAGTACCCACTTCCGTGTCCTCTCCCTCCATCATCCCTCTCATGGGCCACCCGCACTTCCTGCACAGCAAGGAGCTGGAGAGCACCAGTAGGGTGATGAACGCCCAAGTCTAAGTTGGTATCCCTCCTTGATGAGGCCAATGAAAGTCTGCAATCTGTTGTTCATAGCAAGTGTGTTCTTGTTCGACTGGTGCATTTGTTGCTCCATGCAGGCTATCCTTTCCATGGAACAGCACATCGTCGCCTTCGCCTGCAAGATGGTAGTGCTCATGTTGGAGGTGGGCTCCTCTATTCTCTGTACAGTTGCACACATCATGGCTGCCAAAGCCTTGCGCATTTGTTGCTGCTCCCCCAAGATCACCCTCTTTCTTGACGGCCCCCAAGGTTCAGCATTTGCATGCAGCTGAGCAGAGCTCGGAGCGTCCTGCGCCTTCCGACGAGGACTCCACCGCTATCCCTGATTCCACCATATGCTCTTGCTTATATATGATCTGTGAGACACCAGGTGACAACACTACTCTGTTTCACTGGATGCACCGAGGTGTGCGTATCTGCGCTGGTGCTGGGTGCACATGGGTCTGGTGACGGTGCACCCTCAGAGTGGCGCTTCCTCTGAAGAGTCGTCTTCCGCCTCTGGCAGGAGGTGGGTGGAGGGCACTTGATGGATCTGTGGGAGATTAAATAGATG
The DNA here is from genome assembly GCF_044704955.1 of Pristiophorus japonicus. Taxonomy (NCBI): domain Eukaryota; kingdom Metazoa; phylum Chordata; class Chondrichthyes; family Pristiophoridae; genus Pristiophorus; species Pristiophorus japonicus. The sequence goes on along the minus strand of NC_091978.1, from coordinate 55,668,344 downwards.
AATTAGAAGCCCCATGATAAGAATATGTAACGTTACTATTATGCACATGGTGACATTTCACTGGCTGCTGACATCTAATCACCATGAGTGACTGTTGTATGTCATGTGGCTATACAAGATTTAATTCTGTCACCAGGTTGCTGGGAGGTCCCCCTCTCTCCATCTCCCACCGGCAGCAGTTCTGCAGCTCCAGTGATTTGCAGTACCTCCTCATCTGCTGAGTCAAGTTGGTCTATATTGGAGGGCCACCTCTGGTTCATTGCCTCTCCCTGTTGTTTTGGGCTCTCTTCTCCTGCAAGGAGGGAAAAAAGAGAACTTTGAGTGAGAGTGATGGAATGAGTGTAAGAAATGATGGGTTACATCTGTAGAAGGTGACTAAGGGAGTGGCGTGACATTGCCAAATGGCCTCCTCCTGTGGCATTACTTCCTAAGATTGCATTAGGATGAGGGCGAGTGTCAGTTGTGGTTAGTCAGATGGGGATGTGAGTAGGTGCATAGAGAGTGAGGAATGGGTGCAAGGTAGGTTGGTGTGAGGATTGACGTGCAGGAGTAGGCTTGGGAAAGCAGAGTGATGGGGTTGGGGTGATGGGCACATCAGGATGTAGTTGAATGTTGCTTTGCACTCGCCTTTCCCAACCTCGATCGTTCAATCTTTTCCGGTACTGAATCCAGGACTACCTTACCACATTCCTGTTGCTGACCTCCTCTGTGATCTCCGCCATGTCCTCTTGGTGTGTCTGGCTGCTCTTTTGTGCCCATCCCCAAGGAACAGCACCTCCCTACATGCTCTGACTCCCTGGATCAGGACTTCCAGGGAAGCATCAGAGAATCTGGGTGCAGCCTCCTGTACACTGTGACTCCATATCTGCTTGGACCCACACAAATCTTTGCAATATCGAGCAATTGCCACCTTAATGCCTCCTCCTATAACCTTCAACTTGGATGTGTGCAAGGCTCCTTTAAATATGTGGGCTGAAAACGATCATTGGCGGCGTCATCAGACTCGCTCCATTTAATTGGGCTGGGAAACCCGCATGACAGTTTCAATTGATGTAATTGAGTTAAACATGCAGTACAGAACGCGCTGTTAAAAATTTCTGAATGGCAACCCGCTACGCGGCCCTCGACTCTCAGATAAAGATTCCGCCCAATGTTTCGTCATCGACCTGAGACGTTAACTCTGTTTCTCTCTCCACAGAGTCTGTCTGACCTATTGATTATTTCCAGCATTTTCTGTTTTATTTCAGATTTCCAGCATCCACAGTATTTTGCTTTTGTTTTCATGAGCACAGCAGCCAGGCGTGGATTACATTCCCTTCTATTGCAACAATCTTTTTAGGTGTTTGTTGTTGTCTCACTTCCCTCCACCTCTATTTCCCAACTAGCTTTGTATCGCCAGCAAACTTGGATAAAATTGCACTTGGTCACTTCATCTAAGTCATTAATATAGATTGTGAATAGCTGAGGCCCAAGCACTGATCCTTGCGGCACCCCGCTGGTTACAGCCTGCCAAATGACACATTTATCCCTACTCTTTGTTTTTGTCCATTAACCAATCCTCTATCCATGCTAATACATTACCCCCCAACCCCTTGAGCCCTTATCTTCTGTAGCAATCTTTTATGTGGCATCTTATCGAATGCCTTTTGGAAATCCAAATATACTACATCCACTGGTTCAACTTTATCTACCCTGCTAGTTACATCCTCAAAAAACTCTGATAACTTTGTTAAACATGATTTCCCTTTCATAAAAACATGTTGACTCTGCCTAATCATGTTATGACTTTCTAAGTGCCCTGTTACCAATTTGTTAATACTGGATTCTAGCATTTTCCCTACTACTGATAGCGGGCTAACTGGCCTATAATTCCCTGTTTTGTCTCTCTCTCCTTTCTTGAATAGCGGGGTTACATTTGTTACCTTCCAATCTGCTGGGACTGTTCTAGAATCCTGGGAATTTTGGAAGATCACAACCAATGCATCCACTATCTCTGCAGCCACCTCTTTTAGCACCCTAGGATGTAGGCTGTCAGGTCCAAGAGATCTGTTGGCTTCTAGTCCCATTAGTTTCTCAAGTATTTTTTTCTCTACTGATATTAATTACATTAATAAATGGAAGTGGGAGGCCAGCCAAGGGAACATTAGAATAGTTGGGGCTGGAAGTGACAAAGACATGGGATGAGATTTCAACAGCAGATGAGCTGCGGCAGAGGTAGAGACGGGTGATGTTATGGAAGTGGGAGTTGGCGGTCTTTGTGAAGAGAATATAGGATCAGATGCTCCATCAGGACCGCATAGGATGCTGAGATTGTGGGCAGCCTGGTTCACCCTGAGAGAGGGATGGAATCGATGGCGAGGGCATGAAGTTTGTGGCCAGAATGAAGACAATGGCTTCAGTTTAACTGGATGAAGTTGCAGCTCATTCAGGAATGGATGTTGGGCAAGCAATCTAATGATACTACGGCAGTGGATGGGTCAAGAGAGGTAGAGCATAGGTGTGGAAGCTGACTCCATATAGCAGGGTGATGTCACCAAGGAGAAGCATGTAGATGAGGAGGAGGAGGGAACCAAGGATTGCATTTTGAGGAAACTCCAGAGATAACAGTTTGAGCATGGAGAGAAAAACTATTGCTGGAGATGACTGTGATCAGATAGGAATGGAACCAACCGAGGGCAGTCCCACTGACCTGAATAATGAAGAAAAAATGCTGGCAGAGGGTGCTATGGTTGACCAAGTCAAAGGCTGCAGAGCAGACAGAGTGATCATGCGTCATAGTCATTGAGGATATAATTTGTGGCTTTGGTTCAGTGCTGTAGAAGGGCAGAAACTTGATTTGAGAGATTTAACATTAAGTTGTCAGAAAGATGGTCACTGATTTGGGAAGCAACATTTTTAATAACTGTGGAGAGGAATGGGATGTTGGATTTGAGACGGTGGTTTGCAAGGACAGTGTGATCAAGGATGGGGTTTACTGAGGAGTGGCATGATCAAGAGATTTTGAAAGGGAGGGAGATGGTACCTGAGGAGAGATTGCATGGGGTTAAGGAAGGGAAGTTGGATGGCCAGCAGTTTATTTGTAATGGGGTCAGTGTGGTTGGTACGGTGGGTCTCATGGACAAGATGAGATCAGAGAGGGCATGGGGAGATTGGAAAGAAATTAAAGAAAAATGCACATTCATGGTTAGGGCATGTTTTTTTGGTGTTCGATTGCTTTTTTCTTTTTCCCATCATTACTTGTGTGGAAGTGCTTGGCCTTAATTCTGTCATTCCCCACAACAGTGTGGCTGAGATGTTAAGTTGGTGTGGCAGATCAAACTTGACATGCTACACATCGCCTGTTGTTTTGTTGCCTAGACATTTTTCCATTATATAAAAGAAAAAAAATTACATCTTGCAGTTCTGCGGTTCTTTTTTTCACTAAGAAACTTGGCCATGTCTCCGTGTTTCTTTGAGTGCTTTATAAAATGCTCTGAAGATGATAGCATCATTGAAAAATGTCCGTTTTGGCAGCAATTTTTCTCCCAAGTGTAGTGAAATTATTTCATATACAGAAATAAGATAGGAGCTAAGCGGTATTAGTTGTGTAAATTTGCAGTTTTGAAATAAAGCCCAAACGGAGCAGACAATGCTATAGAAGTCTTAATTTTCAGTGACCATCAGATGAAATGTAAATCCTTGTTAATGCAACCTGTTAAAGAGGAAATATATTCTATCAAATCTCCTCTCATTCATAAATATTTACCCCGTGTTATCCTTTGTAACGCTGGTTACATACAAAATGTATAGAGCTCCCATCATATGTGACCATGAATTTCCGTTTCATTGATAGTATGAATGAAGGATCCTCCTCAATGTCTTCTTTCCTCTCCCTCTAACTCTTCCCTACCCCATTCGTAGTTCCAGAGGACTGAAACTTCCATCACTTACCATAATGGAGAGATCTGCAAAAATAGTCTGATTATCAGCTGTCTGTAGACTCTAATTCTAAAGCCAGGTAACAAGTACTTCACTTAATAATTTAGATTATGTGACAATTTGATAGTAAACACTACTTTTATGTAGTAGAAATAAGAAGAAAAAAAGGCAAAAGCCAGGAATTTAAAAAAAAGAAAATACTAGAAATGTAGTGCAGGTTGGACTGAAAGTTGAAAGAAGAAAATAGATAAATGGTTTTTCAAGGCTTTCAGGAGTCTATAATAGAAAAATGCTGAAAATTTTTGTCCTTTTGCCACTGAATTAATAGCCTCACACAGAGATATCAGATAGAAACATAGAAATTTACAGCACAGAAGGAGGCCATTTCGGTCCATTGTGTCCGTGCCAGCCGACAAAGAGCCACATGGCCCTCGGTCAGCAACCATGAAGGTTACATATAAACCTATGAACAATGGCAGAAAGGCAAAGAGCACCCAGCCCAACCAGTCCGCCCCACACAACTGCGACACCCTTTACACTGAAACATTCTACACTCCACCCCAACCGAAGCCATGTAATCTCCTGGGAGAGGCAAAAACCAAATAAAAACCCAGGCTAATTTGGGGAAAAAAATCTGGGAAAATTCCTCTGCAACCCATCCAGGTGATCGAAACTAGTCCAGGAGATCACCCTGGCCGTATTCGATTCCCTGCAGTACTTACCATTATATCTGTGTCGGCCAACAAAAGGTTATCCAGTCTAATCCCAATTACCAGTTCTCGGTCCATAACCCTGCAGGTTACGACACTTTAAGTGCCCATCCAACCATCTTTTAAATGTGATGAGGGTTTCTGCATCCACCACTCTTCCAGGCAGTGAGTTCCAGATCTCCACAAATCTTTGCGTAAAGCAGCACCTCCCCCTCAAATCCCCTCTGAACCTTTCACCAACCACCTTAAAACTATGCCCCCTCGTAATAGACCCCTCCACCAATGGAAATAGGCACTTGCTATCCCCTCTATCCAGTCCCTTCAATATTTTGTACACCTTAATGAGGTCTCTGTTCCAATGAGAACAAACCCAGACTATCAGATCTGTCCTCATAACTAAGATTCTCCATTCCAGGCAGCATCCTAGTAAATATCCTCTGCACCCTCTATTGCAATCATGTCCTTCCTATAAATAAGGCGACCAGGACTACACACAGTACTCCAGCTGTGGCCAAACCAAAGTATTATACAATTTAAGCATAACCTCTCTGTTTTTATATTCTATGGCTCGGCCAATAAAGGTAAGCATTCCGTATGTTTAACCACCTTATCCACCTGGCCTGCTACTTTCAGGGATCTGTGGACAAGCACACCAAGGTCCCTTTGTTCATCTACACTATTAAGTGGCCTACCCTTTCCTTATTAGCCCTCCCAAAGTGCATTACCTCACACTTCTCCGAATTAAATTCCATTTGCGACTGCTCTGCCCACCTGACCAGTAGATTGATATACTCCTGCAGCCCATGACGTTCCTCTTCATTATCAATCACACAGCCAATTTTAGTGTCATCTTAATCATATTCCCTATATTCAAATCTAAATCGTTGATATATACCACAAAAAGCAAGGGACCCAGTTCTGAGCCCTGTGGAACCCCACTGGAAACATCCTTCCAGTCACAAAAACATCCACCAACCATTACCATTTACTTCCTACCTCTCAGCCAATTTTGGATCCAACTTGTCACTTTGCCCTGGATCCCATGGGCTTTAACCTTCGTGACCAGTCTACCATGTGGGACCTTATCAAAAGCTTTGCTAAAGTCCATATACACTACATTGTATACACTACCCTCATCGAACCTCTTGGTTACCTCTTCAAAAAATTCAATCAGGTTAGTCAAACACGATCTTCCCTTAACAAATCCGCGCTGACTGTCCCTAATTAATCCTTGCCTTTCCAAATATAGATTTATCCTGTCTTTCAGGATTTTTTCCAATAATTTTCCCACCACTGAGGTTAGGCTGACAGGCCTGTAATTACTCAGCCTATCCCTTGCTCCCTTCTTAAACAAGGGTACCACATTAGCAATACTCCAATCCTCCGGCACCATGCCCAAATCCAAAGAGGATTGGAAAATGATGGTCAAGGCCTCTGCTATTTCCTCTTTTATTTTGTTCAACAGCCTGGGATGCATTTCATCCGGGCCTGGGGACTTATCTACTTTCAAAGCTGCTATACCCCTCAGTACTTCCTCTCTCACTATGTTTATTTCATCCAGAATATCACACTCCTCCTCGATAGCAGTATCTACATTACCCCTTTCCTTTGTGAAAACAGATGCACAGTATTCATTAAGAACCGTACCAACATCTTCTGCCTCCACACAAAGATTACCCTCATGGTCTCTAATAGGCCCTACCCTTTCTTTAGTTACCCTCTTACTCTTAATATATTTATAAAACATCTTCGGGTTTTCCTTAATTTTACTGGCCAAGAAGATTTCAAGCTCTGATAGCTGGTGTGGGAAATATGAATGTCATGTTATGTTAAGCAGGAGTGCTTTTCTGAGGTTGGTGTTAAAACACATTCTTAATTGTTTGATATATCTAACCTGAGGCTGTGCTGTATAGCTCATCTATTGAGGGTACACTCAGCAATTTAAAAGTGGACTCAAACTTTCATTCTTCTGAGGTGGATAAAGAGTACCACAATCTTACAATATTACTGTATTGTGAATATATTGTAGACCACCAATAATGGGAAAGAAATCTAGGATCAGTTTGTAGGCTTGTCGTAGTAATAGAATTGTGATAATGGATTTCAACTATCCTAAAATAGGCTGGGATAAGAATTTTGTGTGGTCAAAATGGGGGGAGAATCTTAAAAACTATGCAGGATGGTTTGCTTCATTGTTACGTTGCATATCCAATTAGAAGGATGCATGTTAGATATTATGCTGGATAGGAAATTAATGGAAATCTCATAGGCAGACAGTCATCAGTAGAAGTAGATATGCATGGTCCTCAGTCACAACTGGAGTCCTACATGCCCCTGTACAGTTGCCGTTTGCAATCTATTTGAATTACTTACATAAGAGCATTAATGGGACCATTCACAAATTTGCAGATAATATAAAAATATGCACAGGAGTAGGGAATTTAGATCAAATAAGTAGGGTACAGGTTGATTTAGATAAGTTATTGAAATGGGCTTGCATATGGCACATGTCCTTCCTGGCAGCTAAAAGTAGTGTTCTGCATTTCAGTCTGGGGAACTTGAAGCATGTGTATACAAGGCAGAGGTATCTGCTAAAAAGGTTACAGAGCAGGAGAGGGGCCTACGGTCATTGCTGATAAATCATTGAAGGTCCACAAGTAATGTGACAAGACTATCAGTAAGGCAAATAGGGTTTACAATTGTATTGCTAGAATATTACAATATGGTACTAAGAATACTATACATAGGCTGTACAAAGTTTTGGTGTGCCTGCATTTTGAAGTATTGTGTGCAGTTTTAGTCCCCAGACATGACCAGGAATAGCAAGAAAAGATAGAGAGGAGCATGACTAAAATGATAGCCCATCTTAGGGATCTTAACTATTAAGTTAGGCTATTTTTATAAAAATGCAGGCTATGATATTTTTTAAATGGCAAAGGGAATATTCTATTCAGTTGGATAGGTTATTTGAGATGGACAAGGGTGTAAGAACTGGGGGGGACATGATTATAAAATATGTAAGCAAAGATTTAGGTTGAACGTTAGGAAATACTTATTTTCACAATTATAGATTATTGAAGTTTCTGATGTTGGAGAAGCAAGCTGGCAGTACAGGAGTACTCTTCAAATTGGGTTGTCCTCAAAAGTTTGTCACCATCCTCCGCCTGTTTCACGATGACATACAAGCCGTGATCCTGACCAACAGATCCACCATAGACCCAATTCATGGACTGACCGAGGTGAAGCAAGGCTGTGTCATTGCGCCAACACTAATCTCAATTTTCCTTGCTGCAATGCTCCATCTCACCGTCAGTAAGCTCCCTGCTGGAGTGGAGCTAATCTATAGAACAAACGGGAAGCTATTCAATCTCCGTCGCCTCTAGACCAGATCCAGCATCATCCCATCCTCATTGAATCACAGTATGTAGATGACACTTGCGTCTGCGCACACTCGGAAGCCGAACTCCAAACCATCGTCAACACCTTCACCATAACATACGAGAGCACGGGCCTTACTTCTAAGGATAAGGGGAAAGCCATTTAGGACCGAGATGAGGAGAAACTTCTTCACCCAGAGAGTGGTGAACCTGTGGAATTCTCTACCACAGAAAGTAGTTGAGGCCAATTCACTAAATATATTCAAAAGGGAGTTAGATGAAGTCCTTACTACTCGGGGGATCAAGGGGTATGGCGAGAAAGCAGGAAGGGGGTACTGAAGTTGCATGTTCAGCCATGAAATCATTGAATGGCGGTGCAGGCTAGAAGGGCTGAATGGCCTACTCCACCTATTTTCTATGTTTCTATGTTTAAACATCCGTCAAACAAAGGTCCTCGACCAACCTGCCCCCGCCACACAGTACTGCCTCCTGATTATCAAAATCCATGATGAAGCCTTGGACAATGTGGACCATTTTCCATCCCTCGGGAGCCTACTGTCAACAAGGGCAGACATTGATGACGAGGTCCAACACTGCCTTCAGTGTGCCAGCGCAACCTTTGGTCGCCTAAGGAAGAGAGTGTTTGAAGACCAGAACCTTAAAACTGGCACCAAGTTCATGGTCTACAGGGCAATATTGATACTTAGAAACATAGACATTTACAGCACAGAAGGAGGCCATTTCGGCCCATCGTGTCCGTGCTTGGCCCTTGGTCAGCAGCCCTAAAGGTTACATATAAACCTATGAACAATGGCGGAAAGGCAAAGAGCACCCAGCCCAGCCAGTCCGCCCCACACAACTGCAACACCCCTTATACTGAAAACATCTACACTCCACCCCAACCGGAGCCATGTGATCTCCTGGGAGAGGCAAAAACCAGATAAAAACCCAAGCCAATTTAGGGAGAAAAATCTGGGAAAATTCCTCTCCGACCCATCCAGGCGATCGAAACTAGTCCAGGAGATCACCCTGGCCGTATTCTTTTCCCTGCAGTACTTATCATTATATCTGCGCCGTCCAACAAAAGGTCATCCAGTCTAATCTCAATTACCACTTTTAAGTGCCCATCCAACCATCTCTTAAAAGTGGTGAGGGTTTCTGCATCCACCACTCTTCCAGGCAGCGCGTTCCAGATCCCCATATCCCTCTGCGTAAAGAAGCCTCCCCTCAAATCCTCTCTAAACCTTCCACCAACCACCTTAAAACTATGTCCCCTCGTAATAGACCCCTCCACCAATGGAAATAGACTCTTGCTATCCACTATGTCCAGGCCCCTCAATATTTTGTACACCTCAATGAGGTCTCCTCTCAACTTCCTCTGTTCCACTGAGAACAAACCCAGCCTATCCAATCTGTCCTCATAACTAAGATTCTCCATTCCAGGCAGCATCCTAGTAAATCTCCTCTGCACCCTCTCTAGTGCAATCATGTCCTTCCTATAATACAGCGACCAGAACTGCACGCAGTATTCCAGCTTATTTGTATAAAGTATTGTACAATTTAAGCATAACCTCTCTACTCTTACATTCTATGGCTCGGCCAATAAAGGCAAGCATTCTATATGCCTTCTTAACCACCTTATCCACCTGGCCTGCTACTTTCTGGGATCTGTGGACAAGCTCCACCAGTACGCTCGCGGCCTTCCGCGAGAGGTGGGCACCGGAGGGACTGGAGTGCATCGTCACGCCCGGCAACCAAATTTTAATTTGATTTTATGTTTTAAAGTTTAATTTGTTTTTAGTGTCCCCCTCCCCTTTTATAGGGGGCACTTGGAGAAAAAAAATAAGACTTTAGTGCCCAAAAAAAGAACTTTAAAACAAAACAAAAAAACAAAAAAAAACACAAAAAAGGGCCTTGGAAATGTTTGGTGCGCCCCCCAGATCGGGGGGGACACGATTTTATGATTTAATGTTTTAATTTTCTCCCAAAAAGAGTTCTGTGGACAAGCACACCAAGGTTCCTTTGTTCATCTACATTATTAAGTGGCCTACCGCTTAATGTGTATACCCTTTCCTTATTAGCCCTCCCAAAGTGCATCACCTCACATTTCTCTGAATTAAATTCCATTTGCCACAGCTCTGCTCACCTGACCAGTAGATTGATATCCTCCTGCAGCCCATGACTTTCCTCTTCATTATCAACCACATAGACAATTTTAGTGTCGTCTGCAAACTTCTGAATCATACTCCCTATATTCAAATCTAAATCATTGATATTTACTACAAAAAGCAAGGGACCCAGTACTGAGCCCTGTGGAATCCCACTGAAAACATCCTTCCAGTCACAAAAACATCCATCAATCATTACCCTTTGCTTCCTACCTCGAAGCCAATTTTGGATCTATCTTGCCACTTTGCCCTGGATCCCATGGGCTTTAACCTTCGTGACCAGTCTACCATGAGGGACCTCATCAGAAGCCTTGCTAAAGTCGATATATACTATATTGTATGCACTACCCTCATCGACCCTCTTGGTTACCTCCTCAAAAAATTCAATCAGGTTAGTCAAACACGATCTTCCCTTAACAAACCCGTGTTGACTGTCCCTAATTAATCCTTGCCTTTCCAAATGCAGATTTATCCTGTCTTTCAGGATACCTGCCCTCCTATATGCTTCAGAGCCATGGACTATATACAGCATACACATCAAAGCACTGGAGAAGTACCATCAATGCTGCCTCCGCAAAATCCTATAAATCCAATGGCAGGATAGGCGCACCAACGTCCTTGTTCTCGCTCAGGCCAACATCCTCCGCATCGAACATCGAAGCATTGACAACACTCGATCAGCTCCAATGGACAGGCCACATCGTCCGCATGCCCGATACGAGACTCCCAAAACAAGCACTCTGCTTGGAGCTCCGGCACGACAAATGAGCCCCAGGTGGGCGGAGGAAACACTTGAAGGACACCCTCAAGGCCTCCTTGAAAAAGTGCAACATCCCCACCAATACCTGGGAATCCCTAGCCCAAGACCGCTCAAAATGGAGGAGATTAATCCAGGAAGGCGCCGAATACCTCAAGTTTCTTAGCCGGGAGCAAGCGGAGACCAAGCACAAACAGCGGAAGGAGCGCATGACAACCCAAGCACTCCAACCAACCGGCCCTTCAACCAAAGGCCCTTCAACCACCGTCTGCCCCACCTGTGACAGAGACCAACTCATTTTTAGTGTGTAAGCAAGTTATCCTCGACTCCGAGAGACTGCCTAAATTGAAGTGATGATCTTGTAGAAGACCTTGTTGAGCCATAATTGAAATAGTGAAGTTCTGTGTACCTGACTTTAGAAGGATAGCCGAGCCATGGAAAGGGTAGAGTGAAAAGATTTGGTAGAATGATACCAAGAGTGCAAGGTTATAGTTGCACTATAGAAGAAAGTCTTGAACTAAATTTCCCAATGGAACAGAGAAGGCAAAAGAAGATCTAATAGAGTTTTTCAAAGTTGAAAGCTTGTTCTTGCTGTTTGCAAATCAGTAAGGAAGGGTCATTGACTGAGGATTATCACTAGAAGAATGAAGAGAGAAGTTAGGAGAATATTTTTCACTCATAATAACCTGACAGTTCAGGGCATAATGCACTGCCCTGTGCGATACTGAGCCATACTAAAGGTCTTGAGTTCGATCCTTGGTCTGCGTGCATGGGCATGGAGCAAAGCAAGATATCAGTTTGAATATGATTACCTCCATAGTTGAATGCCCTCAGACCTCCAATTATGCATGTGTACTGTAACCATTGGGTAAGGCAACATATATTTTTGACACCCATGGAATAGTGCCCAAGCAAGAAGACAGAGAAAATTAGGAAAAAGGAACATGCAAAAAACAAGTGTCCAAAGCTTGTCATTTAAGCTTGTTATTTCAGATGACTGAAAGTTATCTGTGGAAGTGCAGTCTTGGCCAACTTCTGGTCTCCAACCAAGTAAATTTTGGAAGATTTGTGTTTTGAGGTAAAATAACCGACTGTGCAAAAAGCCAAGTTAAAGCCAATGACCAGTTTAGGCAAATGGATCAAAGCTACTATGTAATATTAGGCAGTCCCTCGTATCGAGGATGACCTGCTTCCACACCAAAAAGGGATGATGAGGGACCTGACATTCTAGGTCCCGAACTACATACCGAAGGGTGGAAGATGCCTGTGCATGGATGCTTTTAATGTGGGGTGGCTGTTGCACACCAGCCACCACAAGGGCTTGACAGAGCTAGGTCTTGATCCAGTGGCAAGGGTTAACCAAGACGACTGGAGACCAAGCTCTGCTGCATGGACCTAGTGCACACGCATGTTTCTACTATCCGTAGATCGCAGTGTGGGCTGGCCCATGCTGCCCCTGGGCCCTCGACACTAATGTCACAGGAGTTGCACCAAAGTACTGCTGAATTCCTGTTGAAGCTGTACTTTTCCAGTTTGATAAGAGACTCATTCTCATAATTGCTTTATTCAGTTCCTTTCTTTTGTCCAAATGATATTTTTAAATGATGCTTTCTTCCTCATTTCCTGAGGCCGCATACATGCGATGCTGTTCGGTTCCAAGGATGTTGCAATCTTCAGTATGTGACCACCTCACATACTAGCCGAGATGGCAAGTATTGGTAGGCTGTTTGAGCCCAATCCTTTCCACACATGGCATCCATACAGGCGCCATTTCTAGCAAAGTTAGTGGATAGCGATTAGGAGCATGAACTTTGGTTGATTCTTATATACAGAAGCATGGAACTTAATTTTATCACTCCTGTCACTACTCTGGTTAAGTTCAGCTAATTAGTACTGATCGGGGATTGAACCTGGAATTTCACATTGGGCATGTCTGTACAAGTTAAGCTAGAGGGTGCTTGGTGAAATCTTTTTATCTTAATTTACAGTGTGAGGTTTAAATTCACAATAACTATTGCCAGCAAAATTTTAATCAGTACATAGGAGCTGCATTGGATAGGCCCTGTCTTATTGAGCAGAGTGAACTTAAGCAATAATGAATTTTTAAAAATGTATAATCAAAAGGTCTTGTGTAATTAGTTCCGTCTTGCTGTTAAGTTTCAGAATAGCAATGCGATTGACTCTGTTTACATGAAGTTAGCAGGGAAATTATAATCTGCTTTTGACTAGTTTATTGCTTCAATGTATCGTCATTTATTGCCTAAATTACAACATTTATAGATGCAGTATTACGTGGAAATAATTATTTAACTGGATGATATTCTTCACAAATTAGACAATGCAAGTGATTGCATTAGCCATCACAATTCATTTATATTGTGCCATTTTTCTTCCTGGCCTTGAATACATTTTTTTCTTCTTTATAAATTGCTTGATTAGTCCTGTTCTACCAGGCAGGTGTACCTTGATATCCTTCTTAAAGTGTAGTGCCTAGAATTGTACACAATACTCCAAGCTAAGGCCTAACCAGAGATTTGTAATGGTTCAGCATGACTTCCTTGTTTTTGTATTCAATGTCCCTATTTACAAATCCAAATATACCATACGCTTTCCTAACCGCCTTATCGACTTACCCTGCCACCTTCAAAGATTTGTGAACAGTGCTTCTCTTTGTTACACATCATATTCTTTGATGTTTTTAGTGGCTGAAAAGCTCATGAGCAACTGATCATTTTCATGCGTGTTGTATGAAAATGTAACTCTATCAAGATCAAAGGCTTGTGGTGAAGAGATGTCAGTCTGGATTTATGTACCACATTCTAGAAACATCATTTATCATCTGATTTTGGATTGAATGTTAGGATTCTGAACACCTATATCTCCACTTTCCAATTTTGTGTTTTCTTCACCTGGAGGCAGTCTTGTGCACATTGCCAAATGGAGAGTATTGACAGGGTGTTGACGACCATAGCCTCACTCAACATCTATACAAGTGCTTTTACAGTAGGAGTCACTGTATGTGATCAAATTATGTTCCTCTCCTTAGCCCCGGGCCATTGAATTACATTACAGATAATCTACAGCATAGAAATAGGCCATTCGTCCCAACTGGTCTATGCCAGTGTTTATACTCTACAAAAGCCTCCTCTCTCTCTAATTCGCACCCTGACCCATATGCTTTTATTCCCTTCTCCCTCATGTATACATCCAGCTTTCCCTTAATTGGGCCAAGGCTGTCTGCTTCAACTGCTCCTTGTGGCAGTGTGTTCCACATTTCCACTACTTTATGTAAATAAATTTCTCCTAAATTATTTATTTTATCTGCCTTATATTTATGCTCCCTTATTCTGGACTCACCAACAAGTGTAAACAGTTTCTATCCACCCTATCAAACCCCTTCATACTTCTAAAGATCTCTATCAGATCTCCTCAGTCTTCTCTTTTTGAGAGAAAAGTGCCTGCTCAATCTTTCCAAAGTTGATTGAGACCAACTGTAGCATCCTCACTTATTCCCCTCCTGAGATCAGCTTAGAATGCAGGCCAGAGATTGGCCCTGGGAACGCCCTGATCTGCGTACTTCAGCATCATGCAGCTGGTGCATTTATCCATTGAGCTATCTAGGCAGTGGATCATTCAGGTTTGTGTATACATGGAATGTCTTGCAACTTTTTGATACAGAATTGAATAATATTGGTCAGATTAAACCATAGAATGATACAGCACTGAAGGAGGCCATTCGGCTCTTTGGTAGAGCTAGCCAATTGTTCCGGTCCTACTCTGGTCCCCTCTCCTCCCTCACCTCTTTTTCCAGTACATTGATGACTGTATCGGTGCCGTTTCCTGCTCTCGCCCTGAACTAGAAAATTTCATTCACTTGGCATCCAATCTCCACCCTTCCCTCCCCTTCACATAGAAACATAGAAAATAGGTGCAGGAGTAGGCCATTCGGCCCTTCGAGCCTGCACCGCCATTCAATGAGTTCATGGCTGAACATGCAACTTCAGCACCCCAGTCCTGCTTTCTCACCATACCCCTTGATCCCTCGAGTAGTAAGGACTTCATCTAATTCCTTTTTGAATATATTTAGTGAATTGGCCTCAACAACTTTCTGTGGTAGAGAATTCCACAGGTTCACCACTGTCTGGGTGAAGAAGTTTCTCCTCATCTCGGTCCTAAATGGCTTACCCCTTATCCTTAGACTGTGACCCCTGGTTCTGGACTTCCCCAACATTGGGAACATTCTTCCTGCATCTAACCTGTTTAAACCCGTCAGAATTTTAAACGTTTCTATGAGATCCCCTCTCATTCTTCTGAACTCCAGTGAATACAAGCCCAGTTGATCCAGTCTTTCTTGATATGTCAGTCCCGCCATCCCGGGAATCAGTCTGATGAACCTTCGCTGCACTCCCTCAATAGCAAGAATGTCCTTCCTCAAGTTAGGAGACCAAAACTGTACACAATACTCCAGGTGTGGCCTCACCAAGGCCCTGTATAACTGTAGTAACACCTCCCTGCCCCTGTACTCAAATCCCCTCACTATGAAGGCCAACATGCCATTTGCTTTCTTAACCGCCTGCTGTACCTGCATGCCAACCTTCAATGACTGATGTATCATGACACCCAGGTCTCATTGCACCTCCCCTTTTCCTAATCTGTCACCATTCAGATAATAGTCTGTCTCTCTGTTTTTACCACCAAAGTGGATAACCTCACATTTATCCACACTATACTTCATCTGCCATGCATTTGCCCACTCACCTAACCTATCCAAGTCACTCTACAGCCTCATAGCATCCTCTTTTTAACATACCTTGTCCTTTTAGAATTTTGTTGTAATGTGGCCCTTTTTGTTTTTTGCCTTGGGATTCTCTGCCCTCCACTTTTACTATTCTCCTTTCTATCTTTTTACCTCTGTTCTCCCTTTTATTTCCCTCTACCTCCCTGCATAGGTTCCCATCCCCCTGCCATATTAGTTTAACTCCTCCCCAACAGCACTAGCAAACACTCTCCCTAGGACATTGGTTCCGATCCTGTCGAGGTGTAGACGGTCCGGTTTGTACTGGTCCCACCTCCCCCAGAATCGGTTCCAATGCCCCAGGAATTTGAATCGCTCCCTGCTGCACCACTGCTCAAGCCACGTATTCATCTGAGCCATCCTGCGATTCCTACTCTGACTAGCACGTGGCACTGGTAGCAATCCTATGATTACTACTTTTGAGGTCCTACTTTTTAATTTAGCTCCTAGCTCCCTAAACTCGTCTCGTACGACCTCATCCCATTTTTTACCTATATTGTTGGTACCTATATGTACCACGATAACTGGCTCTTCACCCTCTCTTTTCAGAATGTCCTGCACCCGCTCCGAGACATCCTTGACCCTTGCACCAGGGAGGCAACATACCATCCTGGAGTTTCGGTTGCGGCCGCAGAACCGCCTATCTATTCTCCTTACAATCGAATCCCCTATCACTATAGCTCTCCCACTCTTTTTCCTGCCTCCTGTGCAGCAAAGCTACCCACGGTGCCATGAACGTGGCTGCTGCTGCCCTCCCCTGATGAGTCATTCCCCTCGTCA
Source organism: Pristiophorus japonicus (assembly GCF_044704955.1). Lineage (NCBI taxonomy): Eukaryota > Metazoa > Chordata > Chondrichthyes > Pristiophoridae > Pristiophorus > Pristiophorus japonicus. Next base: position 55,651,839 of record NC_091978.1, on the reverse strand, counting down.
GTACCCAAAGCGGTATATCTGTTTTGCAGGGGGATGACCGCAGGGGACCCCTGCCCTACCTTCCTTACACTGCTCTTCCTGCTGGTCACCCATTTACTATCTGGCTGAGTACCCTTTACCTGCGGTGAGACCAACTCGCCAAACGTGCTATTCACATCATTCTCAGCATCGTGGATGCTCCAGAGTGAATCCATCCGCAGCTCTAGTGCCGCAATGCGGTCTGTCAGGAGGGGCAGGCGGATACACTGCCCGCATATGTAGTCGTCAGGGACACCGGAAGCGTCCCTGACTTCCCACATAGTACAGGAGAAGCATAACACGTGTCCGAGCTCTCTTGCCATGACTTAACCCTTAGATACACTTAAGTTGGCAACAACAATGCTAAATGTTACTTACTGATAAAGAAAGAAAAAGAAAAGCTACTCGCCAATCACTTACCCCCTTGGCTGTGACGTCACCTTTCGATTTCTTTCTACTTTTTTGCCTTCTCCCTGTAGCTGCACAAGCACGCCTCAGCGACGCACCCCCCCGACTCTCTCTGGGCTGGGGTCCCTTTTGGTGGTGGTTTACTTGCTCCAGCCCCCATTCTGGATGATTAAGATTTTCCACAGTTTCTGATCTCACAATCCTTTCGGCCAACCGAGTTCTCTACGCCCACTTCTCCTGGCCATTACGTGGCCTGAAAAGGCTCTGAATTCGGGCTCAGTCTGGGTGTGTGAGATATGTTGGCATGAACCAACCGTAGTTGATCAATCAGTTACTGTTTCTTTTCTTAATCAATCCTTTTTTTTCCAAATCACAATTTTCCCTTGTGACTCTTCCCGTTTCTCTAATGGCAATATCGCACAAAGGTATTGCACACAACAGTATAACAAGGACAACAAACAATATTCACTCGAGTACACAAATCATAACCTTACACTCTATCTAAACAAATAATCAATTCTCAGTCTGCGTTGTACGCCACTACAGACCGAGTCCTTAACTTATCCTAATAATACTTATAAAACTGATAAAACTTATGGTTCCATACCCTAACTCTTATCGCATAAGAACCATTGATCGATTGCGCTTCTCTTTTTTTTCCTACTCTTATCACATAAGAACCTTTTCCTAATTAAAAACAATAAAACTCTTATCACATAAGAACCTTCGATCGATTAGCGCTTTTTTTTCCTAATCTTATCACATAAGAACCTTCAGGAACCTTTTTCGATCGACTAGCGCTCCCTTACCTACTGAAACCTTCCCCGGGCTGTTTCGAGATTTTTTTCAGAACCCGTTCTCTTCTGCTTGCGAGCTGAGAAAAAAGTGGTTATAAAAAATAACTTTAGCTTTTAAATGTCGAGTCTTGTAGATTGCAGTACCTCCCCTGTGGACAACAGATTACATATGCGATTCAACAGTGAAGAAACCTCTTGTGAGCAAAAGGCTCACCTTGTTTGGCCACTGAAGCCTTTCACTGGAGAGGCACTATGCCGGTATCCATTTTACTCGCAGGACAGAGAGTATGCATCTCGGTGGAACCTCCAAGAAGTAACTGTCGAAATCTCGACCTCCGAAAAGAATGACTCCGACACTTACAGCTCCGGCAGAAGTTTCTTTAATTTACTTGCTAGCAAGGGGCAGGTTGCACTCAGTCAATGGCTAAGTGAACACCTCCGAAATGGTACAGTTTCACAAGATATTTATGCAGTAAAACCCAAGTTATGGCCTCTTCTTGTGTATTGGCTCTGTCTCGTAGTCAGTGAATACAGATAAAGAGTTAATTACTACATCCTTGTCCTGACATGGTTTCCAGATATTTCCTTTTGTCAGGGTTATCAGTTGGCCAGCCGGCCATTACTCCATGAGGGTGTGGTAATGAGCTATTACCTGTCTTGCATTGTGTCAGGATTGTTCAGTTTCCTCGTCAGTTATCTGTTTGCATCAAATGGATGAGGTCTCTACAAGAGATAATGGCTGGTGGTTTGAGTACTTCGAAAAGGGTGGGGTGGCATGGAACTTGTCGTATAGACAATAGGAGAGCACCATGGGGGGGTACTTGTCTCAGCATGACTTGTCTCCTAGCTGTCTGATGGCCATCAGCCATCTCAAACCAGGTTTAGCTGTTTATGCAAGCTGACTGCTAAAATGCAGAAAGTTCTGCAAGGACCAGGACTCCATTTTGTTATATATATATTGCAAAGGGCACACAAATACCGTATGGTATCAGCTTAGATAAAAATACATTTCCACACTCCCGCAGTTACCTGGACTACACTTCCTCCCACCCGCATCCTGTAAGGACTCGATTTTATTCTCCTAGTTTCTCCGTCTCTGTCATATCTGCTCTGACGACGCCACCTTCCACACTAATGCCTCTGATATGTCTTTTTTCTTCAACCGAGGATTCCCCTCCACCGTGGTTAACATGGTCATTGACCGTGTCCATTCTGTTTCCCGCACCTCTGCTCTCACCCCTTCCCATCCCTCTCAGAACCATGACAGGGTTCCCCTTGTCCTCACCTTTCACCCCACCAGCCTCCACGTTCAACGGATTAACCTCTGCCATTTCTGCCACCTCCAGCGTGATTCCACCACCAATCACATCTTCCCCTCCCTTCCCGCTCAGCATTCCGAAGGGGGACCACTCCCTCCGCGACACCCCGGTCCATTCCGCAGTCACCCCCAGCACCCCCTCCCCTTCCCACGGCACCTTCCTGTGCAAGCCCCAAACACTCTTTCCAGGTGAAACAACAATTTACTTGTTGTATTTTCAATTTAGTATACTGTATTCGCTGCTCACGATGTGGTCTCCTCTACATTAGGGAGATCAAACGCAGATTGGATGACCGCTCTACGGAACACCTCCATTCAGTCTGCAAGGGTGACCCCGAACTTCCGGTCACCTGTCACTTTAATTCTCCATTCCCACTCTGACTTCTCCGTCCTCGGCCTCCTGCACTGTTCCAATGAAGCTCACGCAAGCTCAAGGAACAGCACCTCATCTTTCGTTTAGGCACTTTACAGCCTTCTGGACTCAACATGGAGTTCAACAATTTCAGACCATAACCTCTGCCCACATTTTGTTCCCTTTCCTCCCTTTCTTTTACAAAAACTACCCCCCCCCCCCCCCCACACACTTTTATTTTTATTTTTATTTTGTTTCTCTCTGTTTCCCATGGCAGCTGGTAATTAATCCGCCATCCACAACCTATCTAGACTCGTCTTTTGTTTCCTAACCTGTTCTATTATCATCTCAATTCGGCCCATCATCCCTTTTGTCACATCTCATCTGCCTTCCACCCTATCACAGACCTTCCCTTTTGTTCTTTCCTCCCCTCCCCCCACCCCCTTTTCAGGGCCCCAGCACTTCCTTAAGAATCTGTTACATTTCGAACTATTGCCAGTTCTGATGAAGGGTCATCGACCTGAAACTTTAACTCTATTTCTCTCTCCACAGATGCTGCCTGACCCGCTGAGATTTCCAGCATTTTCTGTTTTTATTTCAGATTCCAGCATCTGCAGTATTTTTTAAAAGTTTGAGAACTATCAGTATGGCAGATAATTCCAATATACGAAGAGTTTGTTTTTGATGTATGAGCTTGCAATTTTAATTTAGCAACACTACAGCTGGAGAATGGGGAGAAACAGGGCATAGCGATACCCTCTTGATGCAAGAGAGGGGAGAGAGATACCTTGGCATGATGTAGAGACCCTGTTAAGCAGAAGAGGAGAAACACTCTATTGAAGGATGGGAAGGGAGAGAAAATATCATCTTGAGTGGTTAGTGAGAGAAGGAAACTCTAAGGCAAAAATCTCAAACTGTGCTAGGAGTAGAAAAAATTATTGTTTCTGGGCTTAGCAGATCCATGTTATAATACAATGCATTCTGCAACACAACCTAAGAAACTCCAAAAAGAGATCCGCTGGTATATACATTTTTTGTTAAAAGCCAAGGTTTAAGTGCAAATGTTATCTATAACCGGCAAGAAAATTAAACTGATTAACCCTCTCCAAACTAATTTTCAGACTAAAGTTACTTCCCACCCAGAACCCATTCCTCCACTGTAATCAAAAATTCCTTTTTTTTTTTGAACTTCTTGTTGGCATCTGTGGGTGTGCTTCTTGCCAGATCTGACCCGTGATCCTAGGTTCTCAATCCCATGTCTCTCCAGCCTTCTTTCCAGAGGGATTTGCTGTTCTTTTCAATTGGCTCAGCTTGAGTTTTGGCTCAGAAAAGCTGAGCCACACCCCTGGCTCATGCAGGAGCCTGGCTCACCCACCTCTAATACAGACTGTAAACACTATACACTTAAATGAAAATTACTCTTTATTATATATTTCAATACGAGTGAGTTCCATTTAAGAGCAAATGTTGCAATAATACACTTGCCATGCAAAATATAATTGACAGGTATAAACTTGAGTTGACTGACATGGATGGGCCTTGCTCCTCTCCCTTTAATAAGAGCCAATCCCTTTTGCCTGCAAACATTTGCATTGCAGACAGTGGCATGGAGAAGTATGACTGTTTGTGGTGCGCTCAAGTGAGAGTTCACAGTGCTAGTGTTTCTGTGAAGCGTCTGTATCCATTGTAGTTTAACTCCAAATTTTGTTTCAACAAATCTTAAATTTTAAGCCTTGGACAATATTACCATAAGGGGACTTGTGAGAACTCTGAATTTTGTTTTATCCCAAAACCTCACTATATGTTTTCCATTAAATTCTATAAACTCTAATGTATTTTAATGGGGCTGTTTTTTGTGTGTTAGCGCTAAGTTGTCAAGCCTGTTCAAAAACATTATTTCCACTTGTTAAGGCGAGGCAGTGGAGAGCGGAGTATTCTATATTTGTGTGGTTCTAAAAACCACCTGTGTTGGATGTGGTGTGAGGATTATTGATATGTGAAACTTAAACCCCTTCAACTCCTCCAAACGAAGAACAGAACAACTTCTGCGCCAGATCACGTGTTGCCCTTGTGCAGTGTGCAAGGGTCTTTCAGAAGGTTCAAAAGTGTGGTTTTCCTGTAGAAGTTTGTGAAAAGCATACTCCTTTAGAAACAGTAAACTCATATGCCTGCAATTTCTGTGGGAGTTTCTCCAGGGATTGAATTTGCAGCAGGAGATTGGGAAAAAAACCCTAAAAATTCAAATTTTTACGCAAGTTAACTTGCAGTTCTAATTGTGTTTTTGCTCTTGTTCTCTTGGTCCCCTCCGATAGTGAAACCTGCTGAAACAAATACTTGTTGGATGCAAGGCATGAGAACAGGGTTCTGACGAAAGGTCATCAATCTGAAATATTAACTCTGTTTCTGTCTCTACAGATGCTGCCTGACCTGCTGAGTATTTCCAGCATTTTCTGTTTTTAGAATGAGATTGGGTTTGGCTGTAATACTGTCCAGTAGAGCAGCCTGTTGACACTCTGGTATCTAGGCCCACGTGAAAAGTGGCCATTTGGCCAAGGTACCAGGTGTGAACTTGGTCCACAAGGAACAGTTCCCAGCAGGACCCTGCACCTTGAGAAGAGAAAGGGCGAAAATTAGAAGTAAAATTGCCAGCATTGTGATTGCCTATATTGATATTGTACAAATAGTTGTTTTTTTTTAAATCCCAATACACTCTGCACTATTAGTGCAATATATAACAGCAACAATGATCTGCAAAACAGACGTAAAAGAGTTGGCTTTGTTTTTTTAAACCACACTAGTGATTATTTCAGCAGTAAGTTTCAACTCTGCAACTGAGGACTCAATTTTCCCCAGTCATTTGCGCTGTATTTTTGCATTTTTATTTTTTTCCAAGTTTCCCCCTGCGATCTGCGCTGGTGTAACTGACTTAGTTGTGATTTTTCTAGGCCAGTTTTATTTTGATGTCATAGTCTTCCCTCATGTTCCCTCATGCCTGTGCCGGTTATTTCAATTGTTCGCAGTTTGGCCAACACTTTTTCCTCCTAGGTTGGTGTATCTGGCCACTCCCAAAAAACCTTCTGGGCACTTAAGAAAACCAGCGCATATTCACAAATTGGCGCTGAAAGACGCCATTGTTTTTAAATCGAAGATTTTGGAGGTAGTCAAGAACACTCAAAATCAATAATAAAGTTCAACTTTTTTTTAACCTGTCAATATAGAAGTGTAAATTTGTTAGATTTCAGAAGTTTTCTCTTTTTTACTTACTCACACGCCACCACTGAATGTCCTGAAGCAGGGCTGGAGGGTCATAGGTTTGGCCGGCAGAATTGGTCCCATGCCCACAACGGTTCGGGGCTCGGCTACAAAACAAGGCGGTGGGAAGGAGCAAGAGCGAGAGATGCCGATCGGAAGGCATCGAGCCCGGGGAGTGAGGTACCTTCTGCACTGAAGACTGCAATGAGTAGTGGGGCAGTGGTTGGGGAGAGAGAGAGAGAAGGGGAGAAGTCACAAGACTCCAATTAGTTAAGGGGGTGGGAGGGGGGAGGGGGAGAGAGGAGCAGTCACTACTCCAATTAGTTAAGGTGGGGGGGGGGGGCGGTGATGGAGAGAGGAGAAGTCACAAGATTTTGGGTGTGGTCCGTCCATACAGACCTTGGGAGAGAGAACAGCGAACCTGTCCTGCCTGCCTGCTTTCCTGCTGTTTTTAGCTTCTTTTAAAGGTTAACTTTGTATGGGGGCAATACTGACAATGCCATACCTTGTGCGAGCCTTTGTGCATCATGGTGCTACGTAGGAGACAATTGATTTGACTTCATCGCATCAGGAACATCAGAGCCCATAGGTTGCTGGGCAGGAGGGCCTTACCCATCTTGGGTACGTTGAGACAGATGTTCGTACCGGCACCTGAATGATGCAGACTGTGTCAGAAGGCTGCGTTTCCGCAAAGAAGTTGTAAGTGAGATCTGTGAGTTGGTCAAAGCAGACCTGCAACCTAGAAGCATCAGGAGGACTGCTTTGTCAGTTGAAGTGAAGGTTACAGCTGTACTTTCATTCTATGCCTCCGGATCGTTTCAAGCTACAACTGGGGATGTGTGTGCCATCTCTCAACATGCAACACATGTCTCTATTCGCCAGGTGATGGTTGCACTGTATGTGCGTAGGAATGCATTCATAAAGTTCCCCATGACCGCCCAAGCAATCCAGGACAGGGCTGTGGGCTTCTCCAGGATTGCTGGCTTTCCAAAGGTATACAGGGCTGCATTGATTATACCCACATCGCCTTGAGAGAACCTTTGGAGGATTCCAAGATGTACAGGAATAGAAAAAGCTTCCATTCCATTAATGTGCAGCTCGTGTGTGATGACATGCATCATATCATGTCTGTCGCTGCAAGGTACCCTGGGAGCACCCATGATGAATTCATCCTACGCGACAGCTTTATATCTGCCATGTTTCAGCAGCAGCCAGAAGGGCAGAGCTGGCTACTGGGAGCCAGAGGGTACGGCCTCGCCACCTGGCTCATGACTTCCCTATGCGTAACCCGGACGGAAGTTGACCTGAGATTGTCGGACAGTTCACTGTTGTGTGCTGCATGCTGCATAACTTAGCCATCATGAGGCAGCAGCACCTGGTAGTGGAAGATACACCGATGGTGAGAGTGGCTGATGATAATGATGTGGAAGATGCAGATGACGAGCAGCAGGAGGAGGAGGATGACGATGATGATAAGGAAGCCATGCAAGTGCCTGAGGCCGGAGCAGGACGGCGGAGGAGGGCGGGCCATCATGCCCCTTTAACGATTGCTTGAGTCTTCCGCCAGCAGCTCATCCGTGAAAGCTTTACTGATGCCAGAGGGCTCAGCGACAACTATTCCACATGGCCATGTTTACTGTTTGGAACTGGTTCCGTAATGTTGTGTTGTGTTAATGGAACATGATTCAGTTTTCATGTAAAATATATTTTATTCAAAAGTTTACAATGTACATAACTTTAATAAAATTATTCTTGTCTCAAACTTTACTTTAAGATCACTCTTTAAGATCACTTAAAAGCTTTAAGATCGCATAAACTTGTAAATTTACATAACTTACAAAAAGCTTTTAATAGTACAATAATAATAATAAGAGCAGCAAAGAAAGGCTGCACCCATCTCTGATCCCCCTTAGTCTCAGACCGCCCGCTGGGCTCGGTCTTGGACATTCCACCACCTCTGTCCGCAGTCGGTGGCAGTGTTTCTGGGCTTGGTACCAAGCTTATTCTTTCTAACATCTCGGGTATTACGCACTTTTTAAGGGGGTCGGGGCGTCAGGTGGCAAGTTGGAGGATCGGCTTGGGGCTCTTCAGATGCTGGTCTGGGGATTGGAGTGGGAGTAACAGTTGATTCTGTCAATGGGTGCGGGGTCTGGGCATGTTCCCTTATTGTAGCAGCTAACTCCAATATGCTGTCCCTCATGCACCCTGACAGTGTCTCAACTACCTGCAACATTCCCTCCCTCCTGGTCAGTGACGTGGTTTGAACTACCTCTGACATTTCCTCCCACATGCCACTATTCCCTCACTGATGGTCCCGGATATCGTTCCCATTTCTCGTGTCATAGCTGTTACTTCTCCCGACAGTCCTGCTACCTCATCACTCACCCCACTGATGGTATCCAGGCGTGATCGGGTAAGGTCAATGCTCTTGCACTCAATGACATCATCTGAACAGCATCTGTTAGATCCTGCACCTCAGGAGAGCGCAGTTGAGCGCTCCTTCCCCTCCTCCCCATGGGTGTGGCTCGCACCCCACCACTGGGACCCGCAGCCTGGGACGGTGGGGCCCTGGGTGTGCCTCGCTACAACACACCACTGGGATCCACAACCTCGGAAGGTGTGAAACCATGGAATGTCCCACCAACACACAAACCACTAGTCACAGAAGGGGCTGTCACCTCAATGAGCGGCACCTCCTCCAATATCAGTACAACAGTGGGAGCTTCATCCCCTTTCCCCCTCCACCTCACACCCATAAATGGATTGGAAGATGTTCTCTTCAAGCTCGTCCGCGTCTGTATCTTCTGCATCGTCAGAGTTGGCCTCAAGTTCTGCAAAATATAACAGAACAGTCAAATGGTTAGCAGCAGAGGAGGGGGCAGGGTGGGTGGCATGAGTAGGCTCACACATCACAAGCCAGGTAGCAGGTTGATTTAAAGGGCCACGATGAATTTGCAGGACTTACGCTCTCCCTCAAGTGTGGGCCCAGCTTGTGTAGTACTGATTGCTTTTTTCCAGGCAGGGCCCATCAAAGCAGCGACCCTCTCTTCCAAGTGTGTCAGTGGGTGCAGATTTACTGGGCCTCCTCCTGTTTGAGTTCTTTCCCTTTTATTATGTGCCACCTTCCTCTGCATAGATGAAAATGTAACTTTTTAAGAGAGGGTGTCTTTCTGTTAGGTGGGACATAGACAGCTGGTCACACTTACAATTGCAATTCCATTGAATAAATGAAAATATTACTTACACTAACTGACCTCCAGATCTCTGGGTGATCACCATTGAGCAGTAATCTTCTGCAACTTTGTTCCAGCGTTTCTTCATTTCTTTGGGTGGAACTTTTATGTGACCTCTGCTGGTGTCCAGCTCCTGCAATCTGTTCTCAATCACAGTAACTAGTGCCTCCACTTCTTCCTGTAAGAAATTCTTGGTCCTTGCACCGGGTTGCATCTTGTATTGCTGCAGCTGTGATTTTTCCAATGCTCTCGCACAGCACTCAACGTTCGCACACACGTAACTGGCTCTTTAAAAATGGCCAATTGCCAAATCCAAGCTGTACTGAGCAAGCACGTCCATTGCAACAACGTCAAAAACGTAACTTTTTTTTCCCCGCGCATGCGCAGAAGGTGCGGCATCGTTTTTCGGTGCAGGCAGCAGTCTCTACCCTCGGAGGTGACTGGACATGTTGTGCGGCGCCAAATTCGAATTATACATCGGGAAACTTTGGCAAATTATTTCTGGCACATTTCTGGCCTAGAAAAACGAGCGTAACACTGGCAATACACCAGAAAACGGGCTTGGGGAAAATTGAGCCCTCTTCGTCACCTGTATTGTGCATATTCACTGTTCAGTAGTAATATACATATATACCATTCTTCACAATGCTTATCCAAGTAGAAAGAATATCTCTTGCGTTTTTTGTCTTTTTAAAATTATTGGCATCTTTTTTTCAAGAATGTGAGTGAGCAGAAAAGGTAGCAATTTATTCATTGATTCAGATCAAATGGATTCTTGATGGCACTCAGACTGAGCCTAGTCCATTTACTTTCTGTTATCTCACTTCGATCAGGTGTGCGCACAGTGCTGTGTACATTATTGCCAGTCTGCTCGTATTTCTTTGCCGCAGACAGGAAATCCGGATTGAGGGGAGTAGGAGAGAAAAACAAGTGTCTGGGTGAGAAACATGTAAAACTATACTTGTAGCCTTGTGGTGGGTTTTTGCTTTCTTCAAAGAGGATGTGGTTGCAGCCAAAAAACCTTTGCATTCTACCAATCATTAGCTCGCATTGATGTCTGCTGACTTTATTTTCTCATTTTTAACACAACTCAACAGGATCCTAATTGAAAAGAAAACTCTTGTGATTTTTTTTCCAGCAAGAGTGTCTTAGCAGAGAAATTAACCAAATTTTATCTGCTTGATTTTGTTGCATTTCTTTTTCTTTAAAGCATTTTATTATGAAAGCTATAGTCACAATATTAAATCCAGGTGTTTCATGTAGACACAGGCCAAGGTGGTTTTAGGTCACATTCAAAAGCATTCTTCTTGAGGGCACAATATTTTTTTTAATCAGTTCCTTACCCAAGGAGACTGCAATCGTCCGGGTGCAGTCGAATTTCATGTTTCTTTTTTCCTTGGCCATTGCGGGTTGAGCGATGTGTTCACATTATCCACTGCTGTAAGTTTACTGACACTTGAAGAATATCAGGGGCTTTTTTTATGCGTTACCCTTTCTGCATTCTGAATTTTCAAAGAAATGAAATCCACATGAATTTTCTCCTTCCTATTATCCTTAGAGCCAAACCTAGATTGTTATGGCATGAATTCAGCTGTGAGGTACAGGCAAACAAAAAATGTGAAATGAGTTTTGCTTTGCCGCCACCAACCTCATTTCAATTTCAACTTCATCTGGTTTAGAGCAAAACCTGTAACATAAAGCCATGCACGTATTAATCTGATGTTTCTTCGAGTTTGTGTTTTAACACTGGAAGCAAATTAGGTAGAACGATTTGAGTTTTTATTCTAACCAGTAAAATTTAAGTATTATTTACAAAAGACATTTATTTAAGCCAAAAACTTATATAAAATTTGCTTCTTTGGAAATTTTGTCCACTCACAACTCTTGAAGGTGTTAACTCGTACTGAAATATGGTTCTACATCCTCTGGTACCTGGTATCTATCATGTGCGCCTAGGCAGCGATTGTGGCTGACTATATTACTGTGGTGATGCATCACAGCCAAGTCAGATCTCATTCTAAACCAAAGTCCACACACATACTTTCCGCAGGGTCACAACAGCATTTGGGAGTTACATAGGAACAGGAGTAGGTAATTCAGCCCCTTGAGCCTGTTCCACCAATCATTTAAATCATGGCTGAAGTTTAAGTATTATTTACCTCTTCTCCATTTACCCGTTTTTGATCCATATCCCTTGATATGAAAGCAATAAAGCTGCAGGTTCTGGAAATCTGAAATATATTTACCTAACAAAATCAGTTGATTTCAGTTTTGAAAAATTCAATTGATCCAGCATCTACAGTCTTTTGGGGAAGAGTATTCCAGATTTCCACTACCTTTTGTATGAAACAGCCCCTCCTGATTTCACTTCCGAGTAGCGTAGCTCTAATTTGAAGATTGTGCCCCTTGTTCTGGATCCTCCAGAAGAGGAAATAGCTTCTTTGTATCTATACTATCAAATCCTTTTAAACACCGCAATTAGATCACCCCTCAATCAAATAAACTCAAGAGAATTCAAACCAAGTTTATGGAACTGCACTCCTAATTAAACCCTTTAAGCCCTGGTAGTATTATGGTGATTCTGTGCTGTACTCCCTCCAAGCCTATGATAGAATTCATGTGTCGGCTCGTTGGTAGAGCTAGCCTATTAATTCCACTCCCTGCTCTTCCCCCATAGCCCAGCAAATTTTTCCTTTTCAAGTATTTATCCAGTTCCATTTAAAAGTTACTATTAAATCTGCTTCCACACCCCTTTCAAGCTGTGCATTCGAGATCATCATAACTCGCTGCATAAAAAAATGTTTCTGCATGTCACCTCTGGTTCTTTTGCTAATCACCTTAAATCTGTGTTCCCTGGATACTGACCCTTCTGCCACTGGAAACAGTTTATCCTTATTTACTCTATTAAAAACCCTTCAAGATTTTGAACACCTCTCAAATCTCTTAACCGTCTCTGCTCTAAGAAGAACAACCCCAGCATTTCCAGTCTCTCCACATGAAGTCCCTCATCCCTGGTACCGTTTTAGTAAATCCCTTCTGTACCCTCTGTGGTGCCCAGAATTGAACACCATTCTCCAGCTGAGTTCTAACCAGTATTTTATAAAGGTTTACCATATCTTCCTTGCTTTTGTACTCTATTCCTCTATTAATAAAGCCAAGGATCCCATTTTGTTTAAACAGCCTGTCAACTTATTCTGCCACCTTCAAAGATTTGTGTACATTTTAGTTCATTTAGCCTCTCCTTATTTGTCCTACCAAAATGTAACACTTTACACTGCTCTGTGTTAAATTTCACCTGCCATTTCACTGGTAATTGTCTCTGTCCTCCTGAAGTCTGTTATTATCCTCATTGTTTACTACATTTCTGAATTTTGTGTCATCTGCAATGTTGTCCTGTATAACCAAGTCCATGTCAATATATATCAAAAAGAGCAGTGGTCCTAATACTGACCCCCAGGAACACCACTGTATATTTCCCTCCAGTCTGAAAAACAACCGTTCACCATTACGCTCTGCTTTCTGTCTCTTAGCCAATTTCATATCCATGCTGCTACTGTCCCATTAATTCCTTGAGCTTTTAACGAACGTGTTTATTCTATAACTCATTACAGTTTTGTAAATTCAGCTGCCATCCCATTGTAATAAGGGGAGATAGAGAGTAGGTATTCCCGGGAGGGTTATTTCCTTGGGTATTTGCCTCTGCTTTCGGCAACATTTTTGAACCTATTTTTGACATTTCTATAGTCATATAATTGGCGTTTATGTATGCAGCCCAGATCTGTTATTCCTCTCACATTAGTAATATTCACTTCATAAACCTCAAAAGGATACAAGGTCAAGTACAGCTTTATGGGATTCACTCTCCTAATCTTTGGCTATAAGCTCATCTCTATCAACTAATGTCAGATTGAGAAAGAAATGACAGATGTTGCTGGGGCTCACTAGGACTCCAATTTTGTTTCCCTTCCCCATCTTAGTTTTGATTTTTCTAATGCTCTGCTGCCCTGCCTTCCACCTTTCATAAACTTGAGTTCATTCAAAACTCTGCTGCCCATAGCCTAACTCACACTAAATCGTGTTTACCCATCACATCTGTGCTCACTGACCTACATTGGTCCAGCAACGGCTCAATTTTAAAATGTTCATACTTGTATTCAAATCCTTCATGGTTTTCCCAGCTGCCTTCCGCTTCTCCCACCCTTTCTCTGTAACCTCCTCCAGCCCTACAATCCTCTACGAACTCTGCGTTCCTCCAATTCTAGCTTCTTGTGCATTCCCAATTTCCTTCGCCCCACTAATGGCGGCCATGCCTTCAGCTGCCATGGCCCTAAACTCTGCAATTCCCTCCCTAAACCTTTCCACTTCTCGACCTCTCTTTCCTCCTTTACTACACTCCTTAAAACCTACCTCTTTATGCAAGCTTTTTGTCACGTTCAAATAACTGCTTATATGGCCCAATTTGTCAAATTTTATCTGATAATGCTCCTGTGAAGGGCCTTGGGACCTTTTACTACGTTAAAAGCGCTATATAAATGCAAGTTGTTACATTGAGGTGTCTTCCCCCAACACTGACCTGGTATATCGTATCTTCAATCAATCAAATCCACAGTTGAAGTGGAAATCAAGATGACTTCAAACAGAAAGTGCTGGAATTGCTCACCAGGTCAGTTAGCAACTAGCTTGGCTAGGGTGTCAGTTAGCTTCGGTGCACTGGTCTTCAACACTACAGCCAAGATGATAAGAGAGCCCATAACCTTCTCTGTGTCCGGTGCACTAAGCATTCTTACTGTCACATAGAATTAACTGACTTGTCTGGATGCTGGTATCTATGATGGTGGGTGCCTTGGAAGGTGGCCGGTTAAAATCATGTATTCCTCCCTTTTGGCTGAAGCCATTTGCAAACACTGCAACCTTAGCTCTTGCACTTGTCCTGGGCTCCACCATGGTTGAGGACGGGGATGCTCATGGGCGTTCCTCCGGTTAGTTTACTGGTTATCCACCACCATTCACAACTGAATGTTGTAGGGCTACAGAGCTTTGCTCTGACCATTGGTTGTGAGTCATTTAGCTCTGTCTATAGCCTACTGCTTTTGGTGTTTAGCATGTAGGTAGCCCCATGTAATATTTTTACTAGATTAATAACTCATTCTAAGATATGCCTGGTGCTGCTCGTGGCATACCCTTCTACACTCTGCGTTGAACCAAGGTTGGCTTCCTGGATTGATGATGATCGAGGACTAAGGAATGTATTGGGCTATCAGATTGTGCTGCTGATGGCCCACAGTGCTTCATGAAGGCCCACATTTTGGTTTGTTAGATTGGTCCTTAGTATGTCCCACTTAGCATGGTGGTAATGCCACACCACACGGTCAAGTTTGTCTTCACAAGAACTGCTGTTGTCACTTCTACCAATGCTACCGTGGTTAGACATTTTTGTGACAGGTTGATGAGAACAAGGTTCAGTTGGTTCCCTTACCGCACCGTAACACAGGCCCAGTCTGGGAACTTTAACCTTCAGAGCTCTTCAAGCTAAGTCAGTGACAATAGTACCGTGCCGCCCCCACCCAGATTATATCCTGTGTCCTTGCTTTCCTCAGTGCATTCTCCAAGTCAATTATTCAATTGACAAATAGGCAGTTTCCTGTTAATGGTTAATCCTTGCTACTGGACCAAGATCTAGCTCTGTCAAACCTGTGTGATGGCTGGTGTGCAACGGTCACCACACATTAAAAAATCCACGCCAGGCATCTTCCACCTTTCAAGATTTAGTTCGGGACCTGTAATTTTAGGTTCTTCATTGAAACACCTGTGAACTTTTTGACGTGGAAGCAAGTCATCCTCGTTTTGAGGGACTGCCTATGATGATGATGGGACAGGATATACCAAGGGATGGTGATGGAGGAGTCTAGGGTACTGACTGTCCAGCTGTTGCTTGACTAATTTGTGGAACAGCTCTTCCAGTTTGGGCACCAAACCCCAGAAGACTTTGCAGGGTCGCTTGGGCTGAGTTTGCCTTATCTTGATATCATGCCATCCAATTTTCTTATTATTGAACTTAATAGTGATTGTTTACAACTGGGTGGTTTGCTAAGCCACTAAGAGTTAAATGTGGTGTGGCACTGTCACATGTAGAACAAACCAGACTGGGATGCCATGCTTCTTTCCCTGAAGGACATTCGTGAACCATTTGCCTTTTCAACAATAATCCAAAAGGTTTTAATTTTTTTTTTCTGGCAGGTAAGTTATTTGATTTATCAAATTCCATTTTACAGTTTAGTCTACTAGTTCAGTACCATAACCACTAAGCTACCACACCCATAAACCCCGAGCACATTCTCTGATATTCAGACCTGGGTTGCATTACACCAGCAGGTGTCCTACCCAGATCATACAGCTGCCACTCACTGGAGTTTTGAAGAAAATAGGCTATGCTTCCCAGAAGCTGTCTCCTAGTTGACAACCCAGTGCGCTACTTGATCAGTAGACTGATAATTATGTATGTAGATAACAGGAAATATTTCCAAAAGGATCAAAAACCAAAACGGTCATAACCCACTTTATAGCTGTTTAATAAGAATTTATTTGCTACCCAGTTAGCAGGCAAACAAGGTTACAATTAAAATATTAGCTTATTACTGTCTTCCTGACTCATACAACAGTTCATCTCTGTGAGTTTCCTGTTCACCCAGACTGACCTTTACAGTAAATAATATTTAAAATATACATGTTGTTTCTCAGATAGTTCTAAAAAAAATATAGAAACTTCCTTATAATAAAAAAAATGTGATGAAACTCCCTATTGTTACACTTTCTTCATTGTAGATGAAGTATGCATCCATATGTCTCATGTGAATATCACTATGTGTTCTGTTATAGCCAATGCCTGGATTGCTATGACTTTGTGATGACCAGGAGCATGTTGTGCATTGCACACATTTGTTTAGTTGTCGCCTACCATAAGTAATTGTGTGTTTTGTGTGCTGCAAATGTAGAGCTGAAATGAGAATTCGCTCAGATTCTAGCTGATTTTGAAAGGAAAATTGGCTGGCTTCCCAGAAACCGAAAGACTTGATGAAACCCATATTCCAATCCTGATGCAGTTGAGTATTTATTGTGGAAATATGAAAATGCTGCAATACTACCAATTATATGTTCACGTTTTGAAAGTTTACAAAGTTTACCAACAGTGAAAAACATTTTCCATTTTAACTCTAGGATTGATATCCAATGCAAAAGAAAAATTGTTAAATAAACTTGCCTTGTTTGTTGGGAATTTTTGTGCAAATCTGCAATGAATTGACTGGATGCAGAAAAATGACTGCTTCTGTAAACCTGCCAAACTCAGATTTCCAAAGTATTTACAGCACAGAAACAGGCCATTTGACCCAACAGGTCTATGCCAGTGTTTATGCTCCACACGAGCCTCCTCCCACCCTTCTTCATCTAACCCCATCAATATATCCTTCTATTCCTTTCTCCGTCATGTACTTATCTAGCTTCCCCTTGAATGCATCTATGCTATTTACCTCAACTACTCCTTGTGGTAGCGAGTTCCACATTCTAACCACTCTCTGGCTAAAGAAGTTTCTCCTGAATTCCCTATTGGATTTATTAGTGATTATCTATGGCCCCTGGTTCTGGTTTCACGTGCAAGTGGAAATATCTTTTCTACATCTACCCTATTGAACTCTTTCATAATCTTAAAGACCTCTATCATGGCACCCACCTCTCAATCTTTTCTTCAACCTTAGCCTATTCGATCTTTCCTGATAGATATGACCTCAATTCTGGTATCATTCTAGTGATTCTTTTTTGCAGCTTCTCCAGTGTCTCTATGTCCTTTTTATAATATGGAAGCTTTGTCTGTCTGTTCGGATGGTATTACAAGATCCCACATAACTATTTGAAGAAGAACAGGGTTAGTTCTGGTGGCCAGCATTTACCCCTTAACCAACATAGCCAAAATAGATTAACTGATCATTTATCTCATTTGCTATTTGTTGGACATTGCAAAATGGCTGCTGCGTTTGCGCCTACATAACTAGCGATTACATAAGAACATAAGAACATAAGAAATAGGAGCAGGAGTAGGCCATTCAGCCCCTCGAGCCTGCTCCGCCATTCAATAAGATCATGGCTGATCATCAAACTCGACTCCACTTTCCCGCCCGATCTCCATTTCTCTTGATTCCCCTGGACTCCAAAAATTATCTATTTCAGCCTTGAATATATTCAGAGACTCGGCATCCACAGCCCTCTGGGGCAGAGAGTTCCACAGATTCACACCCTCTGAGTAAAGAAATTCCTCCTCCTCATCTCAGTCTTAAAAGGCCGATCCCTTATCCCGAGACTATGGCCCTAGTTCTAGACACTCCTGCCAGGGGAAACAACCTCTCAGCAGCTACCCTGTCAATCCCCTTCAGAATCTTGTATGTTTCAATGAGATCACCTCTCATTCTTCTAAACTCCAGAGCGTATAGGCCCATTCTACACAATCTCTCATCATAAGACAGCCCTCTCATCCCAGGAATCAAGCCAGTGAACCTTCGTTGCACCGCCTCCAAGGCAAGTATATCCTTTCTTAGATAAGGTGACCAAAACTGTGCACAGTACTCCAGGTGTGGTCTCACCAAGGCCCTGTACAATTGTAGCAAGACTTCCTTACTCTTCTCCAACCCCTTTGCAATAAAGGACAACGTGCCATTTGCCTTCCTTATTGCTTGCTGTATCTGCATACTAGCTTTCTGTGTTTCTTACACAAGGACACCCAAATCTCTCTGAGCACCAACATTTAAAAGTTTCTCACCGTTTTAAAAATATTCTGTTTTTCTATTCTTCCTACGAAAGTCAATAACCTCACATTTTCCTACATTATACTCCATCTGCCACCTTACTGCCCACTCACTTAGTCTATATCCCTTTGCAGACGCTTTGTGTTCTTCTCACAACTTACTGTCCCACCTAGCTTTGTATCGTCTGCAAACTTGGATACATTACACTCAGTCCCTTCATCTTGGTCATTAATATAGATTGTAAATAGCTGAGGTGCCAGCACTGATCCTTGCGGCACCCCACTAGTTACAGCCTGCCAACCTGAAAAAGACCCATTTATCCCTACTCTCTGTTTTCTGTCCATTAACCAATCCTCTATCCATGCTAATACATTACCTCCAATCCCATGATTCCTTATCTTGTATGATAACCTTTTATGTGGCACCTTACCGACACTTATATTTCAAATGATTGAAGGTGAATTGCTTTGGGACATTGTACGGTCATGAAAGATGATATATAGATGCAAGTCTTCTGTTTTCTTTCTTTAAATCTGTGTTCCCCAGTTCTTTGCTCACAGTCCAAGTCAAATAGCTAACTTGCACCTGGCCACCAAAGCGAAACGTAAATAGATAAGTTGCCATAAATACCATAATACACAAAAATTACTAATTGTAAAACATAAGCACGAAAGCCATTCCTTTTTCACAGATTAACTCTGCCTGTTTTATCATGAGAGCCCCCAATTTGATATTAACTGAGAACTTGATGACTTGCTAATGATCTCATCCAAATGATTAATATATTACTTATTAAAAACAAGTCTTGAGACTGATCCGTATGGTATCCCACTCATGGGGCCCAAGTTTCCACCGGAGGTGCGCCGAGTTTCTGGAACAAAAAGCACACATAATCCTTATCGTGTTATTCCCCACGCTCATCAGGCCTCCTTCGGGGGGGGGGGGGGGGGGAGCTATGGACGTGCTGTGTCAACACAGCCGGCAGGGGGGCGGGGCTAGGGCCCAGCGTGTGTCTGAGTGTCGGCAGCATTGCGCATGCGCGTTGGAGAGTGCGCGCATGTGCAATGGTTTACAAACATTGGCAATCGGCCATCTTTAAAGGTACATGCTGGAGGGCTCCTGGTGCTCGTTCAATGGATCCAGCCCCTGGCCGATCGGCCCGAAAAGGCGCTGCTGGAGGGCTCCTGGTGCTCGGATCCCGCCCCTATTCCCTGGCCGAACAGCCCGAAAAGGCACTGCTGCGTGTGCTGCCGGATGGCTCCCCGTGCTCGTTCAATGGATCCCGTCTCTAGCCCCTGGCCGAACGGCCCGAAAAGGCACTGATGCATGTGCTGCTGGAGTGCTCCCAGTGCTCGAATCCCGCCCCTAGCCCCTGGTCGAACGGATAGGCGCTGTGTGCTGCAGTAGGTGAGGTAGGAATTTTTAATTTATTGATTTATTTATCATTTATTATTGATGATTCTTTATTGTTAAAAGTGAAATGTTTAATGCTTTGGAAAATCCTCCGACTTCACTTCTCTTCCCGCCTCCCCTTCCCCGCCAATCTCTGGCCACCTGCCCCTGATTTCTAAAGTGTCCGCAAGGTTTTTCTGAGCGTACAAAAGTGGACACATACATTGGCCTAAGTTAGTTTGGAGTAACTTTTCGCTGTCTAAACTTGCTTAAATGGCCAAAATAGGTGTAAGTGGCTGGTAACGCCCCCTTTTTGAAAAAAAAAGAAACTGAGCTCACTCACTGAAACTGGAGCAAACTAAATGTGGAGAATTGCGATCTTTAGGATATTCCAAAAAAAAACTAGTTGCTCCAAAAAAATAGGAGCGACTCCTGTGGAAACTTGGGCCCATAACTTCTTTCCATCCTGCAAAGTTTACATGTTTTCTGATTTAAGCCAATTTTCTATTTAGCATTAATGCTCATATTCTGTGACTCTTTACTTTAACCATAAATCACTGATGTCAAAAGCTTTCTGAAAATCAAAGTATGTAATATCAAATGCATTTCACCCATCTATCATGTCAGGAATGTCTTTGGAAAAACTCCATCAAGTTAGTTAAACATGACCTACTTTCTCAGAATCCATGCTGACTGTCCTTCAACAAGTTATGCGTTTTCCAGTGTTTGCTCACTGGACCTCTCAATCGTTTTGAAGCTTTTCTCTATAACTGTTGTTAAACTGACTGACCTATTATTTAACCCTAACCCTGACCTTATTTGAAATAATGGGGTTATTTGCATATTGTCTAGCTCTTCCAGTGCTGTTCCTTTGAATCGAATTTGGGCAACTTTCTCTCCTGTTCCTAAGTAAAAGCAGATGTTAAGTAATTAATAACTTTATTTCTCTGGATACCAGCTTTCTACTTTTCTGAAATGGAACAGAAGAAATCTAGAGACCATGCATCATTGATTTCCCTTGTGCATCACTTCTTGGTCCCCGGCTTTAAAGAACACGAAGTTCCTTCCTCTATTTAAGCTAATTTGGCAGGGGGAGGGGCACCAGGATGAAATATTATAGGGGAGATGCAAGGTGCATAGAGGACTAGGAGAGACAAACAGCATTAGAATAAAGAGTAGTTCAGAAATGGGAGTAATCGGATGGGGGTGGAAATATGTGAGGCAGACTAAGATGAGTTTATAGTGCATGTGAGTAAATACCCGGAGCCTGGTTAAAAAAAAGGTTGGCGAGCTGCAGGCACAAATAGCCACATAGGAAAGATAGTGAAGGAAAAAAAGAAGGGGGTTAGTAGTATTGATCAAAGAAACTGTTACAGCACTAGAAAGTGATGATGTATTTGAGGGTTCAAGGACAGAATCCATTTGGTTAGAATTAAGGAACAATAGAGGAGCTATTGCGCTGCTGGGTGTATATTATAGGCCACCAAACAGTGGGAAGGAGATAAAGGAGCAAATCTGCAGGTAAATTCCAGAACAATGCAAAAACTTTAGAGTAATGATAATGGCAATTATCCTAATATAGACTGGGAAAAATAATATTATAAAGGGCAAAGAGAGGGGAAGGAATTCCTGAAATGTGTACAAGAGAACTTTCTTGATCGGTATATTACCAGCCCAATGAAGAAAGAAGCATTGCTGGATCCGGTTCTGGGGAATGAAGTGGAGCATGTTTTAGTGGGGGAGCATTTGGGAAACACTGATCACAGTATAATTAGGTTCAGAGTAGTTATGGAAAAAGACAAGGAAAATTGAAATGTGAAAATATTCAAGTGGAGGCTGGCTAATTTCAGTGAGTTGAAAAGTGCTCTGGCCCAGGTGGATTGGAATCAAAGATTGGCTGGTAAAACAATAAATAAGCAATGGGAAGCCTTCAACGACAAGATAGTTTGGGTACAGAGTAGACACATTCCCATGAGGGGGAAGGGAAGGACATCAAAAGCTAAAGCTCACCGAATGACTAAAGATACAGAGACTAAAATGAAGCAGAAAAAGGAAGCTTATGATAAATGTTGGTTCATAAATCAGTAGAGAACCAATTAAATACAAAAAATATAGGGGAGAGCTAAAAAATAAAAAAGGAGAGGAAAAGAGAGTGTATGAGAATACATTAGTGGGTAACATAAAAGGGAACCCAAAAGTCTTTTCTAAACACATAAATAGTAAAAGGATAGTAAAGGAAGGGTGAGGCTGATTAGGGCCCAAAGAGGAGATCTTGTGGAGGCAGAGAGCATGGCTAAGGTACTAAATGAGCACTTTGCGTCTGTCTTCACTAAAGAAGAAAATGCTCCCAATGTCACAGTAAAGGAGGATGTAGTAGAGAAATTGAATAGGATAAAAATAGATAAATATCTACTTTAAAGATGGGCTGCTCAAAGTAGAAAAGCCACCCAGTCCGGATGAGATGCATCCGAGGTTGTTGAGGGAAGTAAGGGTGGAAATTGCAGAGGCTCTGACCATGATATGAGAATGGTGCCAAAAAACTGGAGGATTGCAAATGTTACACCCCTGTTCAAAAAAAAGTGGAGGGGGATAAACCCGGCAATTACAAGCCAATCAGCCTGAGGTCAGTGGTGGTGAAATTTTGAGACATTAATCCAGGACACAATTAATTGGTATTGGAAAAATATGAAGTAATAAATGAAAGCCAGCACTGATTTGTTAAAGGCAAATCGTGTTTGACTAACTTGAATGAATTCTTCGATGAAGTAACGGAGCTGGATGATGAGGGTACTGTTGGTGATGCTGTGTATATGGAATTTCAAAAGGTTTTTCTGATAAAGTACCAAATAATAGACTTGTTCGTGAAATTAAAGCCCATGAGATTAAATGGGCTGTATGGATGCAAAAATGGCCTCAGCTGCAGTATTGTGTTCAATTCTGGGCACCACACTTTAGGAAGGCTGTCAAGGCCTTAGAGAGGAGGCAGAAAAGATTTGCTAGAATGGTACCAGGGATGAGGGACTTCAGTTATGTGGAGAGACTGGAGAAGCTGGGCTGTTCTCAGAGCAGAGAAGGTTAAGAGGAGATTTGGTAAGTGTTCAAAATCATGAATGATTTTGATTGAGTAAATAAGGAGAAACTGTTTCTAGTGGCAGTAAGGTCATTAACCAAAGGACACAGATTTAAGATGATTGACAAAAGAATCCGAGGTGACATGCAGAAACTTTTTTTTACACAATGAGTTATGATCTGGAATGCACTGCCTGAAAGGATGGTGTAGCAGATTCAATAGTAACTTTCAAAAAGAAATTGGATAAATACTTGAAAAGGAAAGATTTGCTGGGCTGTAGGGAAAGAGCAGGGGCATTGGACTAATTGGATAGGTTTTTCATAGAGCCAACACAGGAACGATGGGCTGAATAGCCTCCTGTGTGGTATGATTCAATGCTCTTGGTCTTGAAGACAGCAGCTGATAATATGTAATTCCACATGCCCAAGGTGTTTTCTCATACCTTATGTAAGTGACCACTCTTCATCTGTGAGCCTGAGCCGTGAGTAACAGCCTATTAGACTGTAGGAGCTATCAGAGCTAAGCTTGATGTTTCTTTTTCTACTGGAAAGCCAAAGTGGCGAGTGAAGATCCATAGAACAGGTCACCACAAAATTAGTAACCACAAAAGAGATAACTCAGAAGTAGTGATTATGTGACATCAAGCTTAAAACACTGAAAATTGGAGGAAGTTGAGGAGTTTCACAATTTTGAGGTCCTGGTAAAGAATCTTTATAAATAACAATGTAATTTTTTTTAACAGGGTTATGGGGAAAATATATGGGAGTGGGTCTAATTGGATAGCTCTTTGGCACGATGGGCCGAATGACTGTCTACTGTGCTGTAGTCCTTCTCTAAACCTCTCTTTCTTCCTTTTAAGATGCTCCTTAAAACCTAGCTCTTTGACTAAGCTTTTAGTCATCTGCCCTAATAGCTCCTTCTGTGACTCGGTATCAAATTTTGTTTTGTAACGCTCCTGTGACGCGCTTTGCGACATTTTACTGCGTGAAAGTAGTTGTTTGATAAATGATCTTGGTCTTGGTACAAGATTAGGGCTCATAGTATTGGGGGCAATATGTTATTGATTTTGGGTTAATGAACAGAAAACAGAGTAGGAATAAACGGGTCATTTTCGAGATGGCAGGGTGTAATTAATGGAATGCCGCAAGGATCAGTGCTTGGGCCTCAACTATTTACAATCTATATCAATGACTTAGATTAGGGGACTGAGTGTAATATATCCAAGTTTGTTGTTGATACAAAGCTAGGTGGGAAAATTAGCTGTGAGGAGGAAGTAAAGAGGCTGCCAAGGGATTATAGACCGGTTAAGTGGGCGAGAAGATGGAAGTATAATGTTGGGAAATATGAAATTATCCTCTTTGGTAGGAAGAATGGAAAAGCAGAATATTTTTTAAAAGGTGAGAGACTCGTAAATTATTTAGGGGATTTGTACACGAATCACAGAAAGCAATTAGGAAACCAAATGATATGTTAGCCTTTATTGCAAGTATTTTGGAGTATAAGAGTAAGGGAGTCTTGCTACAATTATACTTTCTCTTCTTAGGCAGTCCCTCGGAGTCGAGGATGACTTGCTTCCACACTAAAAATGAGTTCTCAGGTGACTGATGAGTCCAATGCGAGACCTACAGTCTCTGTCACGGGTGAGGCAGATGGTGGTTGCAGGAACGGGTGGGTGGGGTGCTTGGGTTGCCATGCGCTCCTTCCGTTGTTTACGCTTGGTTTCAGCTTGCTCCCGGCGTAAAGACTCGAGGTGTTTGGCGCTTTCGCTGATGCTTTACCTCCACTTTGCGTGGTCTTGGGCCAGGGATTCCCAGATGTCGGGGATGTTGCACTTTTTCAAGGAGGCTTTGAGGGTGTCCTTAAAGCATTTCCTTTGCCCACCTGGGGCTCGCTTGCCATGTTGGAGCTCTGAGTAGAGTGCTTGTTTTGGGAGTCTCGTATCGGGCATGCGGACGACGTGGCCCACCCAACGGAGCTGATCGAGTGTGGTCAGTGCTTCGATGCTGGGGATGTTGGTCTGAGTGAGAACGCCGACGGTGCGCCTATCCTGCCAATGGATTTGCAGGATCTTGTGGAGACAGTGTTGGTGGTACTTCTCCAGTGCTTTGATGTATCAACTGTACATAGTCCATGTCTCTGAAGCATATAGGACGGCGGGTATCACTGCTGCACTGTAGACCATGTGCTTGGTGCTGTGATTGAGATCCTGGTCTTCAAACACTCTCTTCCTCAGGTGACCGAAGGCTGCACTGGCACACTGAAGGCGGTGTTCACTTCGTCATTGATATCTGTCCTTGTTGACAGTAGGATCCCGAGGTATGGAAAATGGTCCACGTCGTCCAAGGCCTCGTCGTGGATTTTGATAATCGGGGGGCAGTGCTGTGGGGCAGGTTGGTAGAGGACCTTTGTTTTACCGATGTTTAGTATAAGGCCCATGCTCTTGTACGCTTCGGTGAAGATGTTAACAATGGCTTGGAGTTCGACCTCCGAGTGTGCACAGATGCAGGCATCGTCTGGGTACTGTAATTCAATGGGATGATCTTGGATCTGGCCTGGAGCCGGCGGAGGTTGAACAGTTTCCCGTTCCGTAGATTAGCCCCACTCCAGCGGGGTGCTTACTGAGGGTGAGATGGAGCATTGCTATAAGGAAGATCGAGAAGAGCGTTGGTGCAATGACAGCTTTGCTTGACCCCGATCCGAACATGAATTGGGTCTGTGGTGGTTCCGTTGGCCAGGATCACGCCTTGCATATCGTCGTGAAGCAGGCGAAGGATGATGACAACTTTTGAGGGCCGCCGAATTTGAGGAGGACGCTCCATAATCCCTCATGGTTGACGGTGTTGAAGACCTTTGTGAGGTCAAAGAAGGCCATGTGCAAGGGTTGGTGTTGTTCCCTATGCGCGACGAAGATCAACGCCATTGTGCCACTTAGTGGGCGCAATCCGCATTACGACTCTCGGAGGAGGTCTTCAGCCATAGCGAGAAGGCGATTGAGGAGGAATTCTTGCGATGACTTTCCCTGTGACAGACAGCAGGGAAATGCCTCTGTAGTTACCGCAATCGGACTTGTCGCCTTTCTTGAAGATTGTCACGATTACCGCATCTGAGATCCCCTGGCGTGCTCTTCTTCCAAATGAGAGAAATGAGATCATGTATTCATGCCAATAGTGCTTTTTTGCCATGTTTTAGTGCTTCAGCGGGGATTCCATCTGCTCCGGCTTTTATATAGAGCTTTAGTGAGACCACACCTAGAGTACTGTGTACAGTTTTGGTCTCCTTACCTAAGGAAGGGTATACTTGCCTTAGAGGGAGTGCATCAAAGGTTCACTCGACTGATTTTGGAGATGGGGGGAATTGTCTTATGAGGAAAGAGTGAGTAGAATGGGCTTATATTCTCTGCTGTTTAGAGGAATGAGAAGCGATCTCATTGAAATGAATAAAATTCTTAGGGGGCTTGAGCGGGTCGATGCTGAGATGCTGTCTCTCCCCCCCCCCCACTGGCTGGGGAGCCTAGAACTAGGGGCCATAGTCTCAGGATAAGCGGTTGGCAATTTAGGACTGAGATGAGATATTTCTTCACTCAGACGGTTGTGAATCTTTGGGCTGTGGATGCTCAGTCGATGAGTATATTCAAGACAGAGATCACTAGATTTTTGGCCACTAAGGGAAACAAGGAATATGGGGATAGGGCAGGAAAGCGGAGTTGATGTAGAAGTATAACCATGATCTTGTTGAATGGCTGAGCAGGCTCGAGGGGCCACATAGCCTACTTCTGCGCCTATTTCTTATGTTATGTTCTTGACACAATAAGGAGAAACAAAAGAAGCGAGATCAGGGGAGCAGTGGCCTCAGTAATATCAACAGATTCTGACAAAGAGGGGGATTGGAGGTTAGGCGTGAGACAGCCACTAATTATTCGATTTTAAAAATTCTTATTACTTTTCAGGGGTGCAAGTAGGGTCTTAAAGAAATCTCCTCAGATATAGACACTGTATTTGAGTCTTGGATGCACTTGCATTTTGAAGAGTTAAGAATTGTTGAGAAAATAAGCATTTGGTAAGAAACAGAAAGCCAAGCTTTTTGGAGATGGCCTTAGCAATGGAAAATATCTGCAAATTTCATTTGAGGTCAAAGGAGATAGTCTGTTCACGAATATCAATATTTGAAGTACTGAATTTAGAGCCATCAAAGGCAAGAAGTGGGAGCCATTGGTTAGACTTGCAATAGACATGATGAAACTGAATTGAAAGAAATAAGAGTCTTATTGTCCCATTAAAAGGTGCAGTGGTTTGGATGTTGTAATCATTGAGGACATACAATAGGAAAGATGAATGTAGCTAATGTGTGGCTACGGTTGGATAATGAGTAAAGATTATCGATGTGAAGAAGGAGTATAGGACATGAGAGGATAAAGGTCCAGGGAACTTGAGTTAATGGAAAATATCATCAGAAGATGAACCACCAACTACAGGTAGTGATTTGAGAGGAAACTAGATAATCATGGACATAGCTTTGGTGGGAAATTGTTTAACAGTACTTCTCCAAGCCCTTGACATCCTTACTACAGTGTGATGCTCGGGAGCCTCTTATCAACAAGAGCAGACATTGACGACGAGATTCAATACCGTCTCCAATACGCCAGCGCAGCCTTCGGCCGCCTGAGGAAAAGAGCATTTGAAGATCAGGCCCTCAAAACTGCCACCAAGCTCATGGTCTACAGGGCTGTAGTGATACCTGCCCTCCTGTATGGCTCAGAGACATGGACCATGTACAGTAGACACCTCAAGTCGCTGGAGAAATACCACCAACGATGCCTCTGCAAGATCCTACAAATCCCCTGGGAGGACAAACGCACCAACATTAGCGTAGTCGACCAGGCCAATCCCCAGCATTGAAACACTGACCACACTTGATCAGCTCCGCTGGGCAGGCCACATTGTTCGCATGCCAGACATGAGACTCCCAAAGCAAGCGCTCTACTCGGAACTCCTTCATGGCAAACGAGCCAAAGGTGGGCAGAGGAAACGTTACAGGGACACCCTCAAAGCCTCCCTGAAAAAATGTAACATCCCCACTGACATCTGGGAGTCCCTGGCCATAGATCGCCCCAAGTGCAAGAAGTGCATCCTGGGAGGGCGCTGAGCATCTCCAGTCTCATCGCCGAGAGCATGCAGAAATCAAGCGCAGGCAGCAGAAAGAGCGTGCGGCAAACCTGTCCCACCCACCCCTTCCCTCAACGACTATCTGTCCCACCTGTGACAGGGACTGTGGCTCTCGTATTGGACTGTTCAGCCACCTAAGGACTCATTTTAAGAGTGGAAGCAAGTCTTCCTTGATTCTGAGGGACTGCCTATGATGATGATGATGATGACAGTGTGATGCTCAGAGTGGTACACAATACTTCAGCTGAGGCCTAGCCGGTGATTTGTAAAGATTTAGCATGACTTCTTTGTTTTTGTATTCAATGCTTCTATTCACAAAGCCAAATATCCTTTCTTAACTGCCTTATCAACTTGCCCTGCCACCTTGAAAGATTTGTGAATATGCAAAGCTAGATCCCTCTGCTCTTGTACACCCTCAGAATAGTATAATTTAAATTATACTGCCTCTCCATATTGTTCCTGTCAAAGTGCATCACTTCACACTTAGCCACATTAAATTGTATCTGTCCATTTCATCAGTCCGTCTGTGTCCTCCTGAAGTCTGCTACTATCTTCCTCACAGGAGGACACAGATGGACTGATGAAATGGGCAGATGCAATTTGTATCTTGCACAAACTTGTAATCCCCATACCCAAATTCAGTTCATTTATATATAACAAGGAAAGCAATAATACCGATCCCTAGGGGATTCCACTACATATTTCTTTCTAGTTAGAAAATTAGCATTCACTATTACTCGTTGCCTCCTATCCCTTAGCCTATTACCTACCCAATTTACCACCGTTCCTTTAATACCTTGTGTTTCTATTATTGGAATAAGTCTGGAATTCTATTATTGGAATAATAATGGTTATGTCACTTCACGAGTAATCCAGAAGCCTGGACTTATGGAGACATGAGTCCATCACGCAGCTGGGGAATTTAAATTCAGTTAATAAATAAATCTGGAATAAAAAGCTGGTGACCATGAAACTACCGGATTGTTGCAAAACCCCATCTGGTTCACTGATGTCCTTTCAGGAAGGAAATTACCATGCGTACCCAGTCTGGCGTATATGTGACTCTAGACTCTCAGCAATGTGGTTGACTCTTAACTGCCCTCTGAAATGGCAGCTCATCACCTCCTTCTCTAGGGAATTAGGGATGGGCAATAAATGCTGGGCTTGCCGGTGATGTCCACATTCCGTGAACGAAATTTTAAAAAACACGGTGACAAATCTTGTTAAAGATTTTGGAACTGTTGAGTTCCAGAGATGCCAAACAAGATTACCAAAAACCAGTGTAAAAGCAAAATACTGTAGAATCTGGGAAAACGAAAAATGCTGGAAACACACAACAGGTCAATTAGCATCTATTGATGTTTCTGGTGGGATCCCAGCTTCAGAACAGAAAAATTAGAGATGGCGAGGCATATTTATACAATCAGAAAAAAAAAGGTGGAAGACAAACCTAGAAAGGAATCATGACTGGAATGATGTAGCAGATCATATTGGTCAACTAATAGATGAAAGCATAAAGACATTAAAGAAACAAAAAAGATAAGTGGGAGGCCTGGGAAAATGCAACAACATGGAAAAACTAAGGGGTCAGATATGATACTAAAACAGGTTTGAAAATGGGATCTAAAGTTACTGAAGTCAGCATTTAGACCTGAAGCTTTCAGGGTACCAAGGAAAAAAAAAATAAGACTTTGATCCAGAATTTGCGGTCAGCGACGAACTGATGGTGATTGCTGCTGACCTCGAAGAAAGCTATGCACAAAGATCTTGTGATCTTTGTGGCGAAAACTTTAGCTTTCTCGACCTTAATTTGATTGTAGTGCTGTCAAAAAGGGATCTCCAGCATAAAGCAGCAGTGATGTCATCAAGCTGTCTGAGCAGCCAGTCATATTGAAGAATTCTCACAGACAGCAAACCAGGAAGTAAAATACACAGATTATAATTTACTTTGCATAAGCTTTACAGAACACGAAATAAAGATTGGGGTTAGGTAGAAGCTGAAATATCATAAACTTTAAAAAAAAGAATAGAAATATATTTTCATTATTTTTTAAATCTAGTAATTTTCAGGGCCAACAATCAACATGTCATTAAAACCCCAATTACACTTTTTATGGGGCGTTTAACAGCAATATTAGAGCGGAAAAGGGGAAGATTTTGTTAGTTCAAGTGATTTCACTGATTGCCGGCTGTGGGGAGTTCTATATTCTAAATCCTGAAGTTATGGTCAGTTTCAGAATGGTAATGATGCCGAACGTTGACAGTTTAACTTCATTATCACTGCAAAATCTGGCCTGTTCTTAAAGTTTGCATTGAGATTAATTGAAAACTATATGATATGATAGAGTGGGAGGGGGAGCTGAAGTGGTGAGCCACAGGTAATTTAGGGTCACACTTGGATGTGTTTGCCAAAGTGATCAACTAATCCCTGTTTGATTTCCCTATTGTGGAGGAGATTGCACCGAATACAGCATTCTGAGATTAGAGGATGTGCAGGTATTTTGATTTTTCACAGGGAAGGAGTGTTTGGGGTCCTGGCCAGTAGTGTTGGAGGAGATCAACAAGCAGGCGTTTCATCATTGTGTTTGCACGGGCAGATACCAAGAGAAGGGCAGCTCAAAGTAGGGTTGGTAGAAGAGTGAACGAGGGTGTCACGGAGGAAGCAGCAATTTTGAAATTTTGAGACCTATCTTCAGAATGAAACATAAGAGGCGGACAGGCAATCATGATTGAGCCAAATTCTCGCCTTCGCCTAGTGTTTATACACATACTTCAGGTCGGGGTGGCCCACGATGGTGTTGGGCCCACTGCTCCAGCTCTCTTTATAGTTGAGGGTACGGGGCTCAGAAGAGCTGAGGGCCCAGGGGCAGCTCGGGCCAGCCCACACTGTGATATGTATGCGCACTAGGCCTGTGTAGCAGAGCAGGTCTCCAGTCATCCTGGTTAACCCTTGCCACTGGATAAAGGCCTAGCTCTGTCAAGCCCATGTGGTGGCTGATGTGCAACGGTCACCACACGTTAAAAATTCCACGCACAGGCATCGTCCACCCCTTGTCGAAATCTCGACTCTCAATATAAGACTCTAACACAATCAGCTCCGGTAGATGTTCCTTTAATAAGTTTTACTTGCAGCAAGGAAGAGTCTCACTCAGTCAAAGGCTAAGCGGAGACTCCCAATATGGTACAGTTTCACAAAGTATTTATACAGTAGAACAAACAAGTTATGGTTCCATCCTGTGTATTGGTTCTGCCTTTGCAGACAGCGAAAACAGATAAAGAGTTCTCCAATCAGTTAATGATTACCACATCCTTGTCTTTACATTTTTTTCAAATGTCTCCTTTGTCAGTGTTTTTGGTGGGCTAGCCAACAGTAACTCGATTAGGGTGTGCTAATGTGCTATCGCTGGTTTTGCATTGTTTTAGGATTTTCCTGGCCATCTATTTGGGCCCACGATTTCCATAATGGTTGATTGGGTAATTGGCTTCTTGCATATTTTGGATGAGTTCTGTAGTTTAGATACTGGCTGGTAATTTGATTATCTCTTAGGGGGTGAATTGGTGCTGCATCTTTACAACCTTTATCTAGCCCTTCTAAGGTCTGGCATAGCGACAGACTATTGATAATACAGGGGAGCACAATGGGTGGTACTTATCTCAGCAGGACAGTCTTTCTGTTGTCTGGTGGTTATCAATCAGCTATCAGCAGTTTCAGTCAAGGTTAGCATGTTTATGCAAACAGACTGTTTGCTGCAGAAGATTCTGGCAGGACCGGGACTCCATTTTGTTTTATTGCAAAAGGGTACAAAAAACAGTGTATGTAACTTTTAAGAGTACATTTCCACATTCCCCCCTTTTGTCCTTCACAAGGACAACTTAATCCATTCTAATCTTGCATAGTCTTTCTATTTCCATTTCCACACAAGAACCTTCAGTAGTTGTTGCTACCATAACCCTAGCTGTGGTCTCGATTGGTCACACTGTTTTTCCCAACCTGGCACAGCAACACTTGACTAAGACAAACATATATTTACCTGCAGTTCCCTTTGTCCACGTTTCTGTACTTCAGGTACTATCAATAACGCAAAGCACAACCCTGTTAAGCATAGCACTATCAGTCCCCATAGTCCGTACAGTTCCTTATTCGTTCTTCCTTTTTCTGTTCTTCTGGCTCCTTCTTCCCTTCCTCCTGGTCGGGTGCCCTTTTGCAACGGGACGCATGGATCCATGTTGGTCTTTACTTTACCTTGATTGCAGTATTAGTTGTCAGCAAGACCTGGTATGGTCCTTCAAATCTTGGTTGTAGACTGCTTTTTCTTCTAAAGATTTTGATGTAAACAAATTCTCCGGGCTCCAGATTATGACACTTCCCTTCCGCTGGCTTGACTTGAGCTTCTTTTACCTGCGAATGAAAGCTGGAGATACATTTGGTTAGTGCAATACAATAATTCAACATATTTTCTTCCATTTTGTGGATGTCCATTTGTTTTGCAGTAAACGGTGCTGTAAAAGGTAGTCGTTGGGGATGTCCCATAACTATCTCATGCGGTGGCAGGCCTGTTGTTCTGTTGGTTGCAGATCGCATTACCATCAAATCTAATAGCAGCAGTTCTACCCATTTTAGTCCATTGTCATTACATAATTTTGCCAACTTATTTTTAAGCATTCCATTATATCTTTCAACAAGTCCAGCTGATTGTGGATGATAACTGCAATGGAAGTGTTGGTTAATCTGTAAAGCTTTACACATTTCTTTTATAACAGTTCCCGTGAAATGTGACCCATTATCACTAGAAAGCTTAACAGGAATTCCGAAGCGCGGTACGATTTCTTTTAACAAAAATTTAGCAACAGTAGTGGCATTGGCCCTTTTACATGGAAAGGCTTCAATCCATCTAGAGAACACATCTACAATAACTAATACATACTTGAATCCCATACACATAGGTAATTCAATAAAATCCATTTATAAATGTACAAAAAGCCCCATTGGATTTGGGTGGGAGGCAGATTCTACTTTTTCCGTCTTACCTGGATTCATTGTCTGACAAGTAACACAATTTTCACAGATTTGTTTTGCAAATACCGAAATACCTGGTGCATACCAAGTTGCCAAAATATAATCTGCCATCCCCCTTTGCCCGCATGTGTGAATGTATGAACACATTTGGGCGCCACCACGCGGCCGTCATGGTAAACTCATATTCCTTCTGGATTTTTATAACATTGATCCTTTGTCCAGGTCAACACCTCCTCCGTACTGGCCTGTGTCTGAAAGGCCAGCACATCATTAATAGTGGGTGGCGGATCTGAGCAATTATTTTTCCTTAGTGGAAACAATGACACCTGCATCCCCCCTTTTGACAGAGCTGCTGACTTAGCTGCATTATCAGCTCTGGCATTTCCAAGTGCTACCTCATTCAACTGGCCTGTATGTGCTTGGCATTTGATAATGGCAAGTTTTAAGAGGCATTGAATGGCTCGCAGAAGATTTTCTACTTGTTCTGCATTCTTGATAGTGGTCCCTGAAGAAGTCAGGTACCCGCGAATTTTCCAAATTTGTCCATAGTCATGCGTTACTCCAAAAGCATACCTGGAGTCAGTGTAGATATTAACTGCTTGTCCTTCAGCCAGAATACAGGCTCGAGTTAACGCCAACAATTCAGCTTGTTGGGCTGAAAAGGAGTCTGGAAGAGAGGCTGTTTCGACAACATTAAACTGGGTTACAATTGCATAAGCCGCTTTAGGTTGGCCCCTATCATTTCGTAAGGCTGATCCATCAACATAGTACACTAGATCAGGGTTACACATTGGTACATCTGTTAAATTGATACGTGGTTTAGTCACTAATTCGGTTACCAGTTCACATGAATGGGGTTTGCCGCCTTCTTCCGTGAGGAGTAGAGTGGCTAGATTTAAGGTAGTACATCTTTTAATGATAAGGTTCGGATTTGATAACAGTTCAACTTCATATTTAGTGGTTCATGCAGAAGTTAGGTGTTGAGTGTCACATTTAGTAAGTAAAATCTCGACAGTGTGGGGTATATATGGGTTGATGATTTAGAGTTATTGTCTGAGCCTGTTGTACAGCATAATAAGCTGCTGCCAAAGAAGGAAAACATCTTGGTAGTCCGCGTGCCACTGAATCTAGTTGGGCACTGAAATACGCTATCAGTCGCTGCCTGTCTCCATGTAACTTAGTCAAAACAGATTGTGCAAAACCCAACTTGTGATGAACAAATAAGTTGAATGGCTTAGTGTAATCTGGTAATCCCAGGGCTGGTACTGAAGTGAGGGACTGTTTAAGATTCTGGAAAGCATTCCGAGATACTTCATTCCAAATCAACTTTTCTGGTAGTGAGGGCATGGACATGTCTAACAATGGTCTAACGATCTCGGAATAACCCATAATCCATTGCCTACAATATCCTTACATGCCGAGGAAATGTTTCATTTCTCTCTTGGTTATTGGTAGTGGAGCAGAGCAGATTGCTTTTACTCGGTCTTGTGTCAATTGTCTCGTATCTCTGACCAATTCGTGTCCTAGATACCGAACCCTTTCTGAGACAAATTGTAACTTTGCCTTTGACACTTTGTGTCCTTTCGAGGCCAAGGCTTTTAATAACACAAGAGAATCTGTTCCGCAGGCTAATTTGGAGGGTGAGGCGAGCAGTAAGTCATCAACATACTGCACAAGTGTAGAACCTGCTGGTAAAATTACATCTTCCAGATCCTCCTTTAAGCATTGTGAAAATATAATTGGACTTTCGGTAAATCCCTGTGGGAGTCTTGTCCACACAGATTTACTGGAACTTCATTAGAAAGTAGGAATGAATGACTATCTTCATAATCTTCTAATTGTACATTGATAGAGTTGGAGAAAAACATTTGATGAGCGTGTCCAGATAGTCCAATCACTGAGGTTTGATTAGTGGAAGTGGGAATTCCCTTTGTATCTTCCTTCGAAAGGACCAAATAGATGGCACCAGTATCCACTAGGAATAGAATATCCCTTCCTTGTATTCGTATTTTTACTTCAGGTTCTCCTATGGCATTTAACGAAATGACGGGTAGCTGTTTACTTGTAGCACTTGGATCTGGGATTGGACGTCATTGGTCATTATACGGATAATTTGATCGTTGGCCGAATTGATTTTGATTCTGTGGTCCAAATGGATTTTGAACAGAGAAATTAGTCTGAGGTCTAGCATGTACCTGGTCTTGGGTCGCATACGGGTTGGGTTCTAGAGGTGGAGGAGGTGGTCTATTACCAGCCTGTTGAGTCCAATCATAATTTGGTTGTTGCT
This sequence comes from Pristiophorus japonicus, assembly GCF_044704955.1. Taxonomy (NCBI): domain Eukaryota; kingdom Metazoa; phylum Chordata; class Chondrichthyes; family Pristiophoridae; genus Pristiophorus; species Pristiophorus japonicus. The sequence goes on along the minus strand of NC_091978.1, from coordinate 55,616,741 downwards.
GTTTTGACGGGCAATTTTTAGGCCAGTGTCCAGTCTGACCACAATTGTAACAGGTGCTATATTGTCCTCGCCCTACACCTCCTCTCCCTCTTCCCCTAAAATTTCTTCCTCTGCCTCGTCCTCTTCCTCTACCCTGCGCAGGACAGTAGGAAGGTGTCGCTGGGGCGGATGCTGTTGGAGCTGCTTGTTCCATAAACACGGTGACCTTGCTTTTAGATTCTCTATTTTGATCTTATATGTCTTTTAACATAGATACAACCTTGGATAGCATTTCCTGTCGCCATCCGAGACAAACTAATTTAAAGAGATCTCTAAGTTCGGGTCGTAGTCAGTTTACAACGGCGCTAATCATGGGAGATTCTAATTCTTCTACTTTCATGCCTGAACATTGGTATAATTTCTTAAAACTTCCCACATACAGGACAACACTGCAAAGGGTTAAAAAAAACTTTCATTCTGTCTGAAAAAGTGGGTGGAGCCAAAATAAACAGACAGCTCCACCACCTTTTCAAACAGGCTTTCAGACACATGAAAAATTCATTAATTTCCACCTCAAATATTCCGCAGTCAAAAATCACACAAGCACTTTCATTCAAAGACTTTCTTCATTCAACAAAGTTTATTGTTTGGCCGGCGCTATTTTTGGATCCATACTTCACTTAAGGTAGTCACTATCAGGTTTTTTTTTATTTCTTACATGTTGATTTACTTCCTCTGTTAATTTTATGTGCTCAAAAAATTGGAACCCAGGCCTTTTCTATTACTTTCTTTTTACCTCTTCTACCTGGGTCTCTGTCTATAAGACACTCCTCTAGACATGTTATTCTTTCTAAATTGAATGAACCATCGGTGGAAATGGCCTGTTTTCACCCTTAGTCCATTTTACCCATTTTTTGGGGGGATGGTCAATTGAAGACTGACCACAATTTTGGAGCATAAAATAGGCTGGTGTGCCCTTTGGTGGTATTTTACTTGCTCCGGCACCCATTCTGGATGATTAAGATTTTTCACAGTTTCTGATCTCACAATCCTTCCGGTCAACCGAGTTCTCTATGCCCACTTCTCCTGGCCGTCATGTGGCCTAAAAAGGCTCTTAATTCAGGCTCAGTCTGGGTATGTGAGATATGTTGACACGAACTAACCGTAGTTGATCAATCAGTTACTGTTTCTTTTCTCAATCAATCCTTGTTTTTCCAAATCACAATTTTCCCTAGTGACTCTTCCCTTTCTCTAATTGCAATGTCGCACAAAAGTATTGAACGCAACAGTATAACTAGGACAATCAACATTCACGCAGGTATACAAATTATAGCCTTAAACTCTATCTAAACAAATAGTCAATTCTCAGTCTGCGTTGTACGCCACTACAGACCGAGTCCTTAACTTAGCCTAATAAAATTTATGGTCCTATCACACAAGGACCCTGATCCCATCACACAAGGATCATCGATCGATAGCGCTCTTTTTACCTTTTCCCAATGAAAATCTCCCCGGGCTGTTTCAAGATCAGATATTTTCAGGATCAGATCCCTTCTGCCTACAAGCTGAGAAGGAAATGATTACAAAATAACTTTAGCTCTTAAATTACGAGTCTCGTAGATCGCAGTGCCTCCACTGTGGACAACAGATTACATATGCGATTCAACGGTAAAGAGACCACTTGCGAGCAAAAGGCTCACCTTATTCTGGCCAGTTAAGCCCTGCACAAAAGAGGCACTATGCCAGCATCTGTTCACTCACAGAGTAGAGAGTAACTGTCGAAATCTCGACTCTCAATATAAGACTCTAACACAATCAGCTCCGGTAGATGTTCCTTTAATAAGTTTTACTTGCAGCAAGGAAGAGTCTCACTCAGTCAAAGGCTAAGCGGAGCCTCCCAATATGGTACAGTTTCACAATGTATTTATACAGTAGCACAAACAAGTTATGGTTCCATCCTGTGTATTGGTTCTGCCTTTGCAGTCAGCGAAAACAGATAAAGAGTTCTCCAATCAGTTAATGATTACCACATCCTTGTCTTTACATTTTTTTCAAATATCTCCTTTGTCAGTGTTTTTGGTGGGCTAGCCAGCAGTAACTCGATTAGGGTGATGATAATGTGCTATCACTGGTTTTGCATTGTTTTAGGATTTTCCTGGCCATCTATTTGGGTCCACGATTTCCATAGTGGTTGATTGGGTAATTGGCTTCTTGCATATTTTGGATGAGTTCTGTAGTTTAGATACTGGCTGGTAATTTGATTATTTCTTAGGGGTGAATTACAGCCTTTATCTAGCCCTTCTAAGGTCTGGCATAGCGACAGACTATTGATAATACAGGGGAGCACAATGGGTGGTACTTATCTCAGCAGGACAGTCTTTTTGTTGTCTGGTGGTTATAATCAGCTATCAGCAGTTTCAGTCAAGGTTAGCATGTTTATGCAAACAGACTGTTTGCTGCAGAAGCTTCTGGCAGGACCGGGACTCCATTTTGTTTTATTGCAAAAGGATACAAAAAACAGTGTATGTAACTTTAAGAGTACATTTCCACATCCTTCAATTGCAATTCAGGACTGGAACATCGGATCCTTCATTGAAACATCTGTGAACTCATGTGGAAGCAAGTCATCCTCGTTCGAGGGACCACCTATGATGATGATGCACATACTTCCAGCAGGTCTTGCTTGATAATGGAGCAATATTATTCCAAATCTACATACAACACAGAAATGCCATGCTAGTTATTCATCCCTACCATTAATAATATAAAGCACGTATTCAGAACAATTAGGTGATATATTTTTATTTTTCAAATGCTGTTCTGTTGTATCAGCACAAAATTAAGACGTTGTTGTATTGTTTTAATGCCATCCAAGAAAATTAATAACTCAGTCCTATGTACGGCAAAACATTCCTCAGCTAAGAAAACCTGTTTGTAAGTTCCTGTAATGCTTCTCTGTAAAGCCCTACTGGGAAACTCATAATATAAGACCAAATATTATATTTGATTTTAACGTCTATCATTTCCCCTTCCCCTTAAAAATATTTAATTTCTCCTTGGCACCTAGTTTATAGTGATTCAGTCAAAGATTATCAACTCATTTTATGCTCGGCTCATAATTACAATGATTACACATTCTACCACTCTGCTGGCGAGCAATGCATCATGCTGATGTAAAAAGATACCTGTTTCACACATGCTTATCCCTGGAAGAGGTAAAAGTAGTTTCTAGTAAATTCTTTCTGTATACATAAAGACCTAATAGAACTCTTTAAAATTACAAAGGGGTTTGATAGAGCAGACGTAGAGAAAATGTTTCCGCTTATAGGGGAATCCGAAACTAGGGGTCATGAATATAAGATAGTCACTAATAAATCCAATATGGAATTCAGGAGAAACTTCTTTAGCCAGAGAGTGGTTAGAATGTTGAACTCTCTACCACATGGAAAAGTTGAGGTGAATCGGCATTTAAGGGGAAGCTAGATAAATACATGAGGGAGAAAGGAATGGGATAGGCTGAAAGGGTGAGTTGAAGTAAGATGGGAGGAGGCCCGTGCGGCATACAAACACCGACTAGTTGGACCAAATGGCCTATTTCTGTGCTGTAATTTCTATATAGGGCCCAAGTTTCCCCAGAAGTTGCTCCTATTCTTTGGAGCAACTTGATTTTTCTGGACTATCTCTTTAGTTGCAATTCTGGCCATTTAATTTGAAGCAGTGTAAGTGAGTTAGTTAGGTTTTTTTTTCGTTCAGTTTTTTTTTCAAAAGGGGGCGTTCCCGGCCACTTACCACTGTTTTAGGTGTTTGGTCAGCAAATAGTTGCTCCAAACTAACTTAGATCAGCGTATGTTGTCACTTCTGTCCATACAGAAAAACCTTACCTAGAGTTAAGGAATCGGAGCAAGTAACTACATTTAAAGCACCACCAAGCACCAAACAAAGCACAAAAAGCAATAAGCAATTAATTAACAAATAAGATAGAAGGAACCCTGCACCTAAAGCACCAAGAATAAAGTAATAAGCAATCAATAAATAAAAAATAGAAGGAACCCTGCACCTAAAGCACCAAAATCAATCAGTAAATAACACACAAAAAAATAAAAGTCCTACCTTAGGGAACGCAGCGGGCCGCCGATAAGGGAGCCCATTCGGCCAGGGCTAGGGATGGCGTGCTTCGGGCCCCTCCCACACAGCCTGCAGCGGCATTTGCAGAAACGGCCTACCAGGAACTACTGCAAATGCGCGCAGACTCTAGCGCGCTTGTTCAGAGGTCCCGGCACTGTTTTCAGCGGCAGGACCTGGCTCCGCCCCCAATCCATTGGGCCACGCTGCACCATGACTGAAGAGAGGCTGGGGAGCAGCCAGAATACTGGCGTCTTTTTTTGGCGCGCTTGGAGGCAGACATAAACGGTGCACCTTGGGTGAGGGCGGCAGAAAAACAGGTTAGGGAAACTCTAGCCCTATGCAACCGTGTAATTTAGACCTGAACCAGCCAGACTACACACATGCTAGAAACTCGCAAAAGAAATGTGTCCTTCACCCAGTTCCTTTTTAATCATTGCCCTTTCACCTCTTGGATACCTGGATATGTCAATACTGGGAGAGGGAATAAAATATTTTACCCTCATTGACAGCTGTGAAGGTTCTAAAATAAATTAAGTTTTAATCCAGTTGGCAGTTGATACAAGTTAACAGCACAAAACTGCCTATAATTCAGCCGTAATTGGCAGTAATGAGCTTTCCCAACTTCACCCACTACATCCACCCCCCCCCCCCCCCCAACCAAAAAAAACCACCTGATCAATCACAGGCACCTTTAAATTTTAAGTTGAACAGTAAGGAAAATTACTGTTCTATTTCAATTGCAATAAAATTGTTCAAGAGGCATCCAAGGAAAATTAACTGTTCAAATATTTCCTCGGCCACTGTAATGTTGCCATCTCTTGGCAAATCCAAAACTGCACAGGGGGAGGATAAAGGCAGAGACAGGAGGTGAGGTCATGGCTTGAGTTCTGACGTTTTCTTTGAAAGTTCATTGAATACTTTTAACTAATAACTTCATTGGCCGAAAATTCCGGGTCCGTTCAAAGTGCGCACAGACCCAGCGAGGCCTCGCAAAAGTCGTTTTCGGGGCGAGATGTGCATGCGCCGAAAACCAGCTTTTCCGATCTGTCAAGATTTCTCTAGACAGATTCTCCGTATCCCCACAGGAAGGACATTTGAGTGGGTGAGATTGGGCTATTTGCCCAACTCATGCCCAGCGAATGACCTTCAAACTTTTATGCCTGGTAAAAGCAGGCGCATTGCTTACTTTTACCAACATAAGAGTTTTAAAACATATAAAAATGTAATTTAATCATTCATTTTTATGTTAAAAACTCTGTCCATTGAGGTAAGTTTATTTTTAAGCCTATTAAAACACTTTTTTCAAAAAATAAAAATCTAAAAAATATATATATTTTTTCTAATACATTTAATTTCAATTCATTTTAAATATGTGGGGTGTTTTTTTTATTTATTATGTTGGGTTTCTTGTTTTAGGGGGTTATTCTCATTGATAGTAATGGGAACTCGTAAAAACGGAGTTCCTGTTATTATCAATGAGAATACTATTGAGTGATTGGTGATCCAGGCCCACGTGACTGCAGCATTTCCGCACGTACAGGGAAGTCATCTCCCCATACTCTGCACATTGAATGAAGGCCTCTGACTGGAATCGAAGGGGTCTCCATGACCACCAGGTATTTTCATTAAAAAATTTCAGGTCGGAAGCTTCTGACCGCAATCTCTCCCGCCCCCCCCCCCCCCCCACACACACACACACACACACACACACACACATTAAACAAGATGTAAAAGTGGAAAAATGGACTTCTGTTTAATAAACCAAACTTGATGTCCTGTTTACATTAATTTTAGAAATTTTTAGAAGCATCCCCGATAGCTCAGTGAGTAAACATTAGACTATATAGACCAGAAAGATCTCTGGTTTGATCCCAATTGGTGTGGCCATGGAAGTACGGGAGCATGGAGCAGAGAAGGGAAAGAGAACTAAAGTTGGTCTCCATGTCCTGCTCCTGATTTGTATTCAGTGATCTTTGAGTTGTTGCCAATCTATAACAATAGTGTATCTAACCGTGATACTTTTTTATTATGTTATTTTGGGTACAAGAATGAAAACCTGCTCCATTAGTACCCGGCGCTATTATTCTCATCGTAAGAGCATAAACACCGGAATTCTTAGGGCTAATCCATTACAAAGTAAGTACATTTACTTACAATTACCAACACATTTTTTCTGTAGTTTTCTACCTTTTCCCTCCTCTCGAAGGCACAGACTTTTTCTTGGATTTGGTTCCATAGGCAACTGCAGCCCTCTAGTGCCTTGTCCAAGTGCTTTTACTTCCATGTGAGACAACAACATAGTAAAATGTCCCAAGGCGCTTCACAGTAGCGTTATCAAACAGAATTTGACTGAGCTATTTGATGTTACGACAGGTGCCCAAAGTCTTGGTCAAAGCGGTATGTTTTAAGGAGCATGTTAAAGCTGGAGAGATTTAGGGAGGGAGTACCAAAGCTTGGGGCCGAGACAGCTGAAAGCATGGCCACCAATGGTGGGACGAAGGAAGTCAGCGATGAACAAGAGGCCAGAGCTAGAGGAGTTATCTGATTGTTGTAGAGCTGGAGGAGATTACAGATAGGGAGGGGTGAGGTCATGGAGGGATTTGAACACCAGGATGAAAATTTTAATTTTAAGGCGTTGGTGAACCGGGAGTTGATGTAGGTTATCGAGCACAGGCGTGATGGTTGCACGGGACTTGGTGCAGGTTAGGATACAAGCAGCATAGAGTAGTTATCTGATTGTTGTAGAGCTGGAGGAGATTACAGATAGGGAGGGGTGAGGTCATGGAGGGATTTGAACACCAGGATGAAAATTTTAATTTTAAGGCGTTGGTGAACCGGGAGTTGATGTAGGTTATCGAGCACAGGCGTGATGGTTGCACGGGACTTGGTGCAGGTTAGGATACAAGCAGCAGAGTTTGGCTGAGCTCAAGTTTATGGAAGATGGAAAGCCGGCCAGGAGAGCATTGGAATAACCGAGTCTGGAGGTAACAAAAGCATGGACGAGGGTTTCAGCAGCATGTGGGTTGAGGCAAGGGAAGAGACGGCGATATTATGATGGTGGAAGTATGGTGTCTTTGTGATGGAGCGGATATGCTGTTGGAAGCTCATTTTGGAGTCCGATAGGATGCCCAAGTTGCCAACTGCCTGGTTCAGCCTGAGACAGTGGCCAGGGAGAGGAGTGGAATCAGTGGCGAGGAACAGAATTTGTGGAGGGGGCTGAAGGCGATGGCTTTGGTCTTCCCAATATTTAATTGTTCGTCCAGTACTTAATGTTGGACAAGCAGCCTGATAACAGATGCAGTGGAGGGGTCGAGAGAGGTTGTGGTGAGGTAGATCTGGGTGTCGTCAGTGTACATGTGGAACCCCCCCTTGGCCTGTTTTCGGCTGATATTGTTGGGGGCAGCATGTAGATGAGAAATAGGAGGGGAGTCACATAGATCCTTGGGGGACTCGAGATGCGACTAAATTTTACTTGCTGACCATTACAGGTGAGCCCATCCTGACCTTACCTGACATCCGTACATACATATTTTCCAATATGGGTCACTGGATAGTGACTAGAATGCGAACTCTAGCTGATTATTCCGCCTTCCCATCCACCACCACCACCACCACCCCATCTAAAAGACTACAACACACAAGCAAATTATAGGTCCAGAAATAGCTGGAATTACGTGAATTCGATTTTTTTCTTTTCCCTCGCCTTTCAGGTCGTATTGCTGGCAAAGTGAAATGATCACAGCAAAGCGAGGTCAGTGGGGCATCTGGGACCTCCTGAAAGTCGGGTCCAGTAGTCTCCTTAACCAATTAAATTTAATGATGGAGAAAGAAACAGAAAGAATGATGGAGAAGGAAATATGGTGAATTAGAGTCAAATTAGATATCGATTAGAGAAATAAATAGTGAAAGAAAAATTACAGAGAAAAAAGAGAGAGAAAGGAAAAGAAAAAATTGTAATATTTAAAAAACCTTGAGAATCAATTTACTACCTGCAGGAGTGAAACTCCACTGTTTCAATTGTTTCCTTTCTGGGCCTCCATGGTTGAGTTTCATGTCAGGACTATATGTTATTAACGTGGTCTTTATGACATTAAATACCAGCCCTAAATGTCTGCAGCAAGATTCATTCATATTTATGGCACAAATTCAGCAATATCTTGACACTTGGGGAGGTTGTTGGCAAGCTCCCGTTTTTGCAAGGCTAACGGCACAGTGGCTTGTGACAATCTGCAACACTCTTCCTCGTCACAAATTGCTGCGATTTTTACACACCAATAATGCCGGGTGCTGTGAACTTGCCATTATTTTACCAGCAATTTCTGGGCCATAGTATCTGCTACCTCGGCTGAGATCAGCTTATTCTGTACAGACCAGAGCTTGAACTTGTCTGATATGTATTGCCATACTGGCAGTGCATTTACCTACTAAGCCACCAGGGAGTAAAATTAACACACCTTTTCCACATTGTTTCTTGCTTTATCATATTTTTTTTAATTGCTATGAGCAAGCTGATAGTTAACCTATGTTCAACATTACTATAAAGCGTTCCTTTTAAAGGGCCCTCTCTCCTCCGTTGGGTAAAGTAATAAAAGTGAATATTTACAATAATGTAGTGCAAACATTCACCTGGTTTGATTCCCTACAGGCACATAAGCACAGTACAGTTTATTTTCACACTTCATCTGTCTTGAGTAAATGTCAGGTTAAAGAAGCAGCTTATGTAGAACTGAGAGTGTTGTGTGTTGGTCCATTCACACAGCCCTGGACCTGCGTAAGACCTTCACAAGCACTTTGAATTTTTATATATGTATGTATACACAGAGAAAACTCTCTTTTTTTCCCCCCCCTATACTCCCACATAAACCGCTAAAACCAGAAAGCCATTGACTGACTGGCTACTCAACATAAATAAAGGCAGACTGTTTGCATAACAATGTATATTTGTGTTTTTGCACTCTCTTCTGATTACTTGAGTACTTCCCTAACAGTAATCACTAGCTGTCTTTCTCTTGCTCCCTCCCCAACCCTTTTGGGCTAGGCAAAACAGATAGGTCAAAGACTCCAGTAACTTCCATGGTGGCACTTGTGGATACCGTATTTGCATTAGGAAATTTGCAGTTCTTATTTTGTATCCTGAAAGCATCTAGCTTTAGGTCTGTTACCACCACCTCGTTCCTTCCCCCCCACACACACACACACACCACCACAAAAAAACACTATTTATAAAGAGATATTATAAAAGGTCACAACTACACCCAATCAAATGTTTGTTGATTTTTCACTTTTGACCAACCACTGAATTGTAACTAATCCACTAATTGAGCTTTAGCATGGGGATGTTCTGTATGCATATAGAAATGCAAAGGAAAAACAAACTTCTCAAACACCTTTGGTGTTGAAAGATTACTTGTAATGAAAAAAAGTTTGATTTGTCTGGAATTTACTCTCAAGCTTATATTTTGAGTTTGAGATTTTTTGAAGTCTCAAGTTCTTGAACTTAAAGTCTAGCCCTTCAAATTTCTGCCTTTCCATCTCCATCTCTCTCCCAATGAAAGTAAATATAAAAAAATGTTTTTCATCTCTATTCATGTAAAAGTGATTTTCTTCCTCTTCTGCGTTTATAAGAACATAACAAATAGAAGCAGGAGTAGGCCATTCGGCCCCTCGAGCGTGCAGCCTAATGGTAATTATTGTAATTTCCTACAGTCGTTCCATTTGCCAACCTACTGAAAATGGACAACATAGTGGGCCCAAGTTTGCCCAGGAGTTGCTCCGTTTTTTTTTGGAGCAACTAGATTTTTTTGGAGTATCTTAAAAATCTCAATTCTGCCCATTTAATTTGCTCTAATGTAAGTGAGTTAGTTGGGGTTTTTTTAGTTTAGTTTTTTTTTCAAAAAGGGGTGTTACCAGCCACTTATGCCTGTTTTGGCCATTTAAGCAAGTTTAGACAGCTAAAAGTTACTCCAAACTAACTTAGGCCAGCGTATGTGGCCACTTGTGGCCGCACAGACAAACCTTGCGGTGTTAAGAAATCAGCGCAGGTAGCCAGGGGAAGGAAGGGATGTGAGAGGACCTTGCAAAGCACTAAACACCTTCACAACAACATTAAAGAAGCATAAAAACCATCATCAATAATAAATGAAAAATAAATAAATTACTAAAAAATAAAAAGTCCTATCTCGCTGACTGTAACACGCACCAGCAAGCCCTTCGGCCAGGGCTAGAGGCACGAGGCACGCAAGAAGCAGCAGGAGAGCCCTTTGGCGCACGACAAGCCGCACCGGCAAGCTCTTCGGCCAGGGCTAAGGGCAGGAGGCACGCAAAAAAAATGGCGGATTGCCAATGTTACTGAGCCACTGCACATGGCGCGCACGCTCCAACGCGCATGTGTAATGCTGCCGGCACACTCTCACACTCTGGGGTCCTAGCCCCCCCCTGCCGGCTCTGTTTATCCAGCACGGCCCTAGCTCTGCCTCCCACAGCTTGTGCTGCGCCACGCCAAGGCCCACGACATTCCAAGAAGTGAGGAGAATACCAAGGTAAGTTTTCGGTGCTGTTTTTCGTGTACAAAAGCTGCGCCGTTTTAACCAGAGGGGCAAACTTGGGCCTATAGTGTCAACATCTTGACAAAAGCAAAATACTACAGATGCTGGAAATCTGAAATAAAAACAGAAAATGCTGGACGTACTCAGCAGGTCAGGCAGCATCTGTGAAGAGAGAAACAGAGTTAACGTTTCAGTTCTGATGAAAGGTCATCGATCTGAAACATTAACTCTGTTTCTCTCTCCACAGATGCTGCCTGACCAGCTGAGTATTTCAAGCATTTTCTGTTTTTATGTCTGCATCTTGAATTTGTTTCCCACCTCCAACTACATAACATTTACTGGAATCCCTGTGTTTAAGTGGAGGTTTAACCATCAGTTGCTGAAATAGTATTGTTGGAACCCAGTACGATTTTTATGTGCCGCTCTTATAATGGTTCAGTGGTAAAAGTACTGCCCTATTGTAGAACTGTTCCACATATCTCAGGATAGTGCCAGGCTCAATTTCTGATCTGAGATAGCATTTGGAGGGGGTGGTAAAGCTGATCTCCGAGCTCTGCCTATAGAAAAAAAAATCTGAATTTCTGCTCTTTACCCAGTGACTCCCTCCCCCCACCACCTATCGAGAAAATGAACACGTGGACAGGAACGGGAATAGCTATGGTATCCCTCCATAGTTGAATAATGCGTAGACACTTGCTGTGCAGAATATCGCACAAATCGGGCAGGCTGTAGAATGAGCACCCAATCCAATTCTGTCATCTATCCATTGGCGAATTAGCTTAAAATGACTGTCATTGACTCTGACTGAGCTGCAGTTCCATGGACAGTACCTCACCTAAGTGACATAGAAATTTTCAAAGGGAAAATTAAAGAGCCCCGAGGATATTGGTTGACTCTTCGTTCATTATTCCAGATCAGCTCATTTCAAATCACCAGTAGTGAATGTTGTTGGATCACATCGTGAGCACTTATAACAGTTCTGGTTGCCATGACACAGCAGTGCCAAATAGTCTAGAAGAAAGAAATGAGGCTGACCCCCAGTGCTTGAGGGATAAATTATGAAGAATGACTAGATAATCTGTGATTTTTCTGTATAAAGCTACAGAGCTCCCAGCCTTCCGTGCCTCCAACAACCGACACAATTAAAACACAAGCTTCGGATCACCCATTGAAACGTCTTGATTTATCCATCTCTTCTACTTTTTTCAATATTGGTTGTTTCCTGTTTAGACAGTGGCTCTTCACTTAAGTTTTTTTTTAATTGATGAATCATTCTCACCAAATATTAATGACTTGTTTCACAGAATGTGGCAGTCAATGTTGGTGAGAATTCAAACAACAAACGTGTAAAGACGTAGTCAGTGGTAAAACTGTCTCTACAAAACTATTTCACGTAAATATCTCTGAGTGCATCTTGGAGAGGTATTCAAAAAGCTTAATGGGGTAGAGAAAGTGCGGGAATCGATTCAAGGTTGCAAAAGGCTGGCAACGTGCAGATTAAGCTGGGGCAACATGCAGATTAAACTGGATCAAGATGTCTGGACATGAGACTTACTTTAAGAAACAGCTAGATCCTATAATGGGACTAAAGATTCTGGAAGGGTGAATTGAAATAGGCCAAAAGGCCTATCATGCAAGGAATGATCCGAGGTAATAACTTTTGGCAAGCTATTCTCCATGAAGGACAATCCATCAGAGCACATTATTTTCTTGATAGTTATTAGATTCTTTACCTACATACCTTCCTGCAGACCATTGGTGTTGAGCCCATTGTAGTGCCCTCACTGCAAACCTGACTGAGATCAGCAAATCATCAATTCTGACGCCGTCGGATTTGTATAGATTAGTGCCTTTATTCTCTGGGACCTAAGGGAACATGTCCAAACATATATTCCACTCAGTTTGCATTTAAATTGAAATTGTTAATTTGTGAACTTTATCTCTGACTGTGCATAGCTTTCCTTCAAAATACATTACCTAATTAGTACTATTCAGCAGCCAATACTTGAGTGCTGTTTTTGTCTTGGAGACATTCTAACAAAGAATTTAAACTGTTTGCACAAAGAAAACTTAGCAGACATTTAATTGGTCAAGTGCCAGCACATTGTATCTTTAGTGTTTTTTTAAGTTCAACTTTAAATTAAGTTTGGAATTGTTGTGCTATTACATAGCGTTTCCTGTTTTACTTTTAAATCAGTGTTAACATATTCACAACATTATTCTGACATGCAGTAATCAGGTTTAACCTTTTTTTATATATGTTTATTCACCAAATATCTCCCTTCCTGAAGGTGCAAACTATTGCTTGGTTATAGGTTCATGGACGGCACCTGACATTCACATTCACAAAGTGAATGTTAGCTGATTATGCTTCACGAGGCACCATAGACATGTCTGATTCTATTGTCATCCGATGTTTGCATCTGCATATTTTCCAGCAAGGGTCACTAAAGAGTGGAAACCCTTGATAATTTTTCACTTTCCTAGCCTGAGGTACTGATGTAAATTATAGTAGTCCTGCTGTAGTCTTGACTGAGAGCAACTTACCCGCGGACGGGAGATCAAACCTGGTACCTCTGCTTTTGCTCACTGAGTGCTGTTTTTATTTTTAATCTAATATTTCATTTACTGTCCTCCATAGAGGTGAGACATTGCAGCTGTATGACTCTATATGAAGGACACTGTAGTCATTCTCAGTTCATGCTTTGCTTTTTAAAAAAAGTTTCCAATTCTTCCCTTTGCTCTCTTTACTGACCCCCCACCACCTCTGCTCCACATTGGTTTTAGTAAGTGAATGCGCTGCCCAGAGTACAGCCCAACAAGTTCTTAGAGTTGATTCCTGGTCTGTGCTGAATTAGCTGATCTCAAGGCCTGTGCTGCAATGGGTTTTTGTGTCCCTGCGCTCGGGAAAGAGAAAAACAAATCAGTCAGGGATCCTATTCCTGTTTGTGCTAAAGTGATTCTCGCTGTAAAGTGTGTCGATTCCTTTTTCCACCAGATTTCTTTATTCCCCTTCTCTCTTGCGGCATTAACTCTTTGTAGTGGTTTACACTAAAGGAGTATGGTAGCCTGGCAACCTCAAGATCGTGAGGTCAAATCCCCCATGGCAAGTTGTGAAATTGAATTCAATAAGTCTAGCATCAGAAAAAAAATAACCATAAATAATCATCATTCACTCTGTGGATCTTTCTAGTCCTCGTGTGTGAGCCTAGACAGTGAATATCATCAAGCTATTCCACCATAGCATCACAGTCAAGCAGCCTTCCAGTGTGTCACTAGATAAGCTTCAGGAGCAGATTTTCTCCTCAATAATCCACAGGCACCACTTCAGTTGAGAGCAACTTACTCATTATTGGCTTTCAAGATCTGTATAGGTGTTAGGTTGAATCAGTGGTAGCACTCTCAGTTCTGTGAATACAAGTCCAACTCTAGAGACGTGAGCACAAAATCTAGGCTGACACTTCAGTACAGTACTAAGGGAGTACTATACTGTTGGAGGTAGCATCTTTCAGGTGAGAAGTTAAACTGAGGCACCATCTTCCCATCTCAGGTGGACATAAAAGATCCTATGGCACTATTTTGAAGAAGAGCAAGTCAATTTTCTACAGTGTCCTATCCCATATTTATCCCTCAACCAACATTAAAAAAACCCAAATTATCAGGTCATCATGACATCGCGTTGGGGTACCTTGCTGTGTGCGTATTGGCTGCTGCGTTTCCTACATTAAGAAAATTCTTTCTTTACATTACAACAGTAACTACACTTCAAAAGTACTTAATTGGCTGTAAAGTGCTTTGGCGTATCCTGAGGTTGTGAAAGGCACTATATAAATGCAAGTTCTTTCTTTCTAACTGAGCTATTGGAGGACACAAAGAAACTGTATATCTTTGGAACTTTTGGCAAGCTTAGAATTAGAATCAGGTTGATGTGCACAGTTAGAAAAAAGCCTGCTAACACTCACTGTCTACAATTTGAGAACTTTTTAGCCACTTGTGAGGTTGCCAGTTCCCATGGAAAACTCCCTCAGCAAGAATTAATGCCTTCCATGTCAGTTTTACTAAATGGCTGCACTCTCCCTGCAGAATCAGAAGGTCTTGGGTTCATGTCACATTGGTCCTTCAGTGCAGTACTGTGGGAGTGCTGCATTGTTGAGGTACTGTCTTTTGTTTGGCATGTTAAACCAAGGCCCTGTCTGCCTGTTCAGGTCGACAGAAAATATACCATGGCACTATGCAAGGAGCAGCAAGGCTGTTCTCCCAGTGCCATGGAAATGGACTGTGGGGGAGGGTTTTTGGAAGAAAATAGAATGGTCAACAGCGGGTAAGAAAGGACAATGACAGATGGCCGCAGTCACAGGAAGAGTGCATGCTAGTTCAATAACGATAACACATCAACACTACAAACAAGTGGATTATGTTCATGCAGTGGAGAGTATAATGACACTCAGGCTAGGTGGCAGTGCTGTATTAAACTGAATCATAATATAGGGACCTCACTATTTAGTCTGAGGCTATTAAAGTTGTGTACTCCAAATAACAAAAAAAGTTTCTTGAGTGTTTTAAAAATATATATTATACCGAAGTCATATGTGAATATAGTCATTCATGATCGACACCATTCCATAGACAAAAGTATTCTTGTCATATGTTCCCCTCTGAAGTGGTGTACAACAGGGAAGAAAGAAAAGCACAGGAGGAAATTCTAAGTGACTTCAAATAGGAAATTGTAACTCACTTCATATACAGAATGGCTTTTTACTATGTGTGGGGTTAAGCTTTTCAGTATCACTTACTCTTCTAGTGCCAAATGTGTCTGTTCTTCTTACACTTAAAACAACAGAACTGCGCTTTTTTTGATCTACAACTGATGAAACTTGTTAGTTATGTTGCCATGGTTCTCCAAATCCTGAACTCTGGTGAGGAAAGAGCAAGGAAGAGATTATTGTTTGAACTCTTGGGTTATTTTGCTAATAACAATTCAGAACTTGAATTTACATTGAGACATCCTGAGGACAAGAAAAGCACAAAGTGTTTCACACCAATTAATTAAATTAAAATCAGACAGGTTGTAAATTCCACTTTTTGGGCTGAATTTTAATTTGGTAGGCAGGTTGGGAGCGGGGAAGCGGTCGGGAAACCCGGAAGAACGGGTTTCCCACAGGCCCTGCCGAAATTAACGACAGCACCTGATTTGCATGGGAAGCCTCTTTCCTACCCGCAGCCAGCCAAATTGAGAGGCTGGCTGGCACCGGGCGGGTAGGCCTGCAGCATTAGGCCACAGAGAGGAGGGGGAGGGGAAGGATCGAGTGGGGCCGGGGGGAGAGGGGGGTGCGGCCGGAGGAGTTTGGGGGGGGGGGGGGGGAAACAGAGGTGGATGGAAGCGATTGTGGACAGGGAGGAGTACGGTGGGGGGGTGGGGGGCGCCGTTGGTTGGGGTGGGCTGAAGAGATTGAGGGCCGGGAGGAGCGCAGGACATGGTGTGAAGAGATCACCAGCCGGGGCAGGGGGACGGTGTGAAGGGGAAGGGGCAGGGGGGGCCTCGTGGTGGGGATTGAAGGCTGGGGGTGGCGGGGAGGCCTAGTGGTGGAGATCAGAGGCCTGGGGGGGTGGGGTTATGATTGGAGGCCTCATGGGGGCTTTTCCGATTGCGGTGGATGGGTTCGTCAGGGACCCTGGATCTAGGAGGTAACCATAAAGGCACTTGCCTCCTGGATTCAGCAGTCCTCACCTTGCATTAGCTGGTGAGTTTCACGAGGCTTGAAAAATCCAACAAGCAAGCCGTCCCACCTCCATTAAGACTGGAAGTGGGCAGGTTGGAGGCGGGTCCTGGTCAGGATTCAGATTTTTAACACTAACTTCCCACACGCCCCAAGCTACCTTTTTTTTTAGGTTAAAATTAGTTCAGTGTAATGGACTAATGGTAGCTACATGTACTAAATCGGTGCTAAATAGATTTGCTCGTGACTGCTATGAACCCTTCACTGTTTCCAATTGTGAAAGGACTGGAATGGATGGGTCCAATTTTTTTCTTTATCATTTTGCTTTTCTATTTTTTGTCCTATTCTTTAAGGGGTGCTCCTTCTTTCCTTTTTTCTATACTCAATTCATATTCAAGTGGTGCAGGTTTGAAAGCTGTTAAAATTTTCAACTGATAGCTTGGTAGATTCTGTCCAGTTTCCTGTTGAGTGATAGAAGGCAAACAGAGTTAGCTGTGACTAGTGTTATCAGTTATTACAGTTTCCTGGACGTTGTTTGAATCCCTTTGCGACTCGTCGAGGTATTTCCCCATGCTTTGTCCTAAATTAGCCTATGTTTTTTTTCATTCTTTCTCCCCCCCCCCCCCCCCCAGGAGATTGTGTGACTGGAGCTGGGTTTGGATGGTGCACATGGGCTGCACCATGCCTGGATGAGACTGGATGGACCAGTTGGTCTTTTCTTGTCCTTTTTCATATGTTTTGTATGTTAATTCACAGACCAACACTGGTGATTAGGTAAACAATTGGGTATCAAATTTGAAATTGTACACATTCTTTCCCAATAGCCCCACTCTCACCTCCATGTGGAATAATTTGGATTCTTTAGTTCCTGATATGAATTGGTCCATTTTTTGGAAAGCCTACTGTGCATATGATTTGTCACACTCTAATTTTTTTCCTCCCCTAAAGGCGCAGACTCCTGCTGGGGTATGGTCCCTTTGGAGTCAGGTGTCCTTTAGTACCTGTGCAAATTCCCATTCTTTCAGAGCCTAGGCAGTGAGTATTGGAAGGCTGTTTTTTGAGGATGTAACTAGTAGAGTGGATAAGGAAGAACTTTTCAATATGGTGTATTTGGACTTTCAAAAGGCTTTTGACAAGGTCCCACACAAGAGATTAGTGTACAAAATCAAGGCACATGGTATTGGGGGTAATGTACTGACGTGGATAGAGAACTGGTTGACAGACAGGAAGCAAAGAGTGGGAATAAACTGGTCCTTTTCAGAATGGCAGGCAGTGACTAGTGGGGTACCGCAATGCTCAGTGCTGGGACCCCAGCTATTTACAATATACATTAATGATTTAGATGAAGGAATTGAACGTAATATCTCCAAGTTTGCAGATGACACTAAGCTGGGTGGCAGTGCGAGCTGCGAGGAGGATGCTAAGAGGCTGCAGGGGGACTTGGACAGGTTAGGTGAATGGGCAAAAGCATGGCAGATACAGTATAATGTGGATAAATGTGAGATTATCCACTTTGGTGGCAAAAACAGGAAGGCAGATTATTATCTGAATGGCGACAGATTAGTAAAAGGCGAGGTGCAATGAGACCTGGGTGTCATAGTACATCAGTCATTGAAGGAGGCATGCAGGTACAGCAGGCAGTAAAGAAAGCAAATGGTTTGCTGGCCTTCATAGCGAGGGGATTTGAGTATAGGAGCAGGAAGATCTTGCTGCAGTTGTACAGGGCCTTGGTGCGACCTTGAGTATTGTGTGCAGTTTTGGTCGACTAATCTGAGGAAGGATGTCCTTGCTATTGAGGGAGTGCAGCGAAGGTTCACCAGCCTGATTCCTGGGATGGCAGAACTGACATGAAGAAAGACTGGATCGGCCAGGGTTATACTCACTGGAATTTAGAACAATGAGAAGCGATCTCATAGAAACGTATAAAATTCTGACGGGCCTGGACAGGTTAGATGCAGGAAGAATATTCCCGATGTTGGGGAAATCCAGAACCAGGGAACACAGTCTAAGGATAAGGGGTAAGCCATATAGGACCGAGATGAGGAGAAACTTTTTCACTCAGAGTTGTGAACCTGTGGAATTCTCTGCCACAGAAAGTTATTGAGTCCAGTTCGATGGACATATTCAAAAGGCAGTTAGATGTGGTCCTTACTGCTAAAGGGATCAGGGGATATGGAGAGAAGGCGGGATCGGGTACTGAGGTTGAATGATCAGCCATGATCATATTGAATGGCAGTGCAGGTTCAAAGGGCTGAATGGCCTGCTCCTGCACCTATTTTCTATGTTTTTATGTTACCACAGAGGCCATCACAAGCCCAACTATGTCCGAATCCAGAATTCATATTCATACTTTCAATCAGGAATGGGAGCCCTGACAAATTCTTATTCCTGCCTGCAGTGCGGAAGTCAGTTGCAGCATCCACTGCTGTGGCTGAGATCAGGAATTTTGGCACAGATAGCCACTGTGGGCTGTACAACTGTAGCTGGGACCATCCTGGTCTGTACGGTTATATGTTTTACAAAGCAATGCATTTATCCACTAAGCAATCAGGTGGTCATGCAATTTACCTGCTTTATACTGCACGTGTTTGGGAATGAAAGATAACTGACTAAATAGACAGTTGTGATGCTTTTGACATCCTCCAACCCAAATTTTTTAACAAGAATAATTCCTGGGTGGCAAGTAAATAACTGCAAATTAAAAAGTAAAAGAAAAATCTGTTCCATAGACCTACATGTGTGGTAAAATGAAAATAACTTTAGGAAAAAAATTAGGATCAGAAGGAAATAATTACACACGGGGCCACTTACTTTTTATAGATTCAATACAGGCCTGTGTAATCCCCAAGAAAAAGGATAATGCAGCTTTAAAATAAGCTAATTCCAGTGTTCCTTAGAAATTTGGCTTGAGGTTGACTGCACTTGGATTACTGAATGTACATGTGTTTAGAAAAAAAAAGTACAAATTTTATCCTTCAAATGCCTTTCCAAATATATATTTTTTAAAGTTGCCTTAGGTTTTAAATGGTAGACTTCGAAAATAAGTAGGGGGGCAATAACCTTCCATTTAAAATATCCTCCTCATTACAAATGTGGTTTAAATGTCTGCTGATTGAATGCTGACATTGTTAATAATAGATTGAAATGAAAATGAGATACATTGCCATGTAATTTCTGTAGAAGATTTTCATTTAATTATTACTCTCCTTTTTTCTCATTATTATTTTTGTCATGTTTTTAGTCTGTTTGCTTTACTATCGAAAAAGCACAACAAAGTCTTGGAGCAGGCCACACAGTCACTGAGGGGTCCTGTTGGTGCAGAGGAGAATGCTCCAATACCCGATTATGTAAGTCTTTAAAACTGACATATATTTTGCATTTCACAAAACCCAAAGTTGCCACGTCTGTAATAAGTTTGAAATTGTTTACACTAAAAAGCAACAATCTGGACCAACATGAACTTTAGATGTACAGTTGAATTTACTTAGAACATGGTTTTAATATTACAGGGTTAAAAAGTAGAAATACAAATGCTGAAAATTTGAAATAAAAATAAACTCATTGGATCAGTATCTGAAAGAGACAGATAGCGTAATGATTCAGCCGAGACGCTTCGTCAGCACTGCCTACACCTGTACCTGAATGGCCAACTTGCCTTTTGCTTTCAGATGCTGAACAATCTATAGTGTATTTCCAGCATTTGGTCTTGCTTCTCATGTCAAAATATTGTGTTGGTTTATCAAACTAGCTATTGTATCAAAAGCCAAATTAGCAGGTCTTTGTTCCACCCTGTACTGTAACAAACGAGCACAAAAAGAGAACTGAACATAAGGTAACTCTATGGGCTGGTACTTCTCCATGGAACACATTTGTATTTTTTATTTTATAATTTAATTTACAGGCTCTTGGCTAGCGCTCTGTGTAATCATTTTCTACTTAACAGATAGGAAAGCACATGCTGGAGTAACACAAGAGGATAAGAATTTTTAGGTAACATGCATTAGACCCAACAGTCTTTTTAACAGTTAAACCCATGGATCTGCCATCTCACAGTATCCGTCAATCCCTTGTCTCTCCAGAAATGTATCTGGTTAGCGCTTGAGCCCATTTATATTGGCCTTTCTGGTAAATTATTCCACAATTATTCCTTTTGTGTTTTAAAAATATAAATCTTCATCTTTCCACCTTACTTTTAACTTCCTAACTCATGTGCAGCATACCAGTTGAAAATCATTGATATCTGTATATTCACACACATGTAGCTTTCCGTCCTCCATCTTTACTGAGTGTTAGTAAATATTTAGTAGAGACAGACGGGGACATACACAAAGCAAGGAATCTTCAAATCACAATACAATCAGAGCAATTTACATGCCTATCAGTTTGCCAAGCAAAAAACTACAGGCAATTGGGAACTTTCACTCTGTTCCCAAGACTGCCCTATTATCCATGTCAAAAGTTACTTGAGGATGAAAAAAGTCATCAGGCCCATCCTAACTCATCCATCCAGAACAACTCTATATTCTCATATTGCTACATTTAATTGTTTCTCAAATGTTTCCAGGTTTTTTGTGCCTCCGCTACTGTGCTAGGAAGTCCATTCCACGTATTATCACTTCCTGCATGGTGAAGAACTTCCTGTAATCAATCCTAAAGTTACCTTTTACAAGTTTGAACCTGTGTCCCCTTGTCCTATTCCCACCATTTAAGTTAAAATAGTATTACAGGTTTAACTTTCCTATACCAATTACTATCTCCTATCTTCTGTAAGATCACTTATCGTGTACCTTTTTTTCAGGCTGCAAAGCACATATCCTTCCAGTCTTTACTCATAAATCATACCCTAACACTAGGGATAAGCATCGTTGCTCTTTTCTGCGTTGCCTCCGCCCTTGTTTCTCGGAGACGAGAACTGGACATGTGTGGTCTGAACATAACACTGCAGTTTGATCACAACTTACTATGATTTGTATTCCACTGTTAGTGGCCATGGCAAGGATTCATCACAGATCTACCTTTCTCTTGCTGTCCAGTGAAAAGAACATAGAGGAAATTATTGGGAGGCGGGACTACCGTAACAGTGATTTGAAAGTACCCTGTTAATTATCACGTCGTAGTTTTCCAGGGGCTTTTTCAGTCACACTGTGGATGGTATCCTGCCTCTTTTCACAGGTGAGAAGCAACTGTGTGTTCTGGAAACTGACATTAGTAAAGAGCAGTCTGAGCAGAGTAGCAGAGGGCAAGCTGTTTACTCGCATGCCAATTAGAAAGATTATATTGCAAGTGATGCAGTTTGGTTTGGGAATTTATAAAGCTTGTGCACAAACAGGATTTGTATTTCAGCATGTTGCACACAAGTGGTTTCAATATATTTGTAAAATTAACATTTATTTATATTAGCAATGCTGCTGGAGGCAAAATGGTTCACCCCAACATGGCCAAAGGCAAAGCGCTGCCAACAGTAAACATTAATGAGTGGCTGTATGTGGACTTTCAACTTACCTGTGCAGACAGGGTGTGTAGTTGTGTTTCTCAACTTTTTCTCCTCTGCTCCTGCCTGGAAAACAGTTACACCGGCAGCTCCAATAACTGCGTGAGTGCCCATTTTTCACGTGTTAGCTCTGACAGTAAGTGTTGGAAATCTGTTCAACTGTAGAGGGCATCACAGCCATGTCATCCTCGTCCTTGACCAGCATTCACACATCTGCACTACCAGCAAGTACCACTCGATAGTTTGCAAACCCTGGCTAATTCTGACTCTTCCGTACTCTAGATATACTAAGGCCAATTGTAGAAATCAATTCTTGCCCTGGCTGAGGTCAGCTAACTAAACAAGGAATTGAACTTGAAATGTTATGGTCTGCATAATTTACTACCACACCATACACGGCATTTATCCACTAAGCCCTGGGAGGGAGTGCCATTGCCCATTGTAAGCCTATAGTATTCTCTAGGTTTTGTTTTTTTTAAAGGAAGGCTGTAGCATTTCCCCACAATTAAAATAATGGGGAGAGTAATAACTGTTTATTGAGCACTAGAGGTTATTTCTATAACTCGAGGCCAAATATTTTAATACTAGGTTCAGAAAATTATAGTCATTGTTTTTGTTTGTTAGGCATTTTGGTTACAGTCACTGAATTAGTATGAAATTAGTGAAGCCTTTTAATTTTATCCCAAGACTGCTTTTGTTCAGTCACACAAAATGCTGTAGTTTGAGAATGTAATTGTAGCCAATTCAAAAAATAAATTAACTTTTTAAAACAAAAGGGATCAACAGTGTTTGTCGTATTCAAACATATTCCCTTTATTCCCTATGCAGCAAAATGAAAGGGTGTGGTGGAATTTATAAAGTATTGTCCAGTCATTCAATTTTTTTGTATTAAATAGATTAAAAAGGGTAAATTGACTTCTAACCAAAAATCACAAATGACTTCCTCTTCTCCAACAAAAGTTTCTTGCTCTCATGAGACCAGAATCCTGTTACAAAGCAGCATACTTTCTTGCATGCATCCAAAAACATGGCGTTACCCATAGGAATGGAATATTTATGGAGGGTTGGCATTGCAAGCAATCCTGTCTTCACCCAAAATCCAGACGTATCTGCACACTTTTCAGTAGGGGTTACTGGATAGTAATCATGTGTAGGGACCTTGGCCAATTGCCTTTCCTCTCCTCCTCCTCCAGAGACAGTGTGACTAATTGTGTTGCCCCTCCTGCCACTTTGGCTGAAATCAACTAGCTCAGCACAGACCAAGGATTGTTTTACCATATTTTAATCCAGTTTTGTGAGTGAGTTCCTCTTTTTGAACATTGGGTTTCTTTCACAGAGACATACAGGGAAGTGTGAAGTTATAAACGGTGACACCATCTCAATACGTGTTTGAGTCCTTTTGGAATATTCGTTCAGTTTTCAAAATAAGCTTCAATTTATGTAAAACTCGCAAAACTAATATCTGCAAATTTCTAAAGTAGAATCTGAGACATAAAAATGAGAATATTTCTCAATTGTCATGTCACAATAAAGCAAAGAAATTGTAATGCTTGTTTTGATCAATAAATGTGCCTGCAGTCTTCAGCATTTAAGTGCTGACTTACCACCTGAAATTGCTTTACTAGGAGGGGACTCGGTAATCGGTGAATGATTCCTTTTCACCTGTGGTGAACGTAGTCTAGACTGATTTGATGAAGTCTCCTCTCTCTGACGCCTGTAAGTGAAATTAGATTGGACCAGTCTCAACCTAACTTCTGGTTTGGGTGAGTCCATGATACTATGCCCATTATTTAGCATGCTCACTAAGGTCATAAGACACTAGTTTGAGAAACAAAAATGTTGTAATAATGCAGCAGAAAGTGAGGTTAAGCCACATTGTTGAGGCACTGCCAAGAAAATGAAAAAAGTAAGTCTTACATTTATATAGTGCCTTTCATGACCTCAAGCCATTCCAAAACGCTTTGTAGCCTATGAAGTACCTTTGCAGTGCAGTCACTGTTCACATATAGGAAACGCAGCAGCCAATTTGAGCACAGCAAGCTGCCACAAACAGCAATATGACAATGACTAGACCATCTGTTTTAGTGATGGCGATTGAGTTGGATTTGTTTTTGGCTGCGGCGGTGATCACCTCTTACAGAAGGTAGGTACTGCAGGGAATTCAAGGTCAGAGTGATCTCTTGGACTAGTTTTGATCGCCTAGATAGGTCAAAAAGGAATTTCCCAGATTTATTTTTCCCAAATTGTTTTTAAAAAAATTGTCTCTCCCAGGAGATCAATGGTTTCGGGTGGTGTGGCGTGTATATGTCGTGATACACAAGGTATCGCAATTGTGTGGTTCAGGCTCGATGGACCAGATGGTCTTTATCTGTCTGTCATTGTTTGTATAAATGTTGGCCAGGACATCGAGGCACGCTCCCCTGCTTTGTTCGCAATAGTGCCATCAGATATTTTACGTCCACCTGCGAGGGCAGATGGTGCCTCGGTTTAACATAAGAAATAGGAGCAAAAGTAGGCCATTTGGCCCCTCGAGCCTGCTCCGCCAATTAATGTGATCATAGCTGATCTGATCTTGGGCTCAGCTCCACTTCCCTGTCCACTCCCCATAACCCTTCACTCCCTTATTGATCAAAAATCTGTCTATCTCCACCTTAAATATATTCATTGACCCAGCCTCCACAGCTCTCTGGGGCAGAGAATTCCCCAGATTTACGACCCTCTGAGAGAAGAAATTTCTCCTCATCTCAGTTCTAAATGGGCGACCCCTTATTCTGAAACCTATGCCCCCTTGTTCTAGATTCCCCCATGAGTGGAAACATCCTCTCTGCATCTACCTTGTCGAGCCCCCTCAGTATCTTATATGTTTCAATAAGATCACCTCTCATTCTTCTAAATTCCAATGAGTATAGCCCAACTTGCTCAGCCTTTCTTCATAAGTCAACCCCTTCATCTCAGGAATCAACCTAGTGAACCTTCTCTGAATTGCCTCCAATACCAGTATATCCCTTCTTAAATAAAGAGTCCATAACTGTACGCAGTACTCTAGGTGTGGCCTCACCAATACTCTGTACAGTTGTAACAGGACTTCCCTGCTTTTATACTTCATCCCCTTGCATTAAAGGCCAACACTCCATTTGCCTTCCTGATTACTAACTTTGTGTGTTTCATGCACAAGGCCCCCCAGGTCTCTCTCTACTGCAGCATTTTGTAATCTGTCTCCACTTAACTAATTTGCTTTTTTAATTTTCTTGCCAAAGTGGATAACCTCACACTTTCCCACATTATACTCCACCTGCCAAATGTTTGCCCATTCACTTAGCCTGTCTATACCCCTTTGCAGATTCTTTGTGTCCTCCTCACAACTTGCTTTCCCACCCATCTTTGTATCATCAGAAAACTTGGCTACATTACACTCGGTCCCTTCATCCAAGTCATTAATATAGATTGTAAATAGTTGAGGCTTCAGCACCGATCCCTGTGGCACCCCACTAATTACCGCTTGCCAACTGGAAAATGACCCATTTATCCCGACTCTCTGTTTTCTGTTAGTTAGCCAATCTTCTATCCATGCTAATATATTACCCCCAACTCCGTGAGCTCTTATCTTGTGCAGTAACCTTTAATGTGGCATCTTATTGAATGCTTTCTGGAAATTCAAATACAACACATCCACTGGTTCCCCCTTATCCACCCTGCTCGTTACATCCTCAAAGAACTCCAGCAAATTTATCAAACGTGATTTTCCTTTCATAAAACCATGCTGACTCTGCTTGACTGTGATACACTCATAATAAAGGATGAAACTGAGTGTGACCTTAGCTCTTTTAATAAGATTCCAGAGTGTAGGTACCTCGTGGGTGGCCTGCTTTTATACAGTGCTCCCAAGGGATGCTGGGACCCCTTGGGACTCCAACAGGTAGGCCCTCTGGTGGTAATGTGATGCAGGTTGTAAGGGGTTAAATACATAACAGACAGTTTTATGCTTTTTCAAATGTCCTATTGCTGCTTCTTTAATAATGGACTCCTTTACTATGAGATCATTTGTTAATCCAGTCTCATTACACAGTACCAGATCTAAGCTAGTCTGCTCCCTGGTTGGTTCCACAATGTACTGTTCAAGGAAACTATCCCGGATACACTAAGAACTCTTCTTCAAGGCTACCTTGGCCAATTCGATTTGTTCAATCAATATGAAGATTAAAATCGCCCATGATTATTGCCGTAGCTTTCTTACAAGCCTCCATTATTTCTTAATTTATACTCTGTCCTACAGTGTAGCTACTGTTAGGGGGCCTATAGACTACGCCCATCAGTGACTTCTTCCCCTTATTATTTCTGATCGCCACCCAAACTGATTCTACATCTTGATCTTCTGAGCCAATATCATTTCTCACTACTGCACTGATCTCATCCTTTATTAACAGTGCCACCCCACATCCTTTTTATTTCTGTCTATCCTTTCAAATTGTCAAATACCCCTGAATATTCAGTTCCCAGCCTTGGTCACCTTGCAACCACATCTCTGTAATGGCTATCAGATCATACCCATTTATATCTATTTGTGCAGTCGACTCATCTATTTTGTTACGAATGCTGCATGCATTCAGATAAAGAGTTTTTAACTTTATCTTTTTACCATTTTTCCCTGCTTTTACCCCACTTTCTGATACACTCTTATTTTATACATACTGAGCCTTCCTATCACACTCTGGTTATCATTTCTCCCATCGCTTCCCCGCTCTATTGCCTTTTCCTTTCTCTTTGACCTTTTAAATTTCTGCTCACCTGAACCCTCCCCCACACATTATTTATTTTAAAGCCCTCTCGACAGGAGAGGTGCAGGTTAGATTTGTCTGGTGTTAGCTGTGTTTGTGTGGGAGATGCGGAGAAAATATCAGGAATTTCCTCCAAGATCAGATGAGTTTTAAATACGGATGTGCTCACGCACCCATTCATCATTCATAGGCAGTCCCTCGGAATCGAGGAGGACTTGCTTCCACTCCCAAAGTGAGTTCTTTGACGGCTGAACAGTCCGATACGAGAGCCACAGACCCTGTTACAGGTGGGACAGAAATTCGTCAGGGGTCGGTAGGGCTGGTTTGCCGCACGTTCCTTCCGCTGCCTGCGCCTGGCTGGGATTATCCAGCTGTGAGCTAAATCAACAGTGGCCTTGAAGTAGTCTGCCTGTCATGCATCGGACACCTAAATAATCATTCTTCATATTTGAGTCTAGTTTGCTGAGTGTCAAAAGCCTATTCTGGAGAGAAGGGCACCATTATGTTCTTTAGGTGGTGAGGTCAATTGTAGTATCTCTACTTATTGCCCCATTGGAAATCAGCTGACTCATTACAGAACAGAAATTGAACCCAGGATCCTCATCGTGTCTTTTTTGGTAAGGGCTGAATTTACTCCTCGGGTGTGCGTAATTATCTATAGTTTTGAATTATAGCTAAAGCAGGACATCAGAAATTTGTCAGCTTTTTTTCTTTAAAGAAAAGTAGCATTGAATGCCAAGCTGTACTTAGCTTTTTAGTTAGTGTAAGTGATTGCTAAATGAGTGCATTTTTGATGGAATGACTTCCTGCAGTCTAGCTACAGCAAAACATGAATGAATAGGAAAAACAGCAGGCGCCTTCGTTTTTACCACAGTGCCTAGCTGTGGGCCATGCCTGGCATTGGACAAAAAATTTATTTTGTAATGAATACTAAGATAAATAATATAGTGAGCTTTTTAAAAAAAAATGACTGACTTGCACAGTGAACGTAATAGTCTGTGAGAGAAATGTCCTTAATGGTTAGAATGGAGGAAAAATCTGTTTTAACAAGACTTGTTCTGTTCTAGATAAAATTTAGTCCAAAGTGCAGACTCAGTGCAATAAAATGAAGAGTCAGTTTGATAAATTTTTACATATACTTTCCATTCCTATTCATTCACCCGAATGTTGCAATTAGAAAACTTTAGGATGGGGCTAAAAAGCTTGACATGTGCATTGATGCATGAAAAATGGGATTATGCAGTGACTGTTTCATTCGCATGGGGGTTACGATGTTTCATCCCCAAAATGCATAAATTCAAATAAGCTACTTCAATTGGATTGAAGTCCAAGTGATTCAACTCTTGAGCAAAGACCAGTCTTGGTAAAAACTTGGCAATACTTAAAAAATATACTGTTCAGGAAAGCATGCCTACTCCAGACATAAGGTCGCAATACTGGACAGTCCAAGAGAATCATCCACAACTAATGACCCTGATTTCACAAGTGCCTTTGCCAATAAAGTTGTCAGAGAGCAGGCCTCTGCAGCTTTAAACATCACCTTTTAGGCAGTGCAGTGCGTTGGTGGCTCCAATACACTGCCCTATGAAGTAGTGGAATGCAGGTTCACTTCTCTGATCTACCAAATGTAGCAGGCTCCTAATCAGCCATATCTTCAGGGGAGACAACAGACATTTCCCACAGGGAAGGAGAAAAAAATGAGAATTCAGGCCTGGTCAATGGTCTGAAAGTTGCAGTGGCTGAGGCAGGCGATTAATCCAAGGAAGGCAACAATATATTTTTATTTTAAATGTATTAATAAAGAGGGTAAAGTTTTTTGCATTAGACAAAAATGTATTTTGTCATGAATACCAGGATAAATAATAAATAATAACTTTAAAAAAAATGACTGACTTGCACAGTGAAGTTAATAGGGTATAAAAGGGGTCAGAGGGTCTAGTAAGGAGGAGGAACTGAGGGAAATCCTTATTAGTCGGGAAATTGTGTTGGGGAAATTGATGGGGTTGAAGGCCGATAAATCCCCAGGGCCTGATGGACTGCATCCCAGAGTACTTAAGGAGGTGGCCTTGGAAATAGCGGATGCATTGACAGTCATTTTCCAACATTCCATTGACTCTGGATCAGTTCCTATCGAGTGGAGGGTAACCAATGTAACCCCACTTTTTTAAAAAGGAGGGAGAAAGAAAACAGGGAATTATAGACTGGTCAGCCTGACCTCAGTAGTGGGTAAAATGATGGAATCAATTATTAAGGATGTCATAGCAGCGCATTTGGAAAGAGGTGACATGATAGGTCCATGGATTTGTGAAAGGGAAATCATGCTTGACAAATCTTCTGGAATTTTTTGAGGATGTTTCCTGTAAAGTGGACAAGGGAGAACCAGTTGATGTGGTATATTTGGACTTTCAGAAGGCTTTCGACAAGGTCCCACACAAAAGATTAATGTGCAAAGTTAAAGCACATGGGATTGGGGGTAGTGTGCTGACATGGATTGAGAACTGGTTGTCAGACAGGAAGCAAAGAGTAGGAGTAAATGGGTACTTTTGAGAATGGCAGGCAGTGACTAGTGGGGTACCGCAAGGTTCTGTTTATACTGTACATTAATGATTTAGACGAGGGGATTAAATGTAGTATCTCCAAATTTGCGGATGACACTAAGTTGGGTGGCAGTGTGAGCTGCGAGGAGGATGCTATGAGGCTGCAGAGCGACTTGGATAGGTTAGGTGAGTGGGCAAATGCATGGCAGATGAAGAATAATGTGGATAAATGTGAGGTTATCCACTTTGGTAGTAAAAACAGAGAGACAGACTATTATCTGAATGGTGACAGATTAGGAAAAGGGCAGGTGCAAAGAGACCTGGGTGTCATGGTACATCAGTCATTGAAGGTTGGCATGCAGGTACAGCAGGCGGTTAAGAAAGCAAATGGCATGTTGGCCTTCATAGCGAGGGGATTTGAGTACAGGGGCAGGGAGGTGTTGCTACAGTTGTACAGGGCCTTGGTGAGGCCACACCTGGAGTATTGTGTACAGTTTTCATCTCCTAACCTGGTGAAGGACATTCTTGCTATTGAGGGAGTGCAGCGAAGATTCACCAGACTGATTCCCGGGATGGTGGGACTGACCTATCAAGAAAGACTGGATCAACTGGACTTGTATTCACTGGAGTTCAGAAGAATGAGAGGGGACCTCATGGAAACGTTTAAAATTCTGATGGGTTTAGACAGGTTAGATGCAGGAAGAATGTTCCCAATGTTGGGGAAGTCCAGAACCAGGGGTCACAGTCTAAGGATAAGGGGTAAGCCATTTAGGACCGAGATGAGGAGAAATTTCTTCACCCAGAGAGTGGTAAACCTGTGGAATTCTCTACCACAGAAAGTTGTTGAGGCCAATTCACTAAATATATTCAAAAAGGAGTTAGATGAAGTCCTTACTACTAGGGGGATCAAGGGGTATGGCGAGAAAGCAGGAATGGGGTACTGAAGTTGCATGTTCAGCCATGAACTCATTGAATGGTGGTGCAGACTAGAAGGGCCGAATGGCCTACTCCTGCACCTATTTTCTATGTTTCTATTAGTCTGTGAGAAAAATGGTTAGAATGGGGGAAAAAGATCTATGAACAAGATTTCTTCTGTTCTAGATAAAATTTAGTCCAATGTGAATGAAATCAATTTTATAATTTCTACATATAGTTTCCATTCTTATTCATTCATCTGAATGTTGCAATTAAAAAACTTTACGGTGGGAGCTGAAAAGCTTGGCATGTGCATTGATGCATGAAAAATTGGATTTTGCAGTAGCTGTTTCAGTCGCTTTTTCTACATGTTTGTCTACATTTTGTTTTCACCTCAATTATAAACTGAATAACTCAATTGCCTGAGCACTGGGGAACAGAGATGTAAGTTCCACTCTCCTCCCATGAAATAAGACACATGATGAGTGCAGAGCACCCTGCCTCGTGGTCTTGCATAAATTGATGTGCTTAGTGTGAGCAAGGCTGAATTTAATTAATACTCATTAATTCACAGCACTTAAGCCATCTTGTCATGTCAACTTTGCATAATTTATTTACATTCCTTGCACAGTTGGGCCAACTGTCCTGATCAGCAACTGTCATCAACATTCACCATTTAAACAAAATTATATATTTAATGTAAAATCTTATGAAATCTTTTCAAAATTGATTCTTTTTCCCCAGTTTTCTTTCTTGAAGGCATACTCGATGCCTTGCCCAACTTGCCATTCATATGATAGCCTATATAGTGAGTGTCAGTGGGCTATTTGATCTTATGGGTACATTACTCCTGGGCCTGATCCTGACCTCACACACTGCATTTTTCAGCCAGAGTTACTGATTAGTAATTGGGAGCAAAAACGCAATAATTTTTCTTATCCATGTAATCGATAGGCACTGAGGCCAATTGTCATACTGTTAGATCTCTTAATTCCCAATGAAATACGAACTCCGGTTGTAGTTTTAATGTAATTTTATTCTGGCAGCAGCAACAAGCTTCTGGCTTTAAGTCAGGCCTTTGTCCTTCTGAGATCACATGGCCAAAATGGCTGTACTTCTACCTGGTTCAATTTACAGAAAAGAACTCACCTTCTTTGACCTTATTGGCTCAATTGATAGTCTTTTAACCTTTAATTGGCTCTCTATCCAAGGTCCTAAAATGTCAAGTTGATTGATGACTTAATGCAATGTGGTCTGTTTTTTTTCAAAACTGCAGCCGGGCTGCAGAGCTTGAATTCTCTATCAATCCCCCCCTTTGATTCTTTCACAAATTGAATCATAAAACATCAGCTATCATTGGTTAAACATTCTAAAAAATAATTTCATACATGTTAATAGAGTTTCCTTCTAAAATTTGTTGATGTGTTTCGCCACATGTCAGGACTAGTAGCTTCCACACAAATTTACACCAACCCGAGTTCCATCGTGGCCACAATGGAAGTCTGGTTTTAGTAGGTTAATTACCCTTATTCCAATTTAATCCAAATCAATATCTTAATTCAACCAGTAAACAATCTTCCCTTAAGCATAATATACCCCTGTGCCACTTACAGACGGTCTGCTGGGACCTGCAAGGTGTCTCACATGCGGGACAGCAGCTACAGCCGCCTGGTTGCAACAACATTTAATCAACATAAACAAACAATATAAAAGTAAAATAATTACAATAACTAGAATTAAACCTTCCACCAATGAAGTTCCTATTGAACCTAGCCATTCAGTGGCTCCGCTCCACAAAGTGAATGATGGGGGTAGCTTAAGTTTTTCTACCTCCTTTCCGCTAAGTGGGTAATTTCTTCGGAGGTATCTGGGATACATGTGCAACACTCCGTTCCGAGTAGGGCGCAAGTACCTCCCTTTTCAGCCAGGATGTAATCAAGGGCCAGTCTATTCTGCAGGGCTACTGTGCGGATTGCTACCATTTCTGCATTGATTTTAACTAGGGCCTCTGAGGTATCATTGGCTACCCGTTCCACAACGGATGCCATGTTAATGGATTCTCTTGCCAGTCTGGCGGTCCCATACCTGGGGTTCAGAATGGCAAAGAACCTCTCTGTTTCTGTGATAGCTCTCTTAGGACGGTGTAAATGTTCCGACAGTGATTTTATATGATACATATAAGGCACAATGTAGGCTAAATAGCAGGATCCCATCCAATTCTGGGGCAGCCAAGGGTAGGCCTTGTGGCCACACACCCAATAGGTGCCATTATAGGCAATGAAGGTTAGCTGTTTCTTTGTCAGCAACACTCCGGGGCCTGTCCAGGCTTTTCCATCTGTTTTATTCAGAATCCCTGTTGTGTTAAGAACTCCCACTTCGGCCCAGTTTGGACGGTTCCGTGGCTTGATTATATTATAATTCCGGGAGCAGTTACTATACCCCATATTTTGGCCTCCTTTGATGTTTCTAATCAGACAGAGCGATTCCCCCGGTCTTCCTATTCCCATTGTATTAGTCATAACAAAAAATGGGGGCCGTTTGGAATTATTGTAGCACGGTTGGTATCCCCCCTTCAAAGGTAGTCAGATTGTAACCTGCTGACTTCCATTTACGTGCCCAGTTTTCCGTATCCTGAAACGCATTGCCTGTTTTGTTTTGATTAATTATCCACTCAGCCATTTCCGAGATATTCAAGGGAACCGGCCTCAAAGGAATCCCTCCCTTTGAGTGAATAGGAATATGCGCACATACCCAACAACTAGAAATGTTACCTTGTTTGGCATAAATGTATGACATATATAAAAAGATATTTACATGTAATTCCCTTGCGACCCTACTATTTCCCTTTGGTGCAGAGGGTCGGCTAGTCAGAAGTAGGCAAATGCTAGGATACCTACAATCAGTAATACAGTCAATTTATATATTTTGGCAAAAAGTAATTGTCCTTATTAGATTTCAGCTTCAGTTACGGGTGCTCGTTTAACGTGTGAAGCGTGGATCCAGGCTTTCTTTACTTGGACCTTAACAGCTGCCTGGGTGGTCAATAACACTTGATAAGGTCCCTCCCACTTGGCACCCAAAGGTTCTTTATGCAACTTTTTCACATACACCCAGATTCCTGGGATGATGTCGTGTCCTCCTTCGGGTGGATTACCCCAAGCTGCCGATGCCTGTCGGGAAACAGAACTAATAGCATTGGTTAGGTTCTGACAGTATGATAACAAAGTGTCACTCATTAAGTGAACATCAGCTTTCCTTAAATCGATAGTTCCTGGCAGCGACATGGGTCTTCCTGTTATAATTTCAAATGGGCTTCGACCTGTAGTTCTGTTTGGGGTTGCCCTAATGCTACATAGCACTATTGGTAGTGCCTGGGGCCATGGTGTTCCTTCTTGGTGATATTTTGCAAGCTGTTGTTTCAGAGTTCGATTCATTCGCTCTACTTGTCCTGATGATTGTGGATGATAAGGACAGTGTAAATCCCACGTAATGTTCAGTAACCTACAGACTTCTTGGCAGACAGCACCTGTGAAGTGTGTTCCTTGATCTGAGTCAATGCTACTCGGGACTCCCCATCGGGGAATGTAATCCTTACACAAGACCTTTGCAGTGTGATTGGCTGTGGCTCTTTTAGTTGGGACAGCTTCTACCCATCTAGAGAATCTGTCGACCTTGACAAGAATGTTAATGTATCCTTGGCATAAAGGAAGAGATATATAATCAACCTGCAGATGCTGGAATGGTCCGACAGGGGCAGGGGGCCTCAGTTGGGGCATTACCATGATGGGTCCAGAATTATTTTTCTGGCAGACCACACACACCGGTCGGCTACCAGCTAGGCATGGTTTTTAAATGTCCGACCCCACCAGCTTTTCTGGAACTGTGCCGTCATCTGTTGTGAGGCCAAGTGTCCCCACGAGTGGATCTTTTGGGCTAAAAAAGGCATAAGTGCTTGTGGCGCAACTGGCTTGTACGGTAACTCTTTGTCTTCAGACACCATCTTCGCATAGCTTAATTCCTGCCTCAATCCATGTCCATTTTTCCTCTCGGGAACATTCGCCTTGCATTGTTTGAAGGTCTCATTACAGAGTCCTGAGTGCTTTCAATCTGCACATCTGTGTTGGTTCTTCTGGGGGAACGCCCTGTGAGGCGGCATCTTTAGCTGCCTGGTCGGCTGGGGTATTTCCTGTGCTTCCATGGTATTTTCCTTTCTTTGGGCCTTACACTTCAGGATGGACACTTCCTGAGGTAATTGTATGGCCTCTAGTAAGTCTCGGACTTCTTTTCCATTTCGGATAGGTGTACCAGCAGCAGTGAGGAATCCTCTTTTCCGCCATAACAGACCAAAGTCGTGAGCGACTCCAAAAGCGTAACACGAATCTGTGTAGACATTAGCTGTCTGTCCTTCTGCTATTCGACATGCTTCTGACAGGGCCCGTAACTCGGCCTGTTGTGCTGACGTTCCTGAGGGTAAACATCCTTTTGCCACGACCTCATATAAGGTTGTAACTGCCCATCTTGCTTTTCTGGTACCATTGTCAACAAAGGAGGAACCATCTGTAAACAGGATGAGGTCTGGGTTGTGCAGAGGCTCCTCTGCTGCTAAGACTGCTTCTTCTGTTTCTTTTAAAATTCTCCACGCAGTCATGCTCTTCACATTCTCCCCCCTCTTGCTCCCTTGATTTTGACATCGGGAGCATAGTTGCGGGATTAACCGGGCTGGCCCGGACGATATGGAGATTAGGAGCTTCCAAAACTGCTGTCCAGCGGGTCCATCTAGCTGCCGTCACCTGAGACATTCTATTCATAGACAGCAAAGCGTATACGGTGTGGGGACACTTGACAATCAGCTTTTGGTCGAAGACTAGACCCGCAGTGATCATTACAGCTCGACATGTAGCTTCCATGGCCCTTAGGCAACTTCCCCATCCGAGGGCTACCACATCCAGTTTTGCCGAATAATAACCAACATTTCTTTGTCGATCCCCATGTTCTTGTGTCAGTATAGCTGTCATGTA
This sequence comes from Pristiophorus japonicus, assembly GCF_044704955.1. Classification (NCBI taxonomy): domain Eukaryota; kingdom Metazoa; phylum Chordata; class Chondrichthyes; family Pristiophoridae; genus Pristiophorus; species Pristiophorus japonicus. Next base: position 55,581,639 of record NC_091978.1, on the reverse strand, counting down.
TCCTTCTTTCTCATGGACAAACAGGGTAAATGGCTTACCACTGTCGGGGATTCCCAGAGCCGGTGCTGAACACAAAGCCTTTTTCAAACTCAGGAAGGCCTCTTGCTGTTCCTTAGTGAGGGTGATGGCTTCTTTAGAGGCACGTTTCCCCTTTAAGATATCATTCAATTGCTGAGCAAGCTGTGTGAAGGAGTCAATCCAATTTTTGTTAAAGTTACACAATCTCAAAAAGGACCTTAGTTCCTGAATAGTGGTGGGTTTTTTAGTCGCCCAAATGGCTGCAGTTCTATCCTGGGTAAGTTCTCTCTTTCCTTGTGAAATCTTTTGTCCCAGGTATACAACTTCTTCTTGGGATATTTGTGCTTTGTCGATGCTGGCTTTATCTCCTTTCAGCCAAAGGTGATCCAGCAAAGCTCGTAAATCTTGTTCATGCTGTTCTTCCGTGTTTGAAGCTAGCAGGGTATCGTCTACATATTGGATGACTGTGGATGACAGGGGAGGTAATTCTCGCAAATGGCTTTGTAAAGCCATGTGGAATACCGTAGGGCTGTTGTGGAAACCCTGCAGTAACCGGGTCCAAGTATACTGTTGTCCTTGGACCGTGAAAGCAAACCACTGTCGAACCTCCGGTGCCAGAGGCACTGACCAAAATCCGTTGGCCATATCTATAACCGAGAAATATTTATGTTCCGGTTTGAGGGCATTAAAAATGGTGGAGGGATCTGCGACCAAAGGAGCTTTTTGATCAATACACTGGTTAGCTTTCCTATAATCGACAGTCAAACGCCAAGTCTCATTAGATTTCTGTACCGGCCACACAGGGCTATTGGAGGAGCTATGCGTTTTAATAAGCACTCCTTGTTTCTCCAATTGTTGAATAACCAGTAAGATTCCCGCGATGGCAGTTGGACTGATTTGATACTGTTTAATGCATGGAGGCTTGGTCCCGGTAAATGACGCAGACTCCATCTGGAGTCGGCCACAATCGTTCTTATCTTTAGCCCATATCAGGTGTTCCTTCAATTCTTCTTTCTTCAAAGTTCGAATTGACCATGTCACCCGACCATCCTCGAAATGCAACGATGAATCTACTTGGATTAGAACGTCCATTCCCAAAAAGGGTTGATCTACTGGGCCTATCCAGACCGGCGTGGTTAGTTCATGTGGACCCAGCCCTATAAGTACCGGTGTTGTCCTTTTAATTTCCATTTTATGGCCCCTAACTCCATAGGCTGTACCATCCAACGGCAAAAAGTCTCCATATTGTAGGGGTAAGCATGTTAATTCTGCCCCTGTGTCGAAAAGACAGTCCACATCCTTATCACCCACCCTCACAGTTATATATAGGCCATCAGGCTCGAGGGGCTAGATGGCCTACTCCTGTTCCTAATTCGTATCTCCCCTTTGTTGTATTAATGCGAGGAGGTGGACCAGGGTGGGCTCTAATCGTTTTTTGCTATCCCAAGTAACTCCTTCTGTTGTTGTATTGTCAGTCGCTTAAATGCTTCTATGAGGTCGGTATCTTGTGACAAGCCTGGTTTGTTGCCTGAATTGTATCCCTGGCTGCGTCCTCTTCCCCGGCCTTGACCTTGCTGTTTTGCCCTGCATGTCTTGGCCCAGTGACCTTTCCCACAATAATGACATTTTCCGGGTAATTTTCCTAATAACTGTTTATCGGAATCCTGGGATTTCCATCCCATAGCCTGTACAGCTCGGACTTTAACTCCCATATCCCTGTCTAATAGGTTACATCGATCCACCAATGCTGCAACGGTAGTTCCTCTACCTTCCCAGTCCGGTAACACTACCTTTAGCATTTTGGACAGTTCTGGCTTTAGACCTGCCACGAAAGCTGCTTTCAGGGGTCCAAACACTTGTTCATCCATTTCCTCATCTGTATTATTCATACCCGAATGTTCTAGCCACGTGCATCTAAACCGCTCGTCATACTCCAGGACCTCCTCTGTTCCTTTCTGTTGGCAGGCTTCAATTTTTCCCCAGTCTGTCTTGGCTGGACTGAAGGCTTGCAGCCAATGTTTAATCGCCTCCCATCCTGCGTTTAATTCTTGCTCATCTTGCCCCAAAGCTTCTTCTACCTTGCCGTGCAATTTTCTTCCTTGTGTTTTTGGCACCATTATGGTCAAAATTTGCACGCCGTCCCAGGGATGAAGTTGATATATATTGCTGCAAAGGTAGTTCCTCGACCTTCCCAGTCCAGTAACACTACCTTTAGCATTTTGGACAGTTCTGGCTTTAGACCTTGTCGTGCAATTTTCTTCCTTGTGTTTTTGATATATTTCTTAAGTGGTCCAATTGGTCCCACTTGCTAGTCAGAGTAGGAATCGCAGGATAGCGCAGATGAATACGTGGCTTGAGCAGTGGTGCAGCAGGGAGGGATTCAAATTCCTGGGGCATTGGAACTGGTTCTGAGGGAGGTGGGACCAGTACAAACCGGACGGTCTGCACCTGGGCAGGACCGGAACCAATGTCCTAGGGGGGAGTGTTTGCTAGTGCTGTTGGGAGGAGTTAAACTAATTTGGCAGGGGGATGGGAACCAATGCAGGGAGACAGAGGGAAACAAAAAGGAGACAAAAGCAAAAGACAGAAAGGAGATGAGTAAAAGTGGAGGGCAGAGAAACCCAAGGCAAAAAACAAAAAGGGCCACTGAATATAAAGCGGCTGCAGGAGGGGTCAAAACTAGAAATCATGGTTTAAAAACTAGGATTAAAACACTCTACCTAAACGCACGCAGTATTCGAAATAAAGTAAATGAGTTGACGGCACAAATCATTACAAATGGGTATGATTTGTGGCCATTACAGAAACATGGTTGCAGGGTGGCCAAGACTGGGAATTAAACATACAGGGGTATCTGACGATTCGGAAAGATAGACAAGAAGGGAAAGGAGGTGCGGTAGCTCTGTTAATAAAGGATGATATCAGGGCAGTTGTGAGAGACGATATTGGCTCCAATGAACAAAATGTTGAATCATTGTGGGTGGAGATTAGAGATAGCAAGGGGAAAAAGTCACTGGTGGGCGTAGTTTATAGGCCCCCAAATAATAACTTCACGGTGGGGCGGGCAATAATCAAGGGAATAATGGAGGCATGTGAAGAAGGAACGGCAGTAGTCATGGGGGATTTTAACCTACATATCGATTGGTCAACTCAAATCGCACGGGGTAGCCTGGAGGAGGAATTCATAGAATGCATACGGGATTGTTTCTTAGAACAGTATGTTACAGAACCTACAAGGGAGCAAGCTATCTTAGATATGGTCCTGTGTAATGAGACAGGAAAAATAAACGATCTCCTAGTGAAAGATCCTCTCGGAATGAGTGATCACAGTATGGTTGAATTTGTAATACAGATTGAGGGTGAGGAAGTTGTGTCAGAAACGAGCGTACTATACTTAAACAAAGGGGACTACAGTGGGATGAAGGCAGAGTTGGCTTAAAGTAGACTGAAAACACAGACTAAACGGTGGCACAATTGAGGAACAGTGGAGGACTTTGAAGGAGCTCTTTCATATTGCGCAACAAAAATATATTCCAGTGAAAAAGAAGGGCGGTAAGAGAAGGGATAACCAGCCGTGGATAACCAAGGAAATAAAGGAGAGTATCAAATTAAAGACCAATGCGTATAAGGTGGCCAATGTTAGTGGGAAACTAGAAGATTGGGAAAATTTTAAACAACAGCAAAGAATGACGAAAAAAAGCAATAAAGAAAGGAAAGATAGATTACGAAGGTAAACTTGCGCAAAACATAAAAACAGATAGTAAAAGCTTTTACAGATATATAAAACGGAAAAGAGTGACTAAAGTAAATGTTGGTCCCTTAGAAGATGAGAAGGGGGATTTAATAATGGGAAATGTGGAAATGGCTGAGACCTTAAACAATTATTCTGCTTCGATCTTGACAGTGGAAGACACAAAAACCATGCCAAAAATTGCTGGTCACAGGAATGTGGGAAGGGAGGACCTTGAGACAATCACTATCACTAGGGGGGTAGTGCTGGACAGGCTAATGGGACTCGAGGTAGACAAGTCCCCTGGTCCTGATGAAATGCATCCCAGGGTATTAAAAGAGATGGCGGAAGTTATAGCAGATGCATTCGTTATAATCTACCAAAATTCTCTGGACTCTGGGGAGGTACCAGCGGATTGGAAAGCAGCTAATGTAACGCCTCTGTTTAAAAAAAGGGGGCAGACAAAAGGCAGGTAACTATAGGTCGGTTAGTTTAACATCTGTAGTGGGGAAAATGCTTGAAACTATCATTAAGGAAGAAATAGCGGGACATCTAGATAGGAATAGTGCAATCAAGCATACGCAGCATGGATTCATGAGGGGGAAATCATGTTTAACTAATTTACTGGAATTCTTTGAGGATATAACGAGCATGGTGGATAGAGGTGTACCGATGGATGTGGTGTATTTAGATTTCCAAAAGGCATTCGATAAGGTGCCACACAAAAGGTTACTGCAGAAGATAGAGGTACGCGGAGTCAGAGGAAATATATTAGCATGGATAGAGAATTGGCTGGCGAACAGAAAGCAGAGAGTCGGGATAAATGGGTCCTTTTCGGGTTGGAAATCGGTGGTTAGTGGTGTGCCACAGGGATCGGTGCTGGGACCACAACTGTTTACAATATACATAGATGACCTGGAAGAGGGGACGGAGTGTAGTGTAACAAAATTTGCAGATGACACAAAGATTAGTGGGAAAGCGGGTTCTGCAGAGGACACAGATGCTGCAAAGAGATTTGGATAGGTTAAGCGAATGGGCTAAGGTTTGGCAGATGGAATACAATGTCGGAAAGTGTGAGGTCATCCATCTTGGGGAAAAAAAACAGTAAAAGGGAATATTATTTGAATGGGGAGAAATTACAACATGCTGCGGTGCAGAGGGACCTGGGGGTCCTTGTGCATGAATCCCAAAAAGTTAGTTTGCAGGTGCAGCAGATAATCAGGAAGGCGAATGGAATGTTGCCCTTCATTGCGAGAGGGATGGAGTACAAAAGCAGGGAGGTCCTGCTGCAACTGTATAGAGTATTGGTAAGGCCGCACCTGGAGTACTGCATGCAGTTTTGGTCACCTTACTTAAGGAAGGATATACTGGCTTTGGAGAGGGTACAGAGACGATTCACTATGCTGATTCCGGAGATGAGTGGGTTACCTTATGATGATAGATTGAGTAGACTGGGTCTTTACTCGTTGGAGTTCAGAAGGATGAGGGGTGATCTTATAGAAACATTTAAAATAATGAAAGGGATAGACAAGATAGAGGCGGAGAGGTTGTTTCCACTGGTCGGGGAGACTAGAACTAGGGGGCACAGCCTCAAAATACGGGGGAGCCAATTTAAAACCGAGTTGAGAAGGAATTTCTTCTCCCAGAGGGTTGTGAATCTGTGGAATTCTTTGCCCAAGGAAGCAGTTGAGGCTAGCTCATTGAATGTATTCAAGTCACAGATAGATAGATTTTTAACCAATAGGGGAATTAAGGGTTACGGGGAGCGGGCGGGTAAGTGGAGCTGAGTCCACGGCCAGATCAGCCATGATCTTATTGAATGGCGGAGCAGGCTCGAGAGGCTAGATGGCCTACTCCTGTTCCTAATTCTTATGTTCTTATGTTCTTATGTACGTTTTTACTCCCCCTTTCTTTGGATTGGCCAATTCCTTGGTCCATTTATCAATTTTCTCTGGGTCTACCGGATCATAAACTAAGTATTCTGCATACAACCTTTTCCTCGTTTTTTTGGTTCTGCCCTCATCCGCAGTCTCTTCTGATTTGACTACAACTCGTCTTTTTTAAAATGGGGCAAAGCACACCCCTAATTCTTCATCCTCCGACCCTGTATCGTCAGAGGATTCAGAATCCGTATCTATTCCACGGTCGTGTCCTCAGGTTTGCGCTTTTAATTTATCCAAACATGGGTACCCTGGGAATTGACCGATATTTTTTCCTTTTCCTATTACTGTCTTTTGACCTAATGATTTTTTCCATTCTTTAATTTCACCTTTAAGATCTTTAACTTCCGCTTCCGACTTTTCAAGTTTTTTCTGTCGCAGCTGTGCACAAACAGCTTGCAATTGGTCCTTTGTACTGGTCAGTTCTCGATCATGTTGGGGACGCATTATAATTTCATTCCGCTTTCGTATCTCTTCCATAATGGCTAGGGACCATCTAGTTCGCTCTTTATTTTTCATACGGATCGTTTTCCCCAGACCCTTTTAATCTCGTCCAAGGACCATTGTCCTTTGGAGGTACCGTATTTTTGTTCAATCTTAATACAGGTTTTAGATAAGTTGAATTGTTGCTCTATGTATTCTTTCAATTGTTCGAGGATTTCATCTATCGAAACCTCAGGTGGTGCCTGCCCACCTTTAACAGTTGTAGGCAATTCTTTGCTCTTATCTCCTGCTGCTATAATACTGATTTCTTTACTGGGGTCTCGAGTCGTAGGCTTTCCAGCCGATCAGTAGGTCGGTGATTAATTAACTAACACACCTCCGAAGTTAGACGTCTATGGGACCTCGAGCCGACTACCAACCGGAGGCTTCGCAAACCGGAGGCTTTCGGAATCGCGTAGAAGGAGAGGCGAATTTAGACTTTTGACTGAGGACTTTTATAAAGAGGAGTCCTTACCTCAGTATGTAGGTCCGATGTCCAAAATTCAGTTTCTTCCCTCAGCGATCGTGTTCGTGACGCCAAAATTGTTAGATCTCTTAATTCCCAATGAAATACGTACTCCGGTTGTAGTTTTAAAGTAATTTTATTCTGGCAGCAGCAACAAGCTTCTGGCTTTTAGCCAGGCCTTTGTCCTTCTGAGACCACATGGCCAAAATGGCTGTACTTCTACCTGGTTCAATTTACAGAAAAGAACTTGCCTTCTTTGACCTTATTGGCTCAATTGATAGTTTTTTAACCTTTAATTGGCTCACTACCCAAGGTCCTAAAATGTCAAGTTGATTGATGACTTAATGCAATGTGGTCTGTGTTCTTTCAAAACTGCAGCCGGGCTGCAGAGCTTGAATTCTCTATCACATACCCTAACTGCTGATCTACCTGAGATCAACTGACTAAGCACAAATTAGGGACGAAAACTCGGATGTTTCTGGCCAGGACTACACGCAGTTTATTTTCCAACTGAGATATTAGGGGATCAATATTCCTTTATTGAAATTTTGGTGTTAGAATTTTTACTATTTGAAAAATTAGTCGACTGTAATAAAATTAGTCGACTATTTTTTTCTGTTTTTTTTGAGAGAGTAGCCACATACCCTCTCGAGGCTGTGATTTCTGAACATTGCTGACTACCTGTAGTGCACGCCCCATTGCACGGGCTACCTGTGGGATCGACGGATGCAATACCTTTGCCATAGTGTCTGTCATCCTGGTGGCGTTAGTAATAGAGCAAGTATCTTTAAAATAAAGGGGGAAGAATTGGAACAATGACGGGTGTGCAGTTTTATACTAATTTAAGATGTTTTAAAAAAAATATATTGCTTCTTCAAAGAGAATAGGGATTCTCACTTAACTGTTCATCATTGAAATCAAATGCCTGATATAAGGCATATGGAATACTTGCCTTTATTAGTTGAGGCATGGAAGACAACAAGGACGTTATGCTTGAACTGTATAAAGCACTGGTTAGGCCGCAGCTAGATTACTGCGTACGGTTCTGGTCATCACATTACAGGAATGATGTGATTGCACTGGAAAGGGTGCAGAGGAGATTTACAAGAATGTTGCTTGGACTGGAGAATTTTGGCCATGAGGAAAGATTGGAGATGCTGGGTCTGTTTTCTTTGGAACAGAGGAGGCTGACCTGATTGAGGTGTATAAAATTATGAGGGGCCTGGATAGAGTGGATAGGAAGGAGCTGTTTCCCTTGGCAGAGAGGTCAACAACCAGGGGGGCATAGATTTAAAGTAATTAGGGGGTGGTATAGAGGAGATATGAGGGGAAACTTCTTTACCCAGAGGGTGGTGAGGGTCTGGAACTCACTGCCTTAAAGGGAGGTAGAGGCAGAAACCCTCACCACATTTAAAAAATACTTGGATGTGCACTTAAAGTGCCGTAACCTACAGGGCTACGGACCAAGAGCTGGAAAGTGGGATAAGTTTGGATAGCACTTGGTCAGCCGGCGCGGACACGATGGGCCGAAATGGCCTCCTTCCGTGCTGTAATTTTCTATGATTCTGTGATATACCAGGAGTATGATAGCTTAGTGGTTATGTTACTGGGCTAGTAATTCAGAAGCCTGGACTAATGATCCAGAGATGTGAATTCAAATCCTACCACAGCAGCTGGGGAATTTAAATTCAGTTAATTAAATAAAATGTGTAATATATTTTTTAAAAGCTAATATCATTAATGGTGACTGTGAAACTATTGGATTGTCATTAAAAACCCATCTGGTTCACTAATATCCTTTAGGGAAGGAATTCTGCCGTCCTTTCCTCGTCTGGCCTGTATGTGACTCCAGATCCACAGCAATGTGGTTGACTCTTAACTGCCCCTCTGAAATGGCCTAGCAAGGCACTCCGTTGTACACAATCGCTATGCAAAATAGTAATAAGAATAAAACCGGAAAGACCATCCAGCTTCGGCCTTGGCACTGGCTTCGGACACAACAACAGCACACCCAGCCCAGTCAACTCTGCAAAGTCCTCCTCCCCAACATCTGGGGACTTATGCCAAAATTGAAAGCGATGTCCCACAAACTAGTCAAGCAAACAGCCTGACATAGTCATACTCACATAATCATACCTTTCAGCCAATGTCCAAGATTCCTCTATCACCAGCCCTGGGTATGTCCTGTCCCACCAGCAGGACAGGCCCATCAGAGGTGGCGGCATAGTGGTGTACAGTCAGGAGGGAGTAGCCCTGGGAGTGATCAACATTGACTCCGAACGCCATGAAGTCTATAATGGCTTCAGATCAAGCACGGGCAAGGAAACCTCCTGCTGATTTCCACCTACCGCCCTCTCGCAGCTGATGAATCAGTACACCTCCATGTTGAACACCACTTGGAAGAAATACTGAGGGTAGCAAGGGCACATAATGTACTCTGGGTGGAGGACTTCAATGTCCATCACCAAGAGTAGCTCGGTAGCACCACTACTGACCGCTGGTCGAGTCCTGACGGACATAGTTGCCATACTAGGACTGCAGGGGGCGCTAAGAGAACCAACAGGAGGGAAAAACCTAACTGATCTTGTCCTCACCAATGTACCTGTCGCAGATGCATCTGTCCATGACAGCATTAGGTCCCCATCCTCACAGAAGCCAGTCTTCAGCCAATTCGATTCACTCCATGTGATATCAAGAAACAGCTGAGCGCAAAGGTTATGGGCTTTGACAACATTCCGGCTGTCGTGCTGAAGACTTGTGCTCCAGAACAAGCCGCGCCTCCAGCCAAGCTGTTCCAGTACAGCTACAATACTGGCATCTACTCGACAATATGAAAAACTAAACAAATATGTCCTGTCCTGTCCTCAAAAAGCAGGACAAATCCAATCTGGCCAATTACCGCCCCATCAGTCTACTCTCAATCATCAGCAAAGTGATGGAAGGTGTCGCCGACCATGCTAGCATGCGGCACTTACTCATCAATAATACGCTCACTGATGGTCAGTTTGAGTTACGCCAGGATCACTCTGCTCCAGACCTCATTAAAGCCTGGGTCCAAACATGGTCAAAAGAACTGAATGCCACAGGTGAGGTGAGAATGACTGCCCTTGACATTAAAGCAGCATTTGACTGAGCGTGGCATCAAGGAGCTCCAGTAAAATTAAAGTCAATGGGAATGAGGGGGAAAACTCTCCACTGGCTGGAGTCATACCTACAACAAAGGAAGATGGTTGTCATCATCATAGGCAGTCCCTCGAAATCGAGGAAGACTTGCTTCCACTCTAAAAATGAGTTCTCAGGTATGGGAATTACAGTCTCTGTCATAGGTGGGACAGACAGTCGTTGTAAGAAAGGGTGGGTGGGGAGTCTGGTTTGCCGCACGGTACTTCCGCTGCCTGCGCTTCTTTTCTGCATGCTCTCGGCGACAAGACTCGAGGTGCTCAGCGCCCTTCCGGATGCTCTTCCTCCACTTAGAGCGGTCTTTGGCCAGGGATCCCCAGGTGTCAGTGGGGATGTTGCACTTTATCACGGAGGCTTTGAGAGTGTCCTTGAAACGTTTTCCATGCCCACTTGGGACTCGCTTGCCATGTAAGAATTCCGAGTAAGAGGACTTGTTTTGGGAGTCTTCTGGTCTTGTGTCGGGCATGCGAACAATGTGGCCTGCCCAACAGAGCTGGTCGAGTGTGGTCAGTGCTTCGATGCTGGGGATGTTGGCATGATCGAGAACACTGACGTTGGTGCGTCTGTCCTCCCTAGGGATTTGCAGGATCTTGCGGAGACATCATTGGTGGTATTTCTCCAGCGATTTGAGGTGTCTACTGTATATGATCCACGTCTCTGAGCCATACAGGAGGGCAGGTATCACTACAGCCCTATAGACCATAAGGTTGGTGCCAGATTTGAGGACCTGATCCTCGAACACGCTCTTCCTCAGGCGACTGAAGGCTGCGCTGGCGCACTGGAGGCGGCGTTGGACCTCATCGTCGATGTCTGCCCTTGCTGATAGTAGGCTCCCAAGGTATGGAAAGTGGTCCACGTTTTCCAGGGCCGCGCCGTGGATCTTGATGACTGGGGGGCAGTGCTGTATGGCAGGGTCAAGTTGGTGGAGGACCTTTGTCTTACGGATGTTTAGTATAAGCCCCATGCTTTCGTACGCCTCGGTGAAGATGTTGACGCTGGCTTGGAGTTCAGCCTCTGTGCGCAGACGCAAACGTCGTCCGCACACTGCAGTTCGACGACAGAGGATGATACGGTCTTGGATCTAGCCTGGAGGCGACGAAGGTCGAACAGGTTCCCACTGGTTCTATAGTTTAGTTCCTCTCCAGCGGGGATGGTTGTAGCTGTTGGTCAATCGTCCCAGCCCCAGAACATCGGTGCAGTAATTCCTCAGAGCAGTGTTCTGAGCACAACCATCTGCATCAATGACCTTCCCTCCATCACAAGGTCAGAAGCGGAGATGTTCGCTGATGATTGCACAATGTTCAGTTCCATTCGTAACTCCTTAGATAATGAAGCAGACCATACCCAAATGCAGCAAGATCTTGATGACATTCGGGCTTGAGCAACAAGTATCATTCGCGGCACATAAGAACATAAGAACATAAGAATTAGGAACAGGAGTAGGCCATCTAGCCCCCTGAGCCTGCTCCGCCATTCAACAAGATCATGGCTGATCTGGCCGTGGACTCAGCTCCAATTACCCGCCCGCTCCCCGTAACCCTTAATTCCCCTATTGGTTAAAAATCTATCTATCTGTGACTTGAATACATTCAATGAGCTAGCCTCAACTGCTTCCTTGGGTAGAGAATTCCACAAATTCACAATCCTCTGGGAGAAGAAATTCCTTCTCAACTCGGTTTTAAATTGGCTCCCCCGTATTTTGAGGCTGTGCCCTCTAGTTCTAGTCTCCCCGACCAGTGGAAACAACCTCTCTGCCTCTATCTTGTCTATCCCTTTCATTATTTTAAATGTTTCTATAAGATCACCCCTCATCCTTCTGAACTCCAACGAGTAAAGACCCAGTCTACTCAATCTGTCATCATAAGGTAACCCCCTCATCTCCGGAATCAGCCTAGTGAATCGTCTCTGTACCCCCTCCAAAGCCAGTATATCCTTCCTTAAGTAAGGCGACCAAAACTGCACGCAGTACTCCAGGTGCGGCCTTACCAATACTCTATACAGTTGCAGCAGGACCTCCCTGCTTTTGTACTCCCATCCCTCTCGCAATGAAGGGCAACATTCCATTCGCCTTCCTGATTACCTGCTGCACCTGCAAACTAACTTTTTGGGATTCATGCACAAGGACCCCCAGGTCTCTCTGCACCGCAGCATGTTGTAATTTCTCCCCATTCAAATAATATTCCCTTTTACTGTTTTTTTTTCCCAAGGTGGATGACCTCACACTTTCCGACATTGAATTCCATCTGCCAAACCTTAGCCCATTCGCTTAACCTATCTAAATCTCTTTGCAGCCTCTCTGTGTCCTCTACACAACCCGCTTTCCCACTAATCTTTGTGTCATCTGCAAATTTTGTTACACTACACTCTGTCCCCTCTTCCAGGTCATCTATGTATATTGTAAACAGTTGTGGTCCCAGCACCGATCCCTGTGGCACACCACTAACCACCGATTTCCAACCCGAAAAGGACCCATTTATCCCGACTCTCTGCTTTCTGTTCGCCAGCCAATTCTCTATCCATGCTAATATATTTCCTCTGACTCCGCGTACCTCTATCTTCTGCAGTAACCTTTTGTGTGGCACCTTATCGAATGCCTTTTGGAAATCTAAATACACCACATCCATCGGTACACCTCTATCCACCATGCTCGTTATATCCTCAAAGAATTCCAGTAAATTAGTTAAACATGATTTCCCCTTCATGAATCCATGCTGCGTCTGCTTGATTGCACTATTCCTATCTAGATGTTCCGCTATTTCTTCCTTAATGATAGTTTCAAGCATTTTCCCCACTGCAGATGTTAAACTAACTGGCCTATAGTTACCTGCCTTTTGTCTGCCCCCTTTTTTAAACAGAGGCGTTACATTAGCTGCTTTCCAATCCGCTGGTACCTTCCCAGAGTCCAGAGAATTTTGGTAGATTATAACGAATGCATCTGCTATAACTTCCGCCATCTCTTTTAATACCCTGGGATGCACTTCATCAGGACCAGGGGACTTGTCTACCTTGAGTTCCATTAGTCTGTGCAGCACTTACCCCCCTAGTGATAGTGATTGTCTCAAGGTCCTCCCTTCCCACATTCCTATGACCAGCAATTTTTGGCATGGTTTTTGTGTCTTCCACTGTGAAGACCGAAGCAAAATAATTGTTTAAAGTCTCAGCCATTTCCACATTTCCCATTATTAAATCCCCCTTCTCATCTGCTAAGGGACCAACATTTACTTTAATCACTCTTTTCCGTTTTATATATCTGTAAAAGCTTTTACTATCTGTTTTTATGTTTTGCGCAAGTTTACCTTCGTAATCTATCTTTCCTTTCTTTATTGCTTTCTTAGTCATTCTTTGCTGTTGTTTAAAATTTTCCCAATGTTCTAGTTTCCCACTAACCTTGGCCACCTTATATGCATTGGTCTTTGATTTGATACTCTTCTTTATTTCCTTGGTTATCCACGGCTGGTTATCCTTTCTCTTACCACCCTTCTTTTTCACTGGAATATATTTTTGTTGAGCACTATGAAAGAGCTCCTTAAAAGTCCTCCACTGTTCCTCAATTGTGCCACCGTTTAGTCTGTGTTTCCAGTCTACTTTAGCCAACTCTGCCCTCATCCCACTGTAGTCCCCTTTGTTTAAGCATAGTACGCTCGTTTCTGACACAACTTCCTCACCCTCAATCTGTATTACAAATTCAACCATACTGTGATCACTCATTCCGAGAGGATCTTTTACAAGGAGATCGTTTATTTTTCCTATCTCATTACACAGGACCAGATCTAAGATATCTTGCTCCCTTGTAGATTCTGTAACATACTGTTCTAAGAAACAATCCCGTATGCATTCTATGAATTCCTCCTCCAGGCTACCCCGTGCGATTTGAGTTGACCAATCGATATGTAGGTTAAAATCCCCCATGACTACTGCCGTTCCTTTTTCACATGCCTCCATTATTCCCTTGATTATTGCCCGCCCCACCGTGAAGTTATTATTTGGGGGCCTATAAACTACGCCCACCAGTGACTTTTTCAAGTGCTAGGCAATGACTATCTCCAACAAGCAAGAGAGTATAAAAGATTCTTGGCAAGTAAAATCAAGGAAAACCCAAAGATGTTTTATAAATATATTAGGAGCAAGAGGATAACTAAAGAAATGGTCGGGCCTATTAGAGGCCATGAGGGTAATTTGTGTGTGGATGAGGGTAATCTGTGTGTGGGTGTGGATATAGTTCTTAATGAATACTTTGCATCTATTTTCACAAAAGAAAGGGGCGATGCAGACACTGCTATCTTGGAGGAGGAGTGTGAAATAGTAGATGAAATAAACATAGTGAGAGAGGAGGTATTTATGGCTTTAGCAGCTTTGAAAGTGGATAAGTCCCCAGCCCGGATGAAATGTATCCCAGGCTGTTAAGGGAAGCAAAAGAGGAAATAGCAGAGGCCTTGACCATCATTTTCCAATCCTCTCTGGCTTCAGGTGGGGTGCCAGAGGACTGGAGGACTGCTAATATGGTACCTTTGTTTAAAAGGGGAGAAAGAGATAGACCAAGTAATTACAGGCCAGTCAGCCTCACCTCAGTGGTGGGAAAATTATTGGGAAAAATCCTGAGGGACAGGATAAATCTTCATTTAGAAAAACACGGATTAATCAAGGACAGTCAGCACAGATTTGTTGAGGGAAGGTCGTGTTTGACTAACTTGGTTGAATTTTTCGAGGAGCTAACCAGTAGGGTCGATGAGGGCAGTGTATATGGATTTTAGCAAAACTTTTGATAAGGTCCCACATGGCAGACTGGTCATGAAAGTAACAGCCCGTGGGATCCAGGACAAAGTGGCAAGTTGGATCCAAATTTAGCTCAGAGGCAGGAAGCAAAGAGTAATGGTTGATAGGTGTTTTTGTGACTGGAAGGATGTTTCCAGTGGGGTTCCGCAGGGCTCAATACTTGGTCCCTTGCTTTTTGTGGTATACATCAATGATCTAGACTTGAATATAGGGGGTATGATTAAGAAGTTTTCAGATGATACTAAAATCGGCTGTGTGGTTGATAATGAAGAAAAAAGCTGCGGACTGCAAGAAGATAACAATGAACTGGTTAGGTAGGCGGAACAGTGGCAAATGGAATTTAATCCGGAGAAGTGTGAGGTAATGCATTTGGGGAGGGCTAATAAGGAAAGGGAATACACATTAAATGGTAGGACACCAAGAAGTGTTGAGGAACAAAGGGACCTTGGAGTGCATGTCCGCAGATCCCTGAAGATAGTTAAGAAGGCATACGGAGTGTGTTATATATGTGGACTTATATTTATTCTGTACAGCCACCAGAGGGCTCATCCCCTGGAGTCCCAAGGGATCCCATAATCCCTTGGGAGCACAGGTATTTCAGGAGGCTTCACAGGTTGGAGACCTGCAATAAAAGACTATGGTCACACTTTACTTTGAGCTCACAGTGTTCAGTCTGACTCTTTCTCCATACACAACAGAATGCTTGCCTTTATTGGCCGAGGCGCAGAATATAAGAGCAGGGGTGTCATGCTTGTATAAAACACTGGTTAGGCCGCAGCTGGAGTACTGCTTGCAGTTCTGGTCACCGCATTATAGAAAGGACATGATTGCATTGGCGAGGGTACAGAGGAGATTTATGAGGATGTTGCCGGGAGTGAAGAATCTTAGTTATTAGGACAGATTGGATAGGCTGGGTTTGTTTTCTTTGGTTGAGGGGAGACCTCATTGAGGTGTATAAAATTATGATGGGCTTAGTGGATAGAAAGGGCCTATTTCCCTTAGGGGGCATACATTTAAAATAATTGGTCGAAGGTTTAGAGGGGATTTGAGGGGAAATTTCTTCACGCAGAGGGTTGTGGGGGGTGGGGGTCTGGAACTCACTGCCTGAAACCCTCACCACATTTAAAAAGTACTTGGATGTGCACTTGAAGTGCCAAAACCTGCAGGCATACGGACCGAGAGCTGGAAAGTGGGATTAGGCTGGATAGCTTCTTGTTGGCCGGCACGGACATGATGGGCCGAAATGGCCGCCTTCTGCGCTGTCAACTTCTATGATTCTATGATAATCGCTGCCCCTTGATTTTCAGTGGCATTACCATTGCTGAATCCCCCACCATCAACATCCTGGGGGTCATCATTGACCAGAAACTTAACTGGACCAGCCACCTAAATACAGTGGCTACAAGAGCAAGACGAAGGGTCATCGACCCAAAACGTTAACTCTGCTTCCTCTCCACAGATGCTGCCTGACCTGCTGTGATTTCCAGCATTTTCAGTTTTTATTCCAGATTCCAGCATCTGCAGTATTTTGCTTTTGTATTTGTTGTTGTAGAGCAGGTCTGTGGCGAGTGACTCAGCTCCTGACTCCCCAAAGCCTTTACACCATCTACAAGGCACAAGTCAGGAGTGTGATGGAATACTCTCCACTTGCCTGGATGAGTGCAGCTCCAACAACACTCAAGAAGCTCAACACCATCCAGTCCACTTGATTGGCTGCCAAACCTGCCCTAATTGGCACCCCATCCACCACCTTAAAATTTCACTCCCTCCACCATTGGTCCACCATTGGTGCACCATGGTTGCAGTGTGTACCATCTGACATGGACAAGATGCACTGCAGCAACTCGCCAAGGCTTCTTCGGGAACACCAAAGCCATGACCACTACCGCATGGAAGGACATGGGCTGCAGGCGCATGGGAACACCATCACCTGCAAATTCCCCTCCAAGTTATGCACCATCCTGACTTCATCGTCACTAGGTCAAATTCCTGGAACTCCCTCCCTAACAGTACTGTTGGGAGCACCTTCACCACACAGACTGCAGCGGTTCAAGAAGGCGGCTCACCAGCACCTTCTCAAGGGCAATTAAGGTTGGGCAGTAACTGCTGGCCTAGCCAGCGACACACACATCCCAGGAACAATTTTTTTTAAAGTGTAGGTAAACCTTGGCGCCTAAAGTTTAAATAAAAAATGAGGTTACGGTTAATTGTGCACAACAGAGTTAGTAGTTCAGAGTTCAACGGCAGCATTTCAGCCTCCTGGAAACCTTGTTTTTCCTCACCTCTGCTAGCAAAGTGGATGTCCACTGTTTGCTTATAAACAGCTAAAATCAATACTCTGACAATTTTTCCTGCCTGTATGTAAAACACTCCTAATGAGGTTTGGCTTCCAAATTAATCGTTGTTTAATAGATAATCACTGATAAACTATATTATTTTTTGACCGTGAGCTTAAGGCACTACATAAGCACTGCTGTTGCTCATAAACCACATGAGCTTAATTCTGTGGGTTATGACCTCATCAGAACAAGTCAGAGAAGGTGAATGGGAATTGCAGAAACATGCCTCACTCGATGTTTACACTCTTATTGTAGCTTAATTGTAATGGCATCATCTTGTATGCCCCATAGATCCCTACATCCTGAATAGAGTTTATTAATGATCCTAATTGATACTCGGCCAACAGGAACTCTGTTTACTGCAGGGCAAGGCACGCAATGTCAAATTTTCTTTTGCACTGGCGAGACATTAAGCTAGTAACTTCAGCCTTTTAACCACTAGTTTTAGTCAGTCAAGTGCTTAACCCTTCTGAATGTATTACTCTGTTGCCTCTCCTTGCACTGTGCATAACCTAGTATGTTATATCATGTGTTGTGTGCGCCTCAGCCTCCTTAAAGTCCAGTGTCGAGCATATAGTTATGATAAACGGTGCCTAAATTCATTGTGAGGTTAATGCATGTAAAATAAAGCCTTGTGTTTTTGTAGGAGTTCATTGCCAGACAATGACAAAAAGGTTAGAAAATAGTAAGCACATGCTTCCTCTGCCCCCTCTGCACAGTTTATGAATTGATGAAGACACAACTCTGAAAACACTATTTGAGTGGAGGGGATATTTTGGGGCAAAGTAAATCAGCTGATTGTGGAAATTTTACAGACATCATGTAGCAATTGGACAAACTGCTACATGCCTGAAGCACTCCGCTGTACATTCTCTTCATATGCGATGCTACATGGTTCTGGACAGACAGTTAAATGGATGCTCAAGACAGTGCCTTCAAAGAGAGATAAGAAATTAAGATGTTTTGGATGTGATGCAGCTGTACAGTTTCATGGGTAGAGTGAGATGGGCATTGTGGGAAGACGTTTTTTTTTAAAGTCACTTGCTGCGCCTTGGCACCATGCTGCTTCACCAATGCTATCAACAGTCTCCTGAGAAACAGATGAGGAACAACATGAGGGATGTAGGGCTCCCATCTATCACTATCCTGACCCGGTGGTTATGCAAGCAGTGAAGAATATTAGAGGAACTCATACAGCACCCCAAATAAAAACAGTGTAACCACAACATCTCCCTTCTAGCACTATCACTTTGCAAAAGGTGGATAGCATGGTCCTTATGGTGTCAATACTAAGTTGGAGCAAAACTTGCACGTACTAAATGAAATGTTTTGGGTTCAGTAATGCCGACCCCACCGTCTCAAATCATGAGATTTGTTAAGAAATCATGTTGCTATTTTTTTCAAACATAAACCAATATAGATTGACAGTTTATAAACCTCAATAGTGCCGTTATTTAATCTCTTAACGGGTCACAGCTCTTTAAAACACGATCTTACTATATCTGAAAATACTACCTGTTATCACCACGTTACTAGGGTTGGGTACTCTCCTTGAGTTTTGGGATGATTTTTCAGTCTCAGGTAAGCACAAAATTATTGTATCAAACAAAATTAATATTTTGTAATGCCCGGTTTTTCGAAGACTTAGCAAGGTGTGTCACAGTGCTAATGATATTGATGTGGGATCTGACAGTGGGTGATATTTGGGCTCCAGGGACAGGCAGCTGTGGGCTCAGTACACAGGCCTGTCCCTGGAGTGACAGCCAGTTCCGGTCCGTAGCTCACTGTGTCTGTCCTATAGTCTGTTTACCATCTTACAGATAGTTTGCTTATTTAATATGGAGTACCTGACATAACTCACTAATGTTTATGGTATTAATTGATTCATAGTTATATAATTGTTTTAGCGTGATATAAACTGTAATTTTGCTTGATTCGCTTGTTTCCTTTCGCGCACTAACCAGACAAAGGGCTCACTTTTCCCCAGTGATTTGCCCTGTTTTTTTTTGGAGTACGCTTCTTTTTTTGGCGCAAGTTGAAAAACCACAGTTTCCCCAATCAATTTGCACCAGTGTAACTCAGTAAGTAACGATTTTTTTAGGTCAGTTTTTTTTTTCAGCCAAAGGGGGTGTAACCACGTGCACACATGCAGATGCACGCACACACACACACACACACACACACACACACACACACACACGTGATCGCTAGTGGGGGCCGAGAGCGTGTGTTCACGGGCCGAGGGAGAGCACAGCGCATGATACGCTCGCCTCCACTCTGCCTCTGGCCCGGTTTTCAGCAACGCAAGCCACAAGTCGGGGTGCACGCAGAGAGAGCCTGGATCCACGTGCCGCAGGAATGGAGCACACCTGCTACCGAAGGTTCCAAACCCTGTTCCAATTCCAATCCCGGAAATGTTCCAATCTCCATGACCAATGATGAACGGCGCTGCCGTGCACTGACCAATTAGAGTGTTGGCGTGCTGTTGAACTCCCACCAAGCATTTTTGCGTCATTCCCCGAGGTTCGCTGTTGAATTAGGAGATCGCGAGTCGGGTTAAATTTTAATTAAAAATAGCATGTCTCGCGGTTAATAGCATTACTATGGGTTGCCCCACTGCAACTGTGCCTCGCACCATCAATTGCATAGAAGAATGTTATGAAAAGTGAAACATAATTTCTGGGCTGAGAGGATTGTCCTATGAAGAGAGATTGAGTAAAATGGGGCTATGCTCTCGAGTTTAGAAGAATGAGAAGTGATCTCGTTGAAACATAGGATTCTGAAAGGATTTGACAGGATGGATGCTGAAAGGTTTTTCCCCCTATCTGGAGTGTCTAGAACTAGCAAGCATAGTCTCAGGATAAGGGGTCGACCATTTAAGACTGAGATGAGGAGAAATTTCTTCACTGGTTGTGAATCTTTGGAATTCTCTACCCCAGAGGGCTGTGGATTTGAGCATATTCAAGGCTGAGATAGATAGATATTTGGACTCTTAAGGGAATCAGTGGATTGGGGATCAGGCAGAAAATTGGAATTGAGGTTGAAGGTCAGCCAGGATCTTATTGAATGGCAGAGCAGGCTCAAGGAACCACAGAGCTTCCATGTCTTACAGATGTAGGAGGCAGCACTGACCTGCTTTACTAACTCCTTCCAGGCAATTTGTGCTGTCACCTCTGAAGAAGGTGACCCTCTGGCCCAAAAAAGTCACCCTCTCTTTACTGCACTTCTTGTAGCAGATTATTCAGGGCTTCACCATTGAAAGTGGCAGTGTTGTCCATATTGCTCCTTCCAACCATTCTTCCACAGAACAATTTTTTTTCTAGGAAAAAATGTACCTTCTTTAAAGGACAATCATCCACCCGTTAAATGCTGCTGACTGGCCAGATTTTGTGACTGGCAGGCAAACAGCTTGCAAGCTTGACTCCTTTTACATGCCCAGGGAGAATAAGCAAATTAGAGAGCAAATTCCTACCTCTCAAAATTTGGTGCAGTCCATGCATTGCACCAAACTTGTGTGCCGCTCGTATTTTTGCAGTACCACAGATTCATGGGATGTGGGCCACCACTTATTGCCAATCCCTAATTGCCCTTGAGAAGGTGGTGGATGAGCCGCCTCCTTGAACTGCTGCAGTCCATGAGGTGAAGGTACTATCACAATACTGTTGGATTGGAAGTTCCACGATTTTGATCCAGTGACAATGAAGGAACGGCGATATATTTCAAAGTCAGGATGGTGTGTCACTTGAAGATAAACTTGGAGGTGGCGGTGTTCCCATGCGCCTACTGCCCTTATATATCCAAGTGGTAGAGGTTGCGGGGTTTGGAGGTGCTGTCGAATAAGCCTTGGCAAGTTGCTGCAATGCATCTTGTAGATGGTATATACCGCAGCCACATTGCGCCGGTGGTGGAGGGAATGAATGTTTAAGGTGGTGGATTGGGTACCAATCTGCAGATTGCTTTGTCCTGGATGGTGTCGAGCTTCTTGAGTGTTGTTGGAGTTGCACACATCCAGACAAGTGGAGGGTGTTATATATGTAAACCTGTAAATACCTTGTGTAACCACCAGAGGGTTCATCCCCTGGAGTCCCAAGGGATCCCACAATCCCTTGGGAGCACCTGTACTTAAGGAGGCTTCACAGGCTGGAGAGGCACTCTGGAGACCTGCAATAAAAGACTACGGTCACACTTTATTTTGAGCTCACAGTATCTGCTCAGACTCTTCATTCATACATAACAACTGGCGATGAGATACAGATGATGAACCCAACGATGCAGAGAACAGTGGGCATCCTGGAGAAATTTTCAGAGGGAGATGATTGGGAAACCTTCGTGGAGCGACTCGACCAGGAGAAGCGAACGCTGCCAAATGAAGGGCGATTCTCCTCACCATTTGCGGGGCACCAACATATGGCTTCATAAAAAATCTGCTTGCTCCCAGCGAAACCCAGAGAGAAATCGTACGATGATTTGTGCACACTGGTCCTGGAGCATCTGAACCTGAAGGAAAGCGTTCTGATGGCGAGGTACCGGTTCTACACACAAAATAGGTCTGAAGGCCAGGAAATGGCGAGCTATGTCACGAGCTGAGACGCCTTGCAGGACATTGCGAATTTGAAGGACATTTGGAGCACATGCTCAGGGACTTCTTTGTACTTGGCATTGGCCATGAAGTGATACTTTGCAAACTTTTGACTGTAGAGACCCCAATCTTAAATAAAGCCATAGCGATAGACTAGGCGTTCATTGCCACCAGTGACAATACTAAGCAAATCTCTCAGCACACGAGTGCTGCTACAAATACTGTGAACAAAGTAATGTTGTTTTCGAATCACAACTTAGAGGGCAGGCCTCAAGTTCGCAGATGTCTGAGTCCACCATCAAGGGTGATGAATGCAAGGCCATTAACACCTTGTTGGCGCTGCGGGCGTGATCATCGTTTCCATTCATGCCGATTCAAAGGATACGTTTGCAAGGGCTGTGGAACAATGGGACACCTCCAACATATGTGGAGGTGAGCTGCTAATCCTGCAAACCACCATGTTGCAGAGCAGGACAGATCCACGGTGGATCACGACGAACCAGAGCCTCACACCGAGGAGGCAGAGGTATATGGAGTGCACACATTTACCACAAAATGTCCCCCAATAATGCTGATGGTTGAATTAAATGGACTTCCAGTGTCAATGGAGCTGGACACGGGCGCGAATCAGTCCATTATGAACAAAAAGACTTTCGATAAATTGTGGTGCTGCAAGGCCTCAAAGCCAGTCTTGACTCCCATTCGTACTAAACTGAGAACTTACACAAAGGAACTGATTCCCGTAATCGGCAGTGCTACTGTAAAGGTCTCTTACAATGGAGCGGAGCACAGGCTACCACTCTTGAATGGTACCGGGCGATGGTCCCACGCTGCTCAGCAGGAGCTGGCTGGGAAAGATAGGCTGGAACTGGGACGACGTCCAAGCACTCTCGTCCGTCAACGACACTTCATGTGCCCAGGTCTTAAAACAAGTTCCCCTATCTGTTCGAACCAGGCATCAGAAAGTTCCAAGCAGCAAAAGTGCAAATCCACCTAACTCCGGGGGCGCGACCCAACCATCACAAGGCAAGAGCAGTACCGTACATGGTGAGAGAAAGGGTAGAGATCGAGCTAGACCGGCTGCAACGAGAGGGCATCGTTTCACCGATTGAGTTCAGCGAGTGGGCCAGTCCTTTTGTCCCAGTCCTCAAGGAAGACAGCACCGTCATAATCTGTGGTGATTACAAAGTAACTTATCAATCGTTTCTCCCTGCAGGATCAGTATCCACTACCAAAAGCAGACGACCTTTTTGCGACGCTGTCAGGAGAAAAGAAGTTCACGAAGCTGAACTTGACCTCAGCCTACATGACGCAGGAGCCGGAGGAACCCTCGAAGGGCCTCACCTGCATCAACACGCATAAAGGTCTCTTAATTTACAACAGATGCCCGTTTGGGATTTGATCAACCGCGGCGGTATTCCAGAGAAACATGGAAAGCTTACTGAAGTCGGTCCCGCGCACCGTGGTCTTTCAGGACGACATCTTGGTTGCAGGTCAGGACACAGTCGAGCATCTGCAAAACCTGGAGGAGGTTCACTGAGCCCGCATGGGGCTCAGGTTAAAACGCTCGAAGTGCGTTTTCCTGGCGTCTTAAGTGGACTTCCTGGGGTGAAGAATCGCGGCGGACAGCATCAGGCCCACCGATTTGAAGACGGAAGCAATCGAGAACGCACTGAGGCCACAGAACTTGACGGAGCTGTGGTCATTTCTAGGACTCCTGAACTACTTTGGTAACTTCTTACCAGGTCTCAGCACACTGTTAGAACCACTGGACGCCTTACTGCGTAAAGGAGATGAATGGGTATGGGGTAACAGCCAAGAAAATGCATTTGTAAAAGCTAGAAAACTGTTATGCGCAAAGAAATTGCTTGTGTTGTATGATCCATGTAAACGTTTGGTACTAGCATGTGATGCGTCATCATACGGTGTCGGGTGTGTATCGCAACAAGCTAATGAATCTGAGAAATTGTAAATGGTTGCTTATGCATCCAGAAGTCTGTCCAAGGCCGAGAGGGCCTATAGCATGATTGAAAAAGAAGCGTTAGCTTGTGTTTATGGGGTAAAGAAACTACATCAATATCTGTTTGGGCTCAAATTTGAATTGGAAACTAACCATAAGCCACTGATATCCCTCTTCTCTGAAAGTAATGGGATAAATATGAATGCATCGGCCCGCATCCAGAGATGGGCACTCACGTTGTCCGCATACAACTACGCCATCCGCCACAGGCCAGGCACAGAAAACTGTGCCGATGCTCCCATGGGGGTGGAAATGGCACAGCCCGCAGATTTAGTCATGGTAATGGAAGCATTCGAGAGTGAGCAATCACCCGTTACCGCCCGGCAGATTAGAACCTGGACGAGCCAGGACCCCTTACTGTGCTTCACGGGAGCTGGTCATAGAAACATAGAAAATAGGTGCAGGCGTAGGCCATTCGGCCCTTCTAGCCTGCACCGCCATTCAATGAGTTCATGGCTGAACATGCAACCTGAGTACCCCCTTCCCGCTTTCTCGCCATACCCCTTGATCCCCCTAGTAGTAAGAACTTCATCTAACTCCCTTTTGAATATATTTAGTGAATTTGCCTCAACAACTTTCTGTGGTAGAGAATTCCACAGGTTCACCACTCTCTGGGTGAAGAAGTTTCTCTTCATCTCGGTCCTAAATGGCTTGCCCCTTATCCTTAGACTGTGACCCCTGGTTTTGGACTTCCCCAACATTGGGAACATTCTTCCTGCATCTAACCTGTCTAAACCCGTCAGAATTTTAAACGTTTCTATGAGATCCCCTCTCATTCTTCTGAATTCCAGTGAATACAAGCCCAGTTGATCCAGTCTTCCTTGATAGGTCAGTCCCACCATCCTGGGAATCAGTCTGGTGAACCTTCGCTACACTCCCTCAATAGCAAGAATGTCCTTCCTCAAGTTAGGAGACCAAAACTGTACACAATACTCCAGGTGTGGCCTCACCAAGGCCCTGTACAACTGTAGCAACACCTCCCTGCCCCTGTACTCAAATCCCCTCGCTATGAAGGCCAACATGCCATTTGCTTTCTTAACCGCCTGCTGTACCTGCATGCCAACCTTCAATGACTGATGTCCCATGACACCCAGGTCTCGTTGCACCTCCTCTTTTCCTAATCTGTCACCATTCAGATAATAGTCTGTCTCTCTGTTTTTACCACCAAAGTGGATAACCTCACATTTATCCACATTATACTTCATCTGCCATGCATTTGCCCACTCACCTAACCTATCCAAGTCACTCTGCAGCCTCATTGCATCCTCCTCGCAGCTCACACTGCCACCCAACTTGGTGTCATCCGCAAATCTGGAGATACTACATTTAATCCCCTCGTCTAAATCATTAATGTACAGTGTAAACAGCTGGGGCCCCAGCACAGAACCTTGCGGTACCCCACTAGTCACTGCCTGCCATTCTGAAAAGTACTCATTTACTCCTACTCTTTGCTTCCTGTCTGACAACCAGTTCTCAATCCACGTCAGCACACTACCCCCAATCCCATGTGCTTTAACTTTGCACATTAATCTCTTGTGTGGGACCTTGTCGAAAGCCTTCTGAAAGTCCAAATATACCACATCAACTGGTTCTCCCTTGTCCACTCTACTGGAAACATCCTCAAAAAATTCCAGAAGATTTGTCAAGCATGATTTCCCTTTCACAAATCCATGCTGACTTGGACCTATCATGTCACCTCTTTCCAAATGCGCTGCTATGACATCCTTAATAATTGATTCCATCATTTTACCCACTACTGAGGCCAGGCTGACCGGTCTATGTTTTCTCTCTCCCTCCTTTTTTTAAAAAGTGGGGTTACATTGGCTACCCTCCACTCGATAGGAACTGATCTAGAGTCAATGGAATGTTGGAAAATGACTGTCAATGCATCCACTATTTCCAAGGCCACCTCCTTAAGTACTCTGGGATGCAGTCCATCCGGCCCTGGGGATTTATCGGCCTTCAATCCCATCAATTTCCCCAACACAATTTCCCGACTAATAAGGATTTCCCTCAGTTCCTCCTCCTTACTAGACCCTCTGACCCCTTTTATATCCGGAAGGTTGTTTGTGTCCCCCTTAGTGAATACCGAACCAAAGTACTTGTTCAATTGGTCTGCCATTTCTTTGTTCCCCGTTATGACTTCCCCTGATTCTGACTGCAGGGGACCTACATTTGTCTTTACCAACCTTTTTCTCTTTACATATCTATAGAAACGTTTGCAATCCATCTTAATGTTCCCTGCAAGCTTCTTCTCGTACTCCACTTTCCCTGCCCTAATCAAACCCTTTGTCCTCCTCTGCTGAGTTCTAAATTTCTCCCAGTCCCCGGGTTCGCTGCTATTTCTGGCCAACTTGTATGCCACTTCCTTGGCTTTAATACTATCCCTGATTTCCCTTGATAGCCACGGTTGAGCCACCTTCCCTTTTTTATTTTTACGCCAGACAGGAATGTACAATTGTTGTAGTTCATCCATGCGGTCTCTAAATGTCTGCCATTGCCCATCCACAGTCAACCCCTTAAGTATCATTCGCCAATCTATCCTAGCCAATTCACACCTCATACCTTCAAAGTTAGCCGCCTTTAAGTTCTGGACCATGGTCTCTGAATTAACTGTTTCATTCTCCATCCTAATGTAGAATTCCACCATATTATGGTCACTCTTCCCCAAGGGGCCTTGCACAACGAGATTACTAATTAATCCTCTCTCATTACACAACACCCAGTCTAAGATGGCCTTCTCCCTAGTTGGTTCCTCGACATATTGGTCTAGAAAACCATCCCTTATGCACTCCAGGAAATCCTCCTCCAGCGTATTGCTTCCTGTTTGGCTAGCCCAATCTATGTGCATATTAAAGTCACCCATTATAACTGCTGCACCTTTATTGCATGCACCCCTAATTTCCTGTTTGATGCCCTCCCCAACATCACTACTACTGTTTGGAGGTCTGTACACAACTCCCACTAATGTTTTTTGCCCTTTGGTGTTCTGCAGCTCTACCCATATAGATTCCACATCATCCAAACTAATGTCTTTCCTAACTATTGCATTAATCTCATCTTTAACCAGCAATGCTACCCCACCTCCTTTTCCTTTTATTCTATCCTTCCTGAATGTTGAATACCCCTGGATGTTGAGTTCCCAGCCCTGATCATCCTTGCGCCACGTCTCCGTAATCCCAATCACATCATATTTGTTAACATCTATTTGCACAGTTCATTCATCCACCTTATTACTGATACTCCTTGCATTAAGACACAAAGCCTTCAGGCTTGTTTTTTTAACACCCTTTGTCCTTTTAGAATTTTGCTGTACAGTGGCCTTTTTGTTCTTTGCCTTGGGTTTCTCTGCCCCCCACTTTTCCTCATCTCCTTTCTGTCTTTTGCTTTTGTCTCCTTTTTGTTTCCCTCTGTCTCCCTGCATTGGTTCCCATCCCCCTGCCATATTAGTTTAACTCTTCCCCAACAGCACTAGCAAACACTCCGCCTAGGACATTGGTTCCTGTGCCCCATTAGAACTGCAGGAAGAGATAAAGTCGTACCAGCGGTGCAAAGATGAAATGTCTATACAGGCTGACTGCCTACTGTGGGATAATCGGGTAGTGGTACCCAAAAAGGGCAGGGATACTTTCATCAGTGATCTCCACAGTACTCACCCAGGCATTGTAATGATGAAAGCAATAGCCAGATCCCACGAATGGTGGCCAGGTATCGATGCAGACTTAGAGTCCTGCATGCACAAATGTAACACGTGCTCACAGTCAAGCAATGCACCCAGGGAGGCACCATTAGGTTTATGGTTTTGGCCCTCCAAACCATGGTCCAGGGTCTATGTCAACTATGCAGGCCCGTTTTTGGGTAAAATGTTCCTAGTGGTGGTAGATGCGTACTTCAAATGGATTGAATGTGAGATAATGTCGACAAGCATGTCCGCTGCCACCACTGAAAGCCTGCGGGCCATGTTTGCCACGCACGGCCTGCCTGATGTCCTTGTGAGCGACAACGGGCCGTGTTTCACCAGTGGTGAGTTCAAAGAGTTCATGACCCGCAATGGGATCAAACATATAACATCTGCCCCGTTCAAACCAGCATCCAATGGTCAGGCAGAGAGAGCAGTGCAAACCATCAAGCAGAGCTTGAAGAGGGTAACTGAAGGCTCACTGCAGTCTCGCCTATCCCGAGTCCTGCTTAGTTACCGCACAAGACCCCACTCGTTCACTGGGATTCCACCCGCTGAACAGCTCATGAAAAGGGCACTTAAGACAAGGCTCTCGTTTTTCCTGCCTGATCTACACGAACAGGTAGAGAGCAGGTGGCTTCAACAAAGTACATATCATGATAGTGCAAATGTGTCACAAGAAATTGAAATTAATGATCCTGTATTTGTGTTGAACTATGGACAAGGTCCCAAGTGGCTTCCCGGCAAAGAGGGGAGTAAGGTATTTCGGGTCAAACTTTCAAATGGACTTATCTACAGGAAACACTTGGACCAAACCAAACTCAGATTCACGTACTATCCAGAGCAACTCACATTAGACCCTATCTTCTTTGACCCCCCCAACACACACACCAGTGGCAACCGACACAGCGGTTGACCACGAAGCAGAATCCATCACCAGCAGCAGCCCACCTGGACTCACCACACCAGGCTGCCCAGCAGGACCAGCTGCACAGCAGCCCAGCGAGGGCCCAATAAACGACTCACCTAAACCAGCATTTGCACCAAGATGATCAACCCATGGAAAGAAAGGCCCCAGAACGACTCGCCTTGTAAATAGTTATACTATTGGCTTTGCGGCGGTGGGGGGGGGGGGGGGGGGGGGAAGTGTTGTTATATATGTAAACCTGTAAATACCTTGTGTAACCACCAGAGGGCTCATCCCCTGGAGTCCCAAGGGATCCCACAATTCCTTGGAATCACCTGTACTTAAGGAGGCCTCACAGGCTGGAGAGGCACTCTGGAAACCTGCAATAAAAGACTACGGTCACACTTTACTTTGAGCTCACAGTATCTGGTCAAACTCTTTATTCATACATAACAGAGAGTATTCCATGAAACCCCTGACTAGTGCCTTATAGATGGTGGAAAGGCCTTGGGTAATTAGCGGGTGTGTCACTCGCCACAGAATACCCAGCCTCTGACCTGCTCTTGTAGCCACAGTATTTATGTGGCTGGTCCAGTTATGTTTCTGGTCTATGGTGACCTCCAGGATGGTGGTGGACTCAGCGATGGTAATCTCGTTGAATGTTAAGGGGAGGTGGCTTGACATGTACGAGATATACTGCTACAACTCGCCAAGGCTTCTTCGGCAGCACCTCCGAAACCCACGATCTCTATCACCTAGAAGGACAAGGACAAGGGCAGTAGGCGCATGGGAATACCATCATCTCCTAAGTTCCCCTCCAAGTCACACACCATTCTAACTTGGAAAAATAGCTACCTTCACCACACAGACTGCAGCGATTCAAGAAGGTAGCTCACCAACACCACCTCAAGGGCAATTAGGGATAGGTAATAAATGTTGGCTTTGTCAGCGATGCCCACGTCCTGTGAATGAATAAAAAAAAAATAACCTGGTATTGAAACTGGAGTGGGGTCAAGGAGGGAGCCACCTGCCATTATTTTATAAACTGAAACCTCAGCCCTGCTAAGTCAGTCATACACCATCCTGACTTGGAAGTATATCGCTGTTCCTTTATCGTTGCTGGGTCAAAATCTTGGAACTCCCTATCTAAAGGCACTGTGGAGTACATTCACCACAAGGACTGCAATGGTTCAAGAAGGCGGCTCACCACCACCTTCTCAAGGGCAATTAGCAATGGGCAATAAATGCTGCCCATGCCACCAATGCCCACATCCCATGAACGAATAAAACAACTTTTGAGGTGGTAAATAATGAGAAAATACTCTTCTCAACTTTAATGCTATCCTGTACGATGGGCTTTGGCTTTTTCCTAAAGTGCTAGGATTTTTATTATTTTAAACTTTGGTTATTACTCCAAAATATGCCTAAATCGTGCCAGAAATTTTGACTCCTGTCTCAAACAGCTGTATAACACAAAAGGCTGTCTAGTGTCAGCCATAGACACGCAAGAAGAAAATTGTTTAGAAGACTATAGATGATATGCTATTACACACAAAAAACATATGATCTTTTTTAAATGTTTTATGTGCTAACATGACGTTTCATTTACAATGGAGTGTTTCAGTTCAAATAGAATCATGATTAAAAGGAACTGTGATTAAAGATGTACAGCATTGCATCACCAATGCTATTTTGCTTGTATGAGATATACTTACCAGCAATATTTACATTAAGCATAGATATTTTGCAAAATAATGATATGGATTTAGGAGCACACACCCTAAAACTATCAATTATCATTAGCATAGTGGAGCCCCACCTGTTTGTCTTCTCTTGTCATTTTCTGCCTATTTAATTCTTTTGAATCCCAGTTCTTTATAATTTGGAGGTTTGGCAGGGTATCAATGTTTGAAGGTTTCCTCAATGGCTTTGTGGGTTAATGCATTGCCCGATGTGGTAATTATATATAGCAGGAAGGTTCTAGATTCGATTCCCTTAATAGCTGGTCTCAACCAGGGAAGCTGTAGGAGTTCTACAATTGGTCACAGAATCCTTGGGCTAAGGACTGGAAAAATCAGTGAGTATCCTTCCCTCATGATTACTAACAAATGAACCTCAGTGAAAAAGCACACATGTGTGGTGAAGATAAGATCAGGCACATCTGTGCTAAAGGTCACTCTCAAGGCTCACACATAAACCAACAAGAATTACCTGGTTAACAACCGAGAGCGGAACCCTGGCTGATTTTTTTTCCCCATCCCTCGTTTCCCAAGCATGTGACCAATTATGGTGGCACGACCATAACCTGGAAATTATGAACATTTGAGATGTACTGTGCAGTGCTTAGTGACACTCAATTTAATGTTATTTGAAAAGAAAACACAGATGACCTATGAAACCTTTCAGGTTACCTGCTGAGACAATTTCAAGTTGACGTCCAGATTTGTTCAATGTGTATATTTACAAAGATAACATTAGGATTCTTACTTGTACAAGATAGAGTTTTTTGGAATTCAGATGATCAGAAATGTATGGCAGCTTTACAACTATTAACGCACCTTCTCGGGAGTCTCAGCACACATTTTCAGGAGTCAAGTGAAATCTTGAGAGTCTACTCTGTTGATTGACTGAGCCGTTGGGAGAAACTGACAAAGGAAGTTTGCTAAGTTTTGATCTTATGCCACATGGAGTGTTAGTGTTAATGCTGGGTATAAAAGTGTCTTTCTCCAGTATCGTTTACCAAGGCAAGTCACTCTTCTCACCACCCCAACCATCAAAGAAAGGTGATCGTGCAACCTATCTTCTTCACAATTGCCACTGATATGAGCTCTAATCAAAATATATATATGTATATTACAATTACAGAGAATAAATTGGTCATAGTCTCCAACTCAGATGGTACATTACATTTCCACATGCCATGGTTAGGGTTGCCATTGTTTTTTTTTACTGAACAATGCAAATGCACAGAAATTTAGACATAAACTGAATATATTCTAGTTTGTATTTTTGACTTTAGTTTTTTGCTTCTCTCCTGAAGGCATTTTTGTGCTGAGATACAGTTCTATGTATGCTAAGCATCCTCCAATATTTCACCTAAGTGGACATGCTTTACATGTGAGCCAAGAATCTGATGTCTGTAGTCTATTTTTTTTTAATTCGTTGCCAATCTTTCCAATTCTTTGTCAAATCACAAACGCCAGAGGTCACCTTGCACACATCAAGGATCACTCTGCGCCAATGCTCTTAGCCAAAAGGCCTAGAGCCACTGCACCGTTCCTGGAAGTACTGCAATACCAGGTTCGTGCCATGGAGGTGGATGGGTCAGGCCCCCCACACACCTCCGTGGAGGTGGATGGGTCAAGCCACCCCACCCACCTCCATTCACCCATTGAGGGCATCACAGCTGAAACTGATCCACATGTAACTTTCAAGTAGAAATCATTGAATAAAGATCAGGAGCAAGAGCCCTGGCTGATTTACTTTTACTTCTATCTAGCTTCAAATACAGACAACAATTGTAGCACCCAATTTTTCAAATTTTGTATATTAAAATGTAGTAAAGCTAGTTATCTAAGTCATTTGATGAATTTTCATCAACAATAAAGCAAATGTCAGAATTCAACCCATCTCCTGATCTGCCCCTTACTTCCATCCTGACCAGTTTTTGAATTGGTGAAGTAGTACTGAGAACTGATATAACTTACTTCTCATTGTACCTGGTAGATTTGCTTATCATTTGGACTGGGACTTTAACCTAATGACTATCTGGCTAGGAAGCCAATATTATTGCAAGGATGTTTGTTCTTGCAGGACAATTCTAGCCCAATTAAGATGTGGATTAGGGCCACATGCCACTATAGCTAGTTACTGTTTGTCTCTAGAGAACCAAAAGTGCTGTTGTCAGAAGCCGCATGCAACACAAGCAGATTTCTGTTGAGGTCACAGTAGTCCAGTACAGACAGGAAGTCCATGTTTCAACTTTTTTTACAGGTCACCCTTGTTACATCATGCAGGCTTGACAAATCTGTCTTATTTCTAGTGAAAGTTACTGTATCTTGTGGAAAAATAACTTCTTCAATAAAAATCTTTTGGTTTTCAATCTATTACCTTTTGCTTTAAAAAAAAATCAATTTGCAATGATATGACTTTACCAATACTGGAATGTGCTAACTGTGAGTCAGCCAAATACATAAAGAGAAATCTTTATAGACAGAACCTTATTTATTTGTCTTAACACCATTTGTGCAATTTTGTTTTATTTGTTTGTGGATTAAGTCATTATTTGATCATAATATTTTAACATAAAGGTTTGATTGAACATTGTTCACTTTGAACACGTTCACTTTGATTGAGGCCAGTTTTCCATTGCATAGACACACAAAGGATTCAAGTTATCTTCACAAGACACTTTACAAGCTGTCATCTACTATCAATTTCAACATAGTAGTGGCATTGG
The DNA here is from genome assembly GCF_044704955.1 of Pristiophorus japonicus. Taxonomy (NCBI): domain Eukaryota; kingdom Metazoa; phylum Chordata; class Chondrichthyes; family Pristiophoridae; genus Pristiophorus; species Pristiophorus japonicus. The sequence goes on along the minus strand of NC_091978.1, from coordinate 55,549,066 downwards.
AAGGTTTTTGTAGAAGTTCATTTGACTATCATAGCCAAATTGATCCAGTCCTCACTCATGTCAATTCAGGTGCACGTTCCAGCAGGGATCACTGTTTAGTGATCATAAGTAGGAAAACTGGATGTTGTTTGTTTCCCCTTCCTAGCCCGAGACACTGAGGTCAGTTGTAGCACCTCATAGTCTGCCCAGGATGAGATCAGCCTACTAAGCATAGACCAGTTATCCAACCGGGAACCTACTAGTCAGTGTCACTCAATGTTACACCAAACTGTGCACTTAACCACAGAATTTTCTGTGTACTGCTCTGTTATGTATTAATGCTTGGGGGTCACCAGACACCAGAGGGCGCCGCGGTCGGAGGTCATCGGGCTGTACGCATATGGCATGTGTGCTTGGTCACCTGTATATAAGCTGGGTGTCTTTGTCACGCAGGCACTCTCAGGCTGGAATAAAGATGGATCAGGTTGCACCTGAGTGAGTTTACAATAACCAGACTCTTGAGTCATTAGAATTGGCGACGAGGTAATTTAAGAACCTTCACGTGCACAATGGGCACGGTTGGAATCCTGGAGAGATTCGTGGATGATGGGGATTGGGCGGATATTGTCGACCGCCTGGATCAGTATTTTGTGGCCAACATCATGGAGGCAGAGGCCTACACAGTTAAGCGCAGAGCAGTTCACCTCGCGTTTGTGGTCCGAAAATTTATGGCCTCATGAAGAATCTTCTCTTGTCTGTACGTCCGACGGAAAAAGGGTACGAGGAATTGTGTATGTTGGTGGGTAACCATCTGAAGCTACAAGAGGGGATCATCATATCACACTACCATTTCTACACGCATGTTCGTGCTAAGGGCCAGGTCATGTCGGGATTTGTTGCCGACTTGCGACGTCTTGCTGAGCCGTGTAAGTTCGGGAACATGCAGGAAGACATGCTGCGTGATGTCTTCGTGATAGGCATCAGCCGTGATGCGATCCTCAGGAAGCTGTTGGCTGCAGAGACACTGGGTTTGAAAAAGGCCATCGCGACTGCTCAGGCATGCATGACGGCGGATGATAATTTGAGGCAGTATTCATCGACGAGTCGGAGTTCCACGACAAGTACAACAAGATAGCGTCGTTTTCAGGCAGAGCTGCTTACGCGAAACCTGCCGCTGCTCAGAGCCCGCCAATTGGTTCGAACCAGATTTCACCATGTTGGCGTTGTGGGGGCAATCATCAGCCTCATCAGTGTCGGTTTAGACAAATACTCATGCAATGGATGTTCGAAAGTGGGGTATCTTCACAGGATGTGTCCACAACGAAGAAAGCGTGGTGCGGCTCACCAAGTGGTTGTTGAGGACCAGTTCAGTGATGGCCCAGCTATGCAACCCGAGGAGGAAGTGAATGGATTGTATCCATTCCTGAGCAAGAGCCAGTCGATAGTCATTAATGTGAAGCTGAATGGCATGCCTGTATCAACGGAGCTGGACACGGGTGCGAGCCAGTCGATAATGAGCCAAAGGATATTTGACAAGCTGTGGGACACTAAGGCTGCAAAACCGAAGCTGAGTCCAGTCAAAGCCAGGTTGCATCCTTACACTAAGGAACTCATACCTGTGCTCGGCAGTGCAGCAATTGAGATGTCGTATGACGGTGTGGTTCACGAGCTACCATTATGGATCGTCCCAGGTAATGGTCCAACACTGTTCGGCAGGAATTGGCTCGAGGAAATCAAGCTGAACTAGAATGATGTCAAGATGTTGTCCTTGGTGGATGATACTTCGTGTGCTCAAGTATTGGAAAAGTTTCCTTCTTTGTATGAACCGGGCATTGGTAATTTTACGGGAGCCAAGGTGCAGATTCACCTGGACTCCAATGCAAGGACTATCTATTACAAAGCTCGGTCTGTTCCGTACATGAGGGAGAAGGTTGAAATTGAGCTTGACAGACTCCAGCGTGAAGGGATCATATCACCGGTCGAGTTTAACGAGTGAGCTAGTCCCATTGTTCCTGTGTTGAAGAGTGATGGCACTGTCAGGATTTGTGGAGACTACAAGGTTACGATTAACCCTCGATTTTCGAAACTGGATCAGTATCCGTTACCGAAGGCTGATGACCTGTTCGCCATGCTAGCTGGTGGAAAGTCATTCACGAAACTGGATCTGACGTCGGCCTATATGACCCAGGAGCTTGTCGACACTTCGAAGAAACTCACCTGCATCAACACTCATATAAAGGACTGTTCGTCTACAGCAGGTGTCCTTTTGGGATTCGTTCGGCTGCAACCATATTTCAGAGGAATATGGAGAGTCTACTGAAGTCTGTTCCTAGAACTGTCGTGTTTCAAGATGACATTCTGGTCACAGGCCACGCCACTGCTGAACATCTGAACAATCTTAAAGTCCTACAGCGTCTGGACAAAGTGGGACTCAGGCTGAAACGCTCGAAGTGTGTATTCATGGCACCTGAAGTCGAATTCCTCGGGAGGAAGATTGCTGCTGATGGCATTAGACCCACTGATTCAAAAACCGAGGCCATCAAAAATGCACTGAGGCCTCAGAATGTGACGGAGCTGCGTTCGTTCCTTGGGCTACTCAACTACTTTGGTAATTTCTTACCCAGATTGAGCACTTTACTAGAGCCACTGCATGTGTTACTAAGAAAAGGCGACAACTGGGTCTGGGGTGCGTCTCAAGATAGAGCCTTTGAGAAAGCCAAGAATCTGCTATATTCAAACAAGTTGCTTGTTCATTATGATCCGTGTAAGCGTCTTGTATTGGCCTGTGATGCTTCATCATATGGGATTGGCTGCGTACTCCAACAAGCAAATGAATTGGACAAGCTACTACCTGTTGCGTATGCTTCGAGAAGTCTGTCTAAAGTGGAAAGAGCTGACAGTATGGTCGAGAAAGAAGCTTTGGCCTGTGTGTATGGGGTAAAAAAAAATGCACCAGTACCAGTTTGATCTTTGTTTTGAACTAGAAACGGATCACAAGCCACTCATTTCATTGTTTGCGGAAAGCAAAGGTATTAATACCAATGCATCGTCCCGCATTCAAAGGTGGACGCTGACATTGTCTGCCTACGATTACGTCATCCATCATAGACCTGGTACTGAGAATTGTGCCAATGCACTGAGTCGTCTGCCCTTAACCACAACTGAGATGGAGACGCCTCAACCTGCAGATCTACTGTTAGTAATGGATGCTTTTGAGAGTGAAGGAACTCCTGTCACTGCTCAACAAGTTAGGATCTGGACCAGCCATGACCCTATTTTATCGGTTGTGAAACGGTTTGTACTCAGTGGTGCTTGGTCTGCCATACCAATGAAGATGCGTGAGGAGACCAAACCTGACAACCGTCGCAAGGATGAGCTGTCCATTCGGTCAGACTGTTTACTGTGGTGTTATCGTGTAATCATGCCTAAGAAAGGTCGAGAAAAATTTGTACGTGAACTCCATAGCACTCATCCTGTATTGTCATGATGAAGTCCATTGCTAGCTCTCATGTATAGTGGCCTGGAATTGACTCTGATCTTGAATCATGCATGCATCAGTGCAATACTTGCATGCAGCTAATTAAAGTACCAGCGGAATCGCCGCTGAGTCTTTGGTCATGGCCATCCAAACCATGGTCGAGAATCCATCTTGATTTCGCGGGCCCATTCCTAGGAAAGATGTTTTTTATCATAGTAGATGCATATTCTAAGTGGATAGAGTGTGTTATTATGTCATCCAGCATGTCTACAGCTACCATTGAGAGCCTTCGTATCATGTTTGCCACTCATGGTTTGCCTGACATTGTTGTGAGCGACAACCGATCTTGCTTCACAAGACTTGAGTTCCAGGAGTTCATGAAACTCAGTGGCATCAGACATGTGAGATCAGCTCCATTCAAGCCTGCTTCTAATGGTCAAGCAGAGCGTGCCGTTCAAACGATCAAGCAAAGTATGAAACGTGTAACTCAGGGCTCACTGCAGAGACGGTTGTCATGTATATTGCTCAGTTACAGGTCAAGACCTCATACGCTTATTGGGTTCCTCCTGCTGAACTATTGATGAAGAGAAATCTCAAGACCAGGCGTTCTCTTCTTTTTGATTTGAATGATCGTGTTGAAAGCAGACTTCAAAGTCAGCAATGGTGTCGTGATCGTGTTGCCGTGTCACGTGACATCTCGGTCAACGATCCGGTTTATGTACTGAACTATGATCAAGGTCCAAAGTGGATCGCTGCCACTGTTACAGCCAAGGAGGGTGACAGAGTGTTTATTATCGTGCTCAAGAATGGGAAAACGTGCAAGAAACATCTTGACCAGGTTAAACTGCAGCACACCGGTGAACTGGAACCGAGTGAAGAAGATGCAGTCAGTGACCAACCAACCATTGTCCACTCATCAGAGGACTCTGCTGATATTATGACGCTGAACCTTCAGTCTCTGTTGTGGTCATGACCAGTCCCATCAGATCGGCTACTCAGCCCTCAGTCTCAACGGACTCAGAACGCTCGCCCAGAGCCAAAGTTGAACTGAGACGATCAACTTGTGAGAGGAAAGCCCTAGACCGTCTTAATTTGTAAAAAGACTGTTGTTAAGATTTTAAAAAGGGGGTGTTGTGTATTAATGCTTGGGGGTCACCAGAAACCAGAGGGCGCCGGAGGTCATCGGGATGTACGCATGTGGCATGTGTGCTTGGTCACTTGTATATAAGCTGGGTGCCTTTGTCACGCAGGCACTCTCGGGCTGGAATAAAGATGGATCAGGTCACACCTGAGTGAGTTTACAGTACCAGACTCTTGAGTCATTACAATTGCTGGAAGCAATGCATCAAGATTAGTAGCAAAAGATGCCAATAGTAGTGTTCACTAATCCAGGAGAACTCTGATTGGTACATAGAAAATCTAACCATTAATATATATCCCCATTCCAGCTTATGCATAGCTTATAATTATCTTGGAATTGTCCTTTGAAACAGATTGTCTGAAATGATTGATTCAAATTATTCACTTGCCCCAAATCATTGTGTCTGCCTCTTTCATTCAACCTGAATAAGTCGTCTCTAGACAGACTCTCCCAGCTTGACATTTAAAAAAGAACTAGTCAATCTCCATGGTATTGTACACAAGGAGTCTAGACTAAGCGGAGTCTTCAATTCGAACAGGTTTAGAGGGAGGTGATTGGACCAGGGCCATGGCATGGAGATGCCGGCAGTGATCAGTGGGTGTATTTAGAGGGATTTTTGCCTCAACAGAGAAGTATGGAGGGGAATGTTATTTGCCTCAAGGGGGTGCTTACAATGAGAGATTTTGACTTCTTGCTTTACTTTTCTCAGGTGTGGGTTATTTAGCTGATGGATCTGGTTTACAATTTTTGGATTGTGTTGGTGAGGGTGAATTTACTTAACACAGTTGACAGTTCTATCAAGAGAACAGACGCTCAGATTGCAGTGCTTCTGCAAGTCTCAATTAGCCGCGGCTAGCAGCAGACCCATTTCATTTCTCTTGTGTGCTTTGAAAGGTGTTTTATATATTTTGGTTTCAGGTGGTGTATGTCACATAAGGTAGCATTATGTTCAAAGCGCCACCTACAGCTGCAATACTTTTGGAATGTTACAACCAAACAATATATACTTAATGAGTTCAGTGGGTGTTTTTTTAAAACTAATATACATGTCCAACAGGCAATTTTCTGCTAACTATATTTATTTAGTTAGTCCAACTGCTGATAGCTCCTCTCTTGAGTACTTGACCCACCATTCCCAACCCTAGCCCATCACCCATCAGCTGTTAGCTGTGGCTCAGTGGGTAGCATGCTCACCTCTCAATCTGAAGCTTGTGGGTTCAAGTCCCACTCCAGAAACTTGAACACATAATCAGTGCAGTGCTGAGGGAGTGCTGCACTGTCAGAGGTGCCATCTTTCGGATGAGACGTTAAACCTCTCCGGTGGATGTAAAAAATCCCATGGCACTATGTCGAAGAAGAGTAGGAGAGTTATCCCCAGTCTTGGCTGATATTTATCCCTCAATCAACATAACAAAACAGATTATCTGATCATTAACACGTTGCTGTTTGTGGGAGTTTGCTGTGCGCAAGTTGGCTGCCGCGTTTTCCACATTATAACAGTGACTATCCTCCAAAAGTACTTCATTGGCTGTAAAGTGCTTTGAGATGTCTGGAGGTCGTGAAAGGCGCTGTATAAATGCAAATCTTCCTTTACTTTTCTGCCTTCCCATTGTACTGCTACTGTCCCATGCCTGAATCATTCTGGAATAAGCTTCTACATACCCCCTGTGCCTCTCTTTGCATTCTCTAATGGGCTCATCACCGCTGTCTTACAAACAGCTACCCTAATTGCCCAAGACAGCATTTAACTGAGTGTGCCATCAGTCCTAGTAAAATTGAAGTCAATGGGAATCGGGGGTAAACTCACCACTGGCTGGAGTCATACCTTGCACAAAAGAAGATGGTTGTAGTTGTCGGAGGACAATCATCTCAGTTCCAGGACATCGCTGCCACAGTTCTTCAGGGCAGTGTCCTAGGCCCAACCATCTTCAGCTGCTTCATCTCCATCACAAGGTCAGAAGGGGGTTGTTCGCTGATGATTGCACAGTGTTCAATTCCATTCGCAACTCCTCAGATAATGAAGCAGTCCATACCCAAATGCAGCAAGACCTGGATGACATTCAGGCTTGGGATGATAAGTGGCAAGTAACATTTGCTCCACAGGCAATGACTATCTCCAATAAGCGAGAGTCTAACCACCACCCCTTGACATTCAACGACATTACCATCGTTGAATCCCCCACCATCACCATCCTGGGGGTCACCATTGACCAGAAACTTAACTGGACCAGTCACATAAATACTGTGGCAACAAGAGCGGGTCAGAGGCTGGATATTCTGCAGTGAGTGTCTCACCTCCTGACTCCCCAAAACCTTTCCACCATCTACAAGGCACAAGTCGGAAGTGTGATAGAATACTCTCCACATGTCTAGATGAATGCAGCTCAAGAAGCTCGACACCATCCAGGATAAAGTAGCCTGCTTGATTGGCACCCCATCCACCACCTTAAACATTCAATCCCTCCACCACCGGCACACCATGGCTGTACTGTGTACCATCTACAAAATGCACTGCAGCTACTCGCCAAGGCTTCTTCGGCAGCAGCTGCATGGGAACACCAACACCTGCAAGTTTCCCTCCAAGTTACACACCACCCTACTTGGAAATATATCACCGTTCCTTCATCATCGCTGGGTTAAAGTCCTGGAACTCCCCCGCCCCCCCATCATCACAGTGGCAGCATCTTCACCAGTTCAAGAAGGTGGCTCACCACCACCTTCTCGGGCAATCAGGATTGGGCAATAAATGCTGGCTTTGTCAGCAATGCCCACATCCCAGCAACGAATTAAAAAAATCATCGTTTTGTCATGTATTCAACTGTCATTGTAACCCATGTATAAACTGACCTAAGTTGTACACCGTGTGAACACTGACCACTAGGTGGTGAACTTGTGGGAGACACTCCAAACCTGGACTTTCAGGTATAAAAGGGGAAACTCCACCCACCTTCTGCACTTCAGTGCTGGCTAATAAAGGTTACTGGTCACAGTGATCTTCTCTCAAGTATGGGCCTCGTGTGCATTTGTACTGTATAGTAAGGACATATTATTGACGACGAGAAACTGGGATTTAAACCACGTGAGCATGGCCACAAGCAGCACAGACGAGAGGTACTGTGTTGGTGATGATTGGGACGATTTTATTGAGACTACTGCAAAGTTTCGTCACTAAGGAGTGGCTGGGACAGGATTCGGCCGACAAATGCAGGGCTCATCTCCTGACGGTTTGTGGATCCAAGACGTTATCCCTGATGAAGGACCTTCTAGCGCTAGAGAAGCCGGTGGACAAGACTTTTGAAGAGCTCAGTAAGTTGATTGGGGAACACTTTAAACCGGCGAGCAGCATGCACATGGCGAGACACCGGTTTTACACGCACTGGCGGCGAGAAGGGCAAAGCGTTCCAGACTTTGTGGCAGACCTCCGGCGACTGGCGAGCCTATGTAAGTTCCCAGATGCATGCAGAGCGGAAATGCTGCGAGACTTTTTTATTGAGGGCATCGTGCACTCTGGGGTTTTCAGGAAACTGATTGAGACCAAAGACTTGACCCTGGAAACGGCGGCTTTGATGGCCCAGACATTTAGCTCAGGGGAGGAAGAGACCAGAATGATGTTTGACAAAAATCTTGGTTTAAATGCAGCAAATGGACAGGGAGTCAACATTGTTAACGCGGCACACAGTTCTCCAGGCAGACGGGCAATCGGACATGCCTGAGCATGCAATCGAACCCAAAGGGGGAATTCAACAGAGACAATGGCTAGCTGAACGGCGATTCATGCCATCACAAGGGACAATGCGGCCAGTAATGGGGCCATCAACACCTGTCAATGGTGCGCTTAAAGATATTTACAGAGACAGTCAGAGACGATCGACTGTTAATGGATCTTTTGTTTCCAACAACGGCTCATGCTGGAGGTGTGGAGGCAAACACACAGCCAGAGCTTGCAGATGTCAGCAATATACCTGCAGAAACTGCAACGTCAGCGGTCACTTGGCGCGTATGTGCAAGAAGCCTGCAGCCAGGTTGATGTACGAGGAGGACGGGCCCGATGTAAGCCCTACGAGGCCAAATGGACACTGGGGGAAATCGCTGGAAGCTGAAATTCAGCGAGTTCATGTGGAGCACATATACAGTTCATACACCAGGATGCCACCGATAATTATGAAAGTGCTTCTCAATGAAATTCCAGTATCAATGGAGCTAGACACGGGGGCCAGCCGATCCCTAATGAGTATCAAACAGTTCGACAAGTTGTGGGCGTCCAAGGCTAGGAGGCCAAAATTATTGCCGATTGACGCACAGCTACGGACATATACAAAGGGGATCATTCCGGTGCTAGGCAGCGCCACGGTAGTCATGACCCACAAAGATTTGGAGAACAGGTTGCCACTCTGGATTGTCCCAGGGGACGGTCCTGCACTGCTCGGGAGGAGTTGGCTTGCTGTCATGAACTGGAAATGGGGCGATGTCAATGCAATTTCTTCGGTGGTGCGAATATCATGCTCACAGGTCCTGGACAAATTTGACTCACTATTTCAACCTGGCATTGGCACTTTCATGAGGACCAAGGTAGTGATTCACATAAACCCGGACGCCAGGCCAGTACACTACAAGGCCAAAGCGGTGCCGTACGTGATGCAGGAAAAGATAGAAGGCGAATTGGACAGCCTGCTGAGGGAAGGCATCATCTCGCCAGTCGAATTCAGTGACTGGGCGAGCTCGATTGTGCCGGTGCTTAAGGTGGATGGGTCGGTCAGGATATGTGGTGATTACAAGGCCACCATCACTCGGGTGTCACTCCAAGACCAGCACCTGCTACCGAGAGCGGAGGACCTCTTTGCGACACTATCCGGTGGCAAACTTTTTTCAAAATTGGACCTGACCTCAGCTTACATGACCCAGGAGCTGGCGAGTGAGTCGAAGAAGCTGACCACCATCACGACACACACGGGGTTGTTTGAGTACAACAAATGTCCATTCGGGATTCGCTCGGCCGCCGCGATCTTTCAACAAAACATGGAAAGCCTCCTCAAGTCGATTCCAAGGGCGGTGGTTTTTCAAGACGACATCCTCATCACTGGTTGCGATACTGAAGAACACCTGGAGGAGGTGCTACGCAGACTGGACCGGGGTAGTTCTGCGACTGAAAAAGGCAAAGTGCATCTTCCTAGCTCCAGAGGTAGAATTCCTGGGCATGAGGGTAGCAGCAGACGGGATCAGACCTACTGTGTTCAAAACGGAAGCGATCCAGAGAGCACCCAGACTCCGCAACATAGAAACATAGAAACATAGAAAATAGGTGCAGGAATAGGCCATTCGGCCCTTCTAGCCTGCACCTCATTCAATGAGTTCATGGCTGAACATGCAACTTCAGTACCCCATTCCTGCTTTCTCACCATACCCCTTGATTCCCCTTGTAGTAAGGACTTCATCTAACTCCTTTTTGAATATATTTAGTGAATTGGCCTCAACAACTTTCTGTGGTAGAGAATTCCACAGGTTCACCACTCTCTGGGTGAAGAAATTCCTCCTCATCTCGGTCCTAAATGGCTTCCCCCTTATCCTTAGACTGTGTTCCCTGGTTCTGGACTTCCCCAACATTGGGAACATTCTTCCTGCATCTAACCTGTCTAACCCCGTCAGAATTTTAAACGTTTCTATGAGGTCCCCTCTCATTCTTCTGAACTCCAGTGAATACAAGCCCAGTTGATCCAGTCTTTCTTGATAGGTCAGTCCCGCCATCCCGGGAATCAGTCTGGTGAACCTTCGCTGCACTCCCTCAATAGCAAGAATGTCCTTCCTCAGGTTAGGAGACCAAAACTGTACACAATACTCCAGGTGTGGCCTCACCAAGGCCCTGTACAATTGTAGCAACACCTCCCTGCCCTTGTACTCAAATCCCCTCGCTATGAAGGCCAACATGCCATTTGCTTTCTTAACCGCCTGCTGTACCTGCATGCCAACCTTCAATGACTGATGTACCATGACACCCAGGTCTCTTTGCACCTGCCCTTTTCCTAATCTGTCACCATTCAGATAATAGTCTGTCTCTCTGTTTTTACCACCAAAGTGGATAACCTCACATTTATCCACATTATACTTCATCTGCCATGCATTTGCCCACTCACCTAACCTATCCAAGTCGCTCTGCAGCCTCATAGAATCCTCCTTGCAGCTCACACTGCCACCCAACTTAGTGTCATCCGCAAATTTGGAGATACTACATTTAATCCCCTCGTCTAAATCATTAATGTACAGTGTAAACAGCTGGGGCCCCAGCACAGAACCTTGCGGTACCCCACTAGTCACTGCCTGCCATTCTGAAAAGTCCCCATTTACTCCTACTCTTTGCTTCCTGTCTGACAACCAGTTCTCAATCCATGTCAGCACACTACCCCCAATCCCATGTGCTTTAACTTTGCACATTAATCTCTTGTGTGGGACCTTGTCGAAAGCCTTCTGAAAGTCCAAATATACCACATCAACTGGTTCTCCCTTGTCCACTCTACTGGAAACATCCTCAAAAAATTCCAGAAGATTTGTCAAGCATGATTTCCCTTTCACAAATCCATGCTGACTTGGACCTATCATATTACATCTTTCCAAATGCACTGCTATGACATCCTTAATAATTGATTCCATCAGGCTGACCGGTCTGTAATTCCCTGTTTTCTCTCTCCCTCCTTTTTTAAAAAGTGGGGTTACATTGGCTTTCCTCCACTCCATAGGAACTGATCCAGAGTCAATGGAATGTTGGAAAATGACTGTCAATGCATCCACTATTTCCAAGGCCACCTCCTTAAGTACTCTGGGATGCAGTCCATCAGGCCTTGGGGATTTATCGGCCTTCAATCCCATCAATTTCCCCAACACAATTTCCCGACTAATAAGGATTTCCCTCAGTTCCTCCTCCTTACTAGACCCTCCGACCCCTTTTATATCCGGAAGGTTGTTTGTGTCCTCCTCAGTGAATACTGAACCAAAGTACTTGTTCAATTGGTCCGCCATTTCTTTGTTCCCCGTTATGACTTCCCCTGATTCTGACTGCAGGGGACCTACGTTTGTCTTTACTAACCTTTTTCTCTTTACATATCTATAGAAACTTTTGCAATCCGTCTTAATGTTCCCTGCAAGCTTCTTCTCGTACTCCATTTTCCCTGCCCTAATCAAACCCTTTGTCCTCCTCTGCTGAGTTCTAAATTTCTCCCAGTCCCCGGGTTCTCTGCTATTTCTGGCCAATTTGTATGCCACTTCCTTGGCTTTAATGCTATCCCTGATTTCCCTTGATAGCCACGGTTGAGCCACCTTCCCTTTTTTATTTTTACGACAGACAGGAATGTACAATTGTTGTAGTTCATCCATGCGGTCTCTAAATGTCTGCCATTGCCCATCCACAGTCAACCCCTTCAGTATCATTCGCCAATCTATCCTAGCCAATTCACGCCTCATACCTTCAAAGTTACCCTTCTTTAAGTTCTGGACCATGGTCTCTGAATTAACTGTTTCATTCTCCATCCTAATGCAGAATGACGGAGCTGTGTTCGTTCCTGGGGCTCCTGAACTATTTTGGTAACTTTCTTCACAAATTGAGCATGCTGTTAGAGCCGCTACACGTGCCCTTACGCAAAGGTCGCGAATGGGTCTGGGGGGAAAGTCAGGAAAGGGCTTTTGATAGAGCACGCAATTTGTTATGCTCCAACAATCTGTTAACGCTATATGACCCATGTAAGAAACTTGTTTTAATGTGCGATGCGTCGTCCTATGGGGTCGGGTGTGTGTTGCAGCATGTTAATGCCAAGGGTCAGTTACAGCCGGTAGCTTATGACTCCAGAAGTCTGCCCCAGGCAGAAGGGGGCTACGGGATGATAGAAAAGGAAGCGCTTGCATGTGTATATGCAGTAAAAGAAAAATGCTCCAGTACCTGTTTGGCAGGAAATTTGAGCTGGAGACAGATCACAAACCCCTAACATTCCTTTTGGCCGACAACAAGGCCATAAATGCAAATGCGTCGGCCCGCATACAGAGGTGGGCACTCATGTTAGCCGCCTATGACTATACAATTTGGCACAGACCGGGCACTGAAAACTGCGCCGGTGCACTCAGTAGGCTCCCACTAGCCACCACCGAGGGGGCAACCGAGCATGCTGCTGAGATGGTCATGGCTGTTGAAGCTTTTGAAAGCGAAGGCTCACCCGTGACAGCCCATCAGATCAAAGTCTGGACAAATAGAGACCCGCTACTGTCTTTAGTCAAGGAATGTGTCCTGAATGGGGACTGGGCAGCCACGTACAGTGCATGCCCTGAGGAATTTAAACCATTTCACAGGCGCAAGGATGAACTCTCGATTCAGGCCGTTTGCCTACTATGGGGAAACCGAGTAGTCATGCCCCAGATGGGCAGAGAGGTGTTCATCCGAGAACTCCACAATGAGCATCCGGGCATTGTCATGATGAAGGCAATTGCCAGGTCACACGTTTGGTGGCCAGGGATAGATGCAGACCTGGAACTTTGTGTTCGTAGGTGCAACACGTGTGCCCAGCTGGGCAATGCGCCCAGGGAAGCCCCCCTTCGCCCCTGGTCCTGGCCCGCCAAGCCATGGTCACGCATCCATGTGGACTACAGAGGTCCTTTCATGGGAAAAATATTTTTGGTTGTAGTAGACGCCTACTCCAAATGGATCGAGTGTGACATTCTCAATTCAAGCACATCCTCTGCCACGGTAGAAAGTCTACGGGCAGTGTTCGGCGCCCGTGGTCTACCAGATGTTTTGGTCAGCGACAATGGTCCATGCTTTACAAGCATTGAATTCCAGGACTTCATGGCAGGAAATGGTATCAACCATGTCAGAACGACACCGTTCAAGCCGGCCTCAAACGGCCAGGTGGAACGAGCAGTGCAGATAATCAAACAGGGGATGCTCAGAATCCAAGGGGGTTCCCTACAAAGCCGCTTATCAAGCCTCCTGTTGGCCAATAGATCCCGACCACACTCGCTCACAGGGGTTCCACCCGCAGAGCTGCTAATGAAAAGGACGCTCAAAACCAGGTTATCCCTTATACACCCCACCATGAAAGAAATTGTTGAGAGCAGGCGCCGGACACAATGTGACTACCATGACGGGAATTCGAGGGCGCGATGTATTGATGTCAATGACCCTGTCTTTGTCCTCAACTACGGTGCATGGCCCAAATGGCTCGCAGGCACTGTGATTGCTAAAGAGGGGAATAGGATTCTGGTAGTTAAACTTACCAATGGACAAATCTGCCGCAAACATGTGGATCAAACAAAAAGGAGGATCAGCAACCCCATAGAGGAAGCAGAGGAAGAACACGATATAGAGTTTACTCCTCCACAGGTGACCGAATACCGGAACCAAGTGGAGGAGAGCCCAGTCACTGTGGGCAGTCCGGACAGGCCTGAGGCACCGCAAACAGCAGACACTCAGGCCAGCGCCCAACAACTGGAGCCCCAACTCAGGCGCTCTACAAGGGAGCGTAAACCACCAGAGAGACTCAACCTGTGATCCCAATAAGACTTTGGGGAGGGAGGTGATGTCATGTATTCAACTGTCATTGTAACCCATGTATAAACTGACCTAAGTTATACACTGTGAGAACACTGACCACAAGGGGGTGAACTTGTGGGAGACACTCCTAACCTGGACTTTCAGGTATAAAAGGGGAAGCTCCACCCACCTTCTGCACTTCAGTGCTGGCTAATAAAGGTTACTGGTCACAGAGTGACCTTCTCTCAAGTATGGGCCTCGTGTGCATTTGTACTGTATAGTAAGGACATACTACCTTTTTTATTTACCTTCCTGCCCAGCTTGTCTTCTGGGGAATAACCTCACCAACCTCCTTCCCATCCTGCCCACTCCACCTACCACTATCCTGTTGGACTTATTATAAATTATTATTTTGATATTCTAGCTTTGACTCTTACATGGTTCATGGGTAGTGACACCTTGACCCTTACTGAAGCCACCCTGCTTGGCTCTATTTTCCACTACTTGCCCGCCCGAACTACCGTGGTAGCAATGTGGCCATTATAACCAAGTCACACGTTGATCTCTCTCCCTACAACTCTCTTGAACTCATCATCTTTCAAAATTATAGCTACCCTCCTTAAAACCCATCCTCACCTCTCTCCTTATAAATGATTGTTCCATCTCCAGATTCCCTTTCAACAAGAATTTGCATTTATATAGCGTCTTTAATATAGTAAGACGTCCCAAGGCATTTCACAAGAGCGAGGATGAGACAAAAATTGACACCAAGCCAATGAGCTATTAGGACTGGTGACTAAAAGATTGGTCAAAGAGGTAAGTTTTAATTAGTGTCTTAAAGGGGGAGAGAGGTAGTGAAGTTGTTGAGGGAATTTCAGAGCTTAGAGCGAAGAAAGATGAAGGCATGGTTTCCAATGTTTGGACAAAGAAGTGGGAGATGTACAAGAGGTCAGAGTTGGAGGAACGCTGAGTTCTCTGAGGGCTCTCCAAAGCACTTGAACATGTCTCTTCCCAAATCTGTATCCATCCCCATGTTTCAATCTCTCCAATCAATTTTTTGTTCTTGTTACAACACTGAAATAGCCCTAACCAAAGTTACAAATGACTGCAACCGTACTGCCTTGCCTGCTCCTCCAATGCCGCTTCATTGTACAACTTGATGGAACTGCCCACACTTGGTTCCACTTTTACCTATTTGATCGTAGCCAGAACATATCCAACAATATCTTCTCTTCCTGCCCCACATCCTACCTTTGGAATCTCCGAAGGATCTATCCTTGGCACCTTCCCTTTCCTCATCATCATGCTGCCCCTTGGTGACATTCACAGATACGGGGTCTGTTTCCATATTAACACTGACGACACCAGCTCTACCTGTCCACTAATACAAAAGCAAAATACTGCAGATGCTGGAATCTGAAATAAAAACAGAAAATGCTGGAAATCTCAGTGGGTCAGGCAACATCTGTGGAGAGAAACAGAGTTAACATTTCAGGTCTGTGACCCTCCGTCAGAACCTGTCCACTTCCTGTCTTAACCCTTCCAATAGTCTGTGTCGTCAGACTACTTGTGCATGAGTTGCAATTTCCTCCAGTTACACATTGAGAAGCCATTGTTTTAAGAAACGCCACAAACTCTACACCCTCGCCACTGATTCCATTCCACTTCCCAGCCAGTGTCTCGGATTGAAAACTGTTTGCAATCTTAGCATCCTATTTGACCCCATATCCTATATCCTATAGTGATCCTATATCCTTTCCATAACATCGCCAGCCTCCGTTCCTGTCTCAGCCCATCTGCTACTGAAACGCTCACCCATGCCTTTTTCACCTCCAAACTCAACTTCTAGTGGTTTCCTGGTTGGCCTCCCAACCTCCATAATCATCAGCTCATCCCAAACTCTGCTGCTCGTATCCTCTCCTTCACCAAGGCACATTTGCACAACATTGCTGTCCTTGTAACATTGGCTGTCAGTCTCCCAACGCCTCAAATTTAAAATTCTCATCCTGGAGTATAAATTCTTTCAATGCCTGGTCCCTCTCTTTCTCTAACGTCTCCAGCCCTACGACTTGCAATGAACTTTCCTCTGACTCTGGCATCTTGTGCCCCCCCCCCCCTTCACCGCACCATGAGTGACAATGCCTTCAGCTGCCTAATCCTGACACTGTGGAATTCCATCCCTAACCCTTCCCCTCCTCCCTTAAGAACCTCCTTTAAAACCCAACACTGACCATGCTTTTATTCAAAAATAAAAACAGAAAATGCTGGAAATACTTAGCAGGTCAGATAGCATCTGTGGAGAGAGAAACAGTTCATGTTTCAGTTTCTTTGCCTTACAAATTTTGTGTCTTATAATACTCCTGTGAAGCACCCTGGGATGCTTTACTACGTTAAAGGTACTATATAAATAGAAGTTGTTGTTGGTCGATTAACTTTCATCGGAACTTTTATTCACCTTTTCTAATATCTCTTTCGTTGACTCGGTGTTCACTTTTGTCTGATTACTCTTCTGTGAAGCACCTTGACACACTTTTCTATATTAAAAGCATTATGTAAGTGCAAGTTGTTAATCACATCGTGGAAATCCACTTTGTTCATGAATTGACTGATACCCTGTAATACACTTTTCTCCCAGTCTTCACTTGTTTACTACAGTTTCCCATAGAATTTTTTTCTTTTAACTTTGAAACTTAAATTCTGGTACAATATCTGGCACACTTCAAATATTTATGAGGGTCATTTCCCAACAAAAGCCCAATGGAGGCTGCTCGTGACTGCATTATAGACCCTCAAACAAATCTATTTTACTTGGTTTCTTTTCCTGCACATTTCTCCCTGCACACCTGAAGGTGTTGACTGTGTTAGATTTTCACAGGTGGTAGCTGCCCTCTGATACTGGCTGGCCTCCCACATTCTACCCTACATAAACTTGAGGTCATCCAAAACTCGGCAGCCCGTGTCCGAACTCGCACCAAGTCCCTCCGATCACCCATCACCCCTGTGCTCGCTGACCAACATTGACTTCCGGTTAAACAACGCCTCGGTTTCAAAATTCCCATCCTTGTTTACAAATCCCTCCATGACTTCGCCCCTCCCTATCTTTGTACTCTCTTTCAGCCTCACAACCCCACGAGATGTCTGCGTTCCTCAAATTCTGCCCTCTTGAGCATCCCTGATTTTAACTGCTCAACCTTCTGGCTAAACAGATCAAGGGGTATGGAGAGTAAGCAGGAAAAGGGTACTGAGATGAATGATCAGCCATGATCTTATTGAATGGTGGTGCAGGCTTGAAGGGCCGAATGGCCTAGTCCTGCACCTATTTTCTATGTTTCTATGTTTCAACCATCTTAGCCTTGCCTTCAGCTGCTTGGCCCCTAAGCTCTGGAACTCCCTCCCTAAACCTCTCTGCCTCTTTTTCTCTCTTTCCTCCTTTAAGACGCTCCTTAAAACCTACCTCTTTGGTCATCTGCCGTCATTTTTTCTTATGTGGTACAGTGTCAAATTTATCTGTTTTGTCTTATAACGCTGCTGTGAAGCGCCTTAGGACATTATTGTTATTGATACCTCCTTCAAGTGGGCATTATTCAAACAGGAGACATGACGATGTGTGAGGTAGGCTGCCCAACCATGGAAGACATCACAACCTACCGCAATCCTCTCTACGTCCAGCAACTATTCCAGCAGGAGTTACTAGGTAACAATTAGGAGTCAGAACCGGGACAGATTCTCCCTTTTCTAACCCAGGGATGCTGCAGCTGAAAGTATTATCTCGCCTGTTAGACAGAGTCTTAAAAAAAAAATGCTTTTCCGTAGTTCCCTTTGGAAGTACTTCATATTCACAGCAATATTACTTTAGGGACCACTTATCACAAAAATTAATGTTCCCATCTTCAAAAAGTGAGCATTTAGCAGAAATTTTCATTCGAAAAGAGGCAGAAATCTTGTCAAACCCCAGATTGATGACGTAATTGCGAGTTACTTAAATGACCAATCACAACTGCTGTATTTATCAGTACCGCAAAATCAGCTCACGATCTCTGTACTAGATCGATTAGAATCAGCGACTGCATGCACCGCAACAATGGCGTGCTGCATGCATGCAGTTGCAGGAGTCAAAGGCAACATAATTTCTTTTTCGGACTCTAGCTGAATAAAATTTTCACGAGTTTTCTTCAGTGGAAGTTTACTGGAACTAGAGAAGCTAAAATTACAGAGATTGCCATTGAAAGTTTAGATCTGGGGCTGGTTATTGCACCAGAAAGCATGGCTTTGATTCATGTCATGAAACCACAATCAACATTTGGACAGTTTGCTGACCAAGTACTGAAAGTTCTTGAGACAAGCAAAGATGGCTAAGTCCAGAATGATCCACTTTGTTCCAGAAAGATACAAGACCAACAACATCAAAAGTGGTGAAAAGGGATGGAGGTCAGTTGGAGGAATGCAAATCACCAGAATCTTCCCTCCTGACCAGAAAATTCCAAAGCAGTGGACAAAATTTTTGTCTTGTGGTGACAACAAGGAAAATCTTCTCCAGTTCCTCTATGAAAGATGGTGCAAGTCTGCAAAGGAGATTATTGATGATGTAATGCTCCTTGTTGGACACGGAAATGAGTGTCATGCTATACGTCAGAATGATAACCTCCTGTTGGCTGGTGCAGATACGATGGTAAGTATTGCAGGGAATAGAATACGGCCAGGGTGATCTCTTGGACCAGTTTCAATCGCCTGGATGGGTCGGAGAGGAATTTTCCCTGATTTTTTTCCCCCCAGCTGGGCCTGGGTTTTTATCTGGTTTTTGCCTCTGCTAGGAGATCACATGGCTCCGGGTGGGGTGGAGTGTGGAATGTTTTGGTGTAAGCGGTGCCGCAGTTGTGTGGGGCGGACTGGTTGGGCTGGGTGCTCGTTACCTTTCATTGTTCATAGATTTATATGTAACCTTCAAGGCTGCTGACTGAGGGCCGTACGCCCTTTGTCTACCGGTGCGGCCACGATGGGCCGATATGGCCTCCTTCTGCGCTGTAAATTTGTATGTTTCTAATGACAGCAGAACAGATCTGAAGGTGGTACCAATCCCAGCACAATTCTCCAACCAGGAAGGAGCTTTTGCTGCCAGTTCCAGTCATCATCATAGGCAGTCCCTCGAAATCGAGGAAGACTTGCTTCCACTCTAACAGTGAGCTCTCAGGTGACTGTACAGTCCAATATGGGAATTACAGTCTCTGTCACAGGTGAGACACAGTCGTTGAAGGAAAGGGTGGGTGGGGAGCCTGGTTTGCCGCACGCTCCTTCCACTGCATTCGCTTGTTGTTATATATGTAAACCTGTAAATACCTTGTGTAACCACCAGGGGACTCATCCCCTGGAGTCCCAAGGGATCCCACAATCCCTTGGGAGCACCTGTACTTAAGGAGGCCTCAGGCTGGAGAGGCATTCTGGAGACCTGCAATAAAAGACTAAGCTCGCACTTAACTTTGAGCTCACAGTATGTAGTCAGACTCTTTATTCATACATTACAACTGGCGATGAGATAAGATGACGAACCCAACGATGCAGAGAACAGTGGGCATCCTGGAGAAATTTTCAGAGGGAAATGATTGGGAAACCTTCGTGGAGCGACTCAACCAGGAGAAGCGAACGCTGCCAAACGAAGGGCGATTCTCTTCACCATTTGCGGGGCACCACCGTATGGCCTCATGAAAAATCTGCTTGCTCCAACGAAACCCACAGAGAAATCGTGTGATGATTTGTGCACACTGGTCCGGGAGCATCTGAACCCGAAGGAAAGCGTTCTGATGGCGAGGTACCGGTTCTACACGTACAAAAGGTCTGAAGGCCAGGAAGTGGCGAGCTATATCGCCGAGCTGAGACGCCTTGCAGGACATTGCAAATTTGGAGCACATGCTCAGGGACTTCTTCGTACTTCGCATTGGCCATGAAGTGATACTTCGCAAACTTTTGACTGTAGAGACCCCAACCTTGAGTAAAGTCATAGCGATAGCCCAGGTGTTCATTGCCACCAGTGACAGTACTAAGCAAATCTCTCAACATACGAGCGCTGCTACAAGTACTGTCAACAAAGTGATGATGTTTTCAAATCGCAACGTACAGGGCAAGCCCCACATGCCTGCAGCTGCAAGTTCGCAGCCATGAACTCATTGAATGGCGGTGCAGGCTAGAAGGGCTGAATGGCCTGCTCCTGCACCTATTTTCTATGTTTCTATGTTTCTAAAGGTCTCCTACGATGGAGCGGTGCACAAGCTACCACTCTGGGTGATACCAGGCGATGGTCCCACGCTGCTCGGCAGGAGCTGGCTGGGAAAGATACGCTGGAACTGGGACGTCAGCGGAGCACTCTCGTCCATTGACGACACTTCGTGTGCCCAGGTCTTACACAAGTTCCCCTTGCTGTTCGAACCAGGCATCGGGAAATTCCAAGGAGCAAACGTTCAAATCCACCGAATTGCGGGTGCGTCACCCATCCATCACAAGGCGAAAGCAGTACCGTACATGATGAGAGAGAGGGTGGAGATCGAGCTGGACCGGCTGCAACGAGAGGGCATCATTTCGCCGATCGAATTCAACGAGTGGGCCAGTTCGATTGTTCCAGTCCTCAAGGGAGACGGCACCATCAGAATCTGTGGTGATTACAAAGTAACTATCAATTGTTTCTCCCTGCAGGATCAATACCCACTACCAAAGGCAGACAACCTTTTTGCGACGCTGGCAGGAGGAAAGACATTCACGAAGCTGGACTTGACCTCGGCCTACATGACGCAGGAGCTGGAGGAATCATCGAAGGGCCTCATCTGCGTCAAACACGCACAAAGGTCTCTTCATTTACAACAGCTGCCCGTTTGGGATTCGATCAGTCGCTGCGATATTCCAGAGAAACATGGAAAGCTTACTGAAGTTGGTCCCGCACGCGGTGGTCTTCCAGGACGACATCTTGGTTGCAGGTTGGGACACAGTCGAGCATCTGCAAAACCTGGAGGAGGTTCTTAGTCGACTCAACCGCGTGGGGCTCAGGTTAAAACACTCGAAGTGTGTTTTCCTGGTGCCTGAAGTGGAGTTCCTGGGGAGAAGAATCGCAGCGGACGGCATCAGGCCCACCGATTCGAAGATGAAGGCAATCGAAAATGCACCAAGGCCACAGAACGTGACGGAGCTGCGGTCGTTTCTAGAACTCTTGAACTACTTTGGTAACTTCTTACCGGGTCTCAGCACACTGTTAGAATCACTGTATGCCTTACTGCGTAAAGGAGAAGAATGGGTATGGGATAAAAGCCAAGAAAATGTCTTTGCAAAAACTAGAAAATTGTTATGCTCAAACAAATTGTTTGTGTTGTATGATCCATGTAAGCATTTAGTACGAGCATGTGATGCGTTGTCATACGGGATCGAACATGTACTGCAACAAGCTAATGAATCTGGGAAATTGCAACCGGTTGCTTATGCATCCAAAAGTCTGTCTAAGGCTGAAAGAGCCTACAGCATGATTGAAAAAGAAGCGTTGGCGTGTGTTTATGGGGTAAAGAAAAGGCATCAATATCTGTTTGGGCTCAAATTTGAATCGGAAACTGACCATAAGCCACTGATATCTCTTTTTTCCAAAAGTAAGCGGATAAAGACGAATGCATCGGCCCGTATCCAGAGATGGGTGCTCACGTTGTCCGCATTCAACTACCCCATCCGCCACAGACTAGGCACAGAAAACTGTGCCGATGCTCTCAGTAAGCTGCCATTGCCCACCAAGGGGGTGGAAATGGCGCAGCCCGCAGACTTAGTCATGGTAATGGAAGCATTCGAGAGTGAGCAATCACCCGTCACAGCCTGACAGATTAGAACCTGAAAGATCCAGGACCCCTTACTGTCTCCAGTAAAAAATTGTGTGCTTCACGGGAGCTGGTCCAGTGTCCCATTGGAAATGCAGGAAGAGATAAAGCCGTAGCAGCGGCACAAGGATGAAATGTCTATACAGGCAGACTGCCTTCTGTGGGGTAATGGGTAATGGTCCCCAAGAAGGGCAGGGACACTTTCGTCGGTGATCTCCACAGTACTCACCCAGGCATTGTAATGATGAAAGCGATAGCCAGATCCCACGTGTGGTGGCCCAGTATCGATGCGGACTTAGCGTCCTGCGTGCACAAATGTAACACATGCTCGCAGTTAAGCAATGCACCCAGGGAGGCGCCATTAAGTTTATGGTCTTGGCCCTCCAAACTGTGGTCCAGGGTCCATGTCGACTATGCAGGCCCGTTTTTGGATAAAATGTTCTTAGTGGTTGTAGATGCGTACTCCAAATGGATTGAATGTGAGATAATGTCGGCAAGCATGTCCGCTGCCACCACTGAAAGCCTGCGGGCCATGTTTGCCACGCACGGCCTGCCTGATGTCCTTGTGAGCGACAACAGGCCATGTGTCACCAGTGCCGATTTCAAAGAATTCATGACGCATAATGGGATCAAACATGTTACATCTGCCCCGTTCAAATCAGCATCCAATGGTCAGGCAGAGAGAGCAGTGCAAACCATCAAGCAGAGCTTGAAGAGGGTAACTGAAGGCTCACTGCAGACTTGCCTATCCCGATTCCTGCTTAGCTACCGCACGAGACCCCACTCACTCACTGGGATTCCACCCGCTGAACTGCTCATGAAAAGGGCACTTAAGACAAGGCTCTCGTTAGTCCACCCTGATCTACATGAAAAGGTAGAGAGCAGGCGGCTTCAACAAAGTATATATCATGATAGCGTAAATGTGTCACATGAAATTGAAATCAATGATCCTGTATTTGTGTTGAGCTATGGACAAGGTCCCAAGTGACTTCCCAGCACTGTTGTGGCCAAAGAGGCGAGTAGGGTGTTTCGGGTCAAACTTTCAAATGGACTCATTCACCGGAAACACTTGGACCAAATCAAACTCAGACTCTCGGACTATCCAGAGCAACTCACATTGGACCCTATCTTCTTTCACCCCCCAACATTCACACCAGTGGCAACAGACACCGCGGTTGACCACGAAGCAGAACCCATCACCCGCAGCAGCCCAGCAGGACTCACCACACCAGACAGCCCAGCAAGGGCAGCTGCACAGCCACCCAGTGAGGGCCCAACAAACAATTCACCTAAACCAGCATTTGCACCGAGACAATCAACCAGGGAAAGAAAGACCCCAGATCGACTCACCTTGTAAATAGTTACGCTATTGACTTTGCGGGGGAGTGTTGTTATATATGTCAACCTGTAAATACCTCGTGTAGCTCATCCCCTAGAGTCTCAAGGGATCCCACAATCCTTTGGGAGCACCTGTACTTAAAGAGGCCTCATGGGCTGGAGAGGCGCTCTGGAGACCTGCAATAAAAGACTACGGTCACACTTTACTTTGAGCTCACAGTATCTAGTCAGACTCTTTATTCCTACATTATATTCGTGGTGATGAGACTCGAAGTGCTTAGCGCCATCCCGGATGCTCTTCCTTTACTTAGGGTGGTCTTTAGCCAGGGATTCCCAGGTGTCGGTGGAGATGTTTATCAAGGAGGATTTGAGGGTGTCCTTGAAACATTTCTTCTGCCCACCTGGGGCTCGTTTGCCGTGTAGGAGTTCCAAGTAGAGCGCTTGTTTTGGGAGTCTTGTGTCGGGCATGTGGACAATGTGGCCTGCCCAATGGTGCTGGTCGAGTGTGGTCAGTGCTTCGATGCTGGGGATGTTGGCATGATTGAGAACACTGACGGTGCGTTTGGCCTTTTCTACCTTGTGCAGGGCTAGGGTTTTGCTGAGATGGTGGCGGGTAGCATGCTGCGGGATAGAGTCGAGGACACTTGAGTCAAAGGCAAAGTCTCGGTTAAGGAGATCTTCGAAATGCTCCTTCCAGCGCGTCCTGACTGCCTCGGTGTCCTTGATGAGTGGTTTGCCGTTCTTGGCCAGCAGTGGGGTGGGGCCTTGGGTGCTTGGGCCGTAGATGGACTTGACTGCGGTGAAGAATCCTCGCTCGTCATGACTATCAGCCAGCTGCTGAATCTCCTGTGCTTTCTCCATCCACCATCTATTCTTTAAGTCGCGGGTTTTTTGTTGGACCTCGGCCTTCAGCCGTCTGTAGAGCTACTTTGCTGCTCCCGACTTGGGTTGTTGCTTTAGGTTCAGAAATGCCCTGCATTTGTTAGTTCCTGGATCTCCTGGCCATTCTCATCAAACTAGTCCTGGTGTTTCCTGGTTGAATGACTGAGCGTCTCTTCACAGGCACTGGTTATGGTGGCCTGGAGGGCAGACCAAGTGCTGTGGGCATTCTGCGTCTCGGGTCATCGAGGGTCGCCAGGTTGGCAGTGAGGTACTGGCTGTATAAGGCTCTCTTAGATGGGTCTTTGAGTGTCCCGGTGTTGATTTTTTTGCGGCATTGCTTCTGTTGCCGTTGTCGCTTTCGGGCTATATTAATGTTGATGACGGAATGGATTAGGCGGTGGTCCATCCAGCAATCGTCGGCTCCTATCATGGGACGGGTGATGACTTAGTCGAGCAGGTGCCAGTGTTTGGAGCGAAGGTGTTGCCATGATGCCTTGTACTTGTCCCTCTGGTGGAACAAGGTGTTGATGATGCCACGTCATGTTCTAGGCATTTTGTCGGGAGCAGGGTACTGCTGGAGTTGGTTTTCCCTACCCACTCTTTGCCGATCACACCTCCCCAGAGGTCCATGTCCTTACCGCCTTACCGACTCTGGCGTTAAAGTCACCGAGGAGGATCAGTTTGTTGTCTGTAGGGATGCAGGACAGGGATTGTTCGAGGCTGGAGTAGAATGCCTCTTTGGCCTCATCTGTTGCGTCAAGTGTTGGGGCGTACAGCACCTTCAGGAGAGGTGGTGGGAGATCTGAGGTGTAATGAGGGGAAGGGATGAGAGACGCTGGGGCCCTGCTCCATTTTAGCTTCTCGAAGGGTCGTAGGAGAAGTTTGAGGGGCCGCCGCCATTACCTGCGACAGATGCCTAGTTCTAGTGAGCATGTCATCATAAGCAGGCCTGACACTGATGTCTTTGTACTGTGCTTGGTGTTCTGCAAGGACATTGATGCCAAGCTCTACTTTTGCACAGTAGGGGGAAACAACTTGCGTACAATAGATGTTCATCGTATCTTTGATCACTTTGGGAAAGATGTATGTGCTGCTCTCAGGGTTTCACTGTTTCAGTGAGTGCTCTGTATGGAATGGGGAAGGTGAAATCAGCGTAAGTCCCAATCGCCAGCAAAGAGCACTGTTCAACATTAAAGAATTTAGGGACCTCATTTGCTGTTTCACAATCCCTTTGTGAAGAACTAGAGGCATACACTTGCAAGCTCTACAGGCAGAGTGGATGTAGAGATGTGAACCAGGCCAGGTGTCAAATGTTCAAGATGGGAAGTTATGCAGAGAAGTGCTTGCCACCAAATAAAGATTTGCTTTACAAGCATATACAGCATGCCAATTACCAGCCTGCAATTCACAAGCGATGTCTTGAGAACATGCCGGAAATCCCATCTCCAAAGGACCATGGGTGGAAACTTGAAGATAATGTATTTGTCACAGACTGGATGACACTTCCTCCAGCACCAGCAAGTATAATGGAGCTTGCACATTGTTCGTGCAAAAAGACCCAGTGTGCACAAGGAAGGTGCTCTTGTCTTCTCAGTAAGCTATCTTGCATCGACACCTGCTCGTGTGTAGGTTGTGAGAATGTTGCATCTTTGCCCAAGACGTCTCGGGCTGAGGAAACAGAGACCCTTGATTCTGACCATGATTCAAAGATATGCATTCCTTTTTAACCTCTAACTTTTTTTCAGTACTTCTATCTTTTTAAAAAAAACAATACTATTACGTTTATTATTATAATTTTTATTATAATTATATGGTTGAAAAATGAGTGCAAGTGTACATCTGAAAGGTCAATAAGTGTGTATGAAATAAATGGCTACTATGGTCGATTTCTTTCTTAGCAACAGATATGAAAACAAAACTTAGATTTATGTATAACTACCATATGATGCGTCCAGACCTCGGTCAGGCAGAGTCAGCATGAATTTATGAAGGGGAAGTCATGTTTAACAAATTTTCTGGATTCTTTGAGGAAGTAACGAACAGGGTGGATAAAAGGGAACCAGTGAATGTGGTGTATTTGGACTTCCAGAAGGCATTTGACAAGGTGCCACATAAAAGGATACTGCATAAGGTAAAAGTTCACAGGGTTAGGGGTAATATATTAGTATGGATAGAGGATTGGCTAACTAAGAGAAAACCGAGAGTCAGGATAAATGGTTCATTCTCTGGTTGGCAGTCAGTAACTAGTGGGGTGCCGCAGGGATCAGTGCTGGGACCCCAACTATTTACAATCTATATAAATGACTTGGAAGAAGGGACTGAGTGTAACGTAGCCAAGTTTACTGACGATACAAAGATGGGAGGAAAAGCAATGTGTGAGGAGGACACAAAAAAATTTGCAAAAGGACATAAACAGGCTAAGTGAGTGGGCAAAAATTTGGCAGATGGAGTATAATGTTGGAAAGTGTGAAGTCATGCACTTTGGCAGAAAAAAAAATCAAAGAGCAAGTTATTATTTAAATGGAGAAAGATTGCAAAGTGCAGCAGTACAGTGGGACCTGGGGGTACATGTGCATGAAACACAAATGGTTAGTATGTAGGTACAGCAAGTGATCAGGAAGGCCAATCCCTTCTTGCAAAGGGAATGGAGTATAAAAGCTATGAAGTCTTGCTACAACTATACAAGGTATTGGTGAGGCCACACCTGGAATACTGCATGCAGTTTTGGTTTCCATATTTACGAAAGGATATACTTGCTTTGGAGGCAGTTCAGAGAAGGTTCACAAGGTTGATTCCAGAGATGAGGGGGTTGACTTATGAGGAAAGGTTGAATAGGTTGGGCCTCTACTCATTGGAATTCAGAAGAATGAGAGGTGATCTTATTGAAACGTATAAGGTTATGAGGGGGCTTGACAAGGTGGATGCAGAGAGGATGTTTCTACTGATGGGGGAGACTAGAACTAGAGGGCATGATCTTAGAATAAGGGGCAGCCCATTTAAAATGGAGATGAGGAGGAATTTCTTCTCTGAGGGTTGTGAATTTGTGGAATTCGCTGCCTCAGAGAGCTGTGGAAGCTGGGACATTGAATAAATTTAAGACAGAAATAGACAGTTTCTTAAACGATAAGGGGTTATGGGAAGCAGGCGGGGAAGTGGAACTGAGACCATGATCTTATTGAATGGCGGAGCAGGCTCAAGGGGCCGTATGGCCTACTCCTGTTCCTATTTCTTATCTTCTTATGTCCTCAATGATATTACTTTTTACCAATTCTTATACTATCCATGCTTAAAATTTAGCAGTAGCACTGATATGTTACCGTTGCTCGGGAAAAGAACATCTATTGCAACCATTTTTATGTTTTTCTTTGTTTTTGGCCATTTCTCGGTAACATTCAATTTTAAGACTTCCAAACATTTAGTTTTGCTTCAGGTACATATGTTTAACATATTGAGCATGGTTCTAGGTACGTCCCACACGGAGATTACAAAACTAAAAATCTAGGCAAAGAAAACAGGCATCGACCCATGGTCTATGTTGCCAGGCAGCGATCAGCTAATTGATCAATGACGTGTTATTGAACTTGGGATCTTCCTGCTGTAAATAACTCCGAAATGGAGATTTTGGGGTCGACTTCTTCTCCCCTTGTGTGGACCAGGCCAGCATTGTGTAGCCCGGCACTCTGTTTTGGGTGCCAGGTTGCGGCCTAGGCACCACATCACCCTGGTGGCCCAGTGGAGGCCATCAGAGGCCCGGCAGAATGCCCAGTAGCCCTCCCCTTTAAGCGAAGGGGAGGGGCGTAGTGCTGCTAATCGTGCACCATCATCGCCCCAGAACCCGCCCCAAGAGGGCGCAGAGTGCACGAGATTGCGCTCCACTTCCTCCCAGGTAACCGCAATTTCACGGCCAGGGTGGGACTTCTGTGCCGGACGCAGGTAGTCCGGCCCCGAGCCAGTTACCGCCCCCAGTTGGGGCGCTGGAGAATTTCTCCCCCTCTGTCTCATCGAAACATAGAAAATAGGTGCAGGAGTAGACCATTCGGCCCTTCGAGCCTGCACCACCATTCAATATGATCATGGCTGATCTTGCAACTTCAGCACTCCATTCCTGCTTTCTCTCCATACCCCTTGATCACCTTAGTCGTAAGGGCCACGTCTAACTCACTTTTGAATATATCTAACAAACTGGCCTCAACAACTTTCTGTGGTAGGGAATTCCACAGGTTAACAACTCTCTGAGTGAAGAAGTTTCTCCTCATCTCAGTCCTAAATGGCTTACCCCTTATCCTTAGACTGTGACCTCTGGTTCTGGACTTCCCTAACATCGGGAACATTCTTCCTTCATCTAACCTGTCCAATCCCATCAGAATTTTATATGTTTCTATGAGATCCCCTCTCATTCTTCTAAATTCCAGTGAATATAAGCCTAGTTGATCTAGTCTTTCTTCATTTGTCAGTCCTGCCATCCCGGGAATCAGTCTGGTGAACGTTCGCTGCACTCCCTCAATAGCAAGAATGTCCTTCCTTAGATTAGGAGACCAAAACTGAACACAATATTTAAGGTGTGGCCTCACCAAGGTCCTGTACAACTGCAGTATGACCTCCCTGCTCTTAGACTCAAATCCCCTAGCTATGAAGGCCAACATGCCATTTGCCACCTTCACCGCCTGCTGTACCTGCATGCCAACTTTCAATGACTGATGTACCATGACACCCAGGTTTCGTTGCACCTCCCCTTTTCCTAATCTGTCATCATTCAAATAATATTCTGCCGTCCTGTTTTTGCCACCAAAGTGGATAACCTCACATTTATCTACATTATACTGCATCTGCCATGCATTTGCCCACTCACCTAACCTGTCCAAGTCATCCTGCAGCCTCCTGGCATCCTCCTCACAGCTCACACTGCCATCCAGTTTAGTGTCATCTGCAAACTTGGAGATATTACATTCAATTCCTTTGTCTAAATCATTGATGTATATTGTAAAGAGCTGGGGTCCCAGCACTGAACCTTGCGGCACTCCACTAGTCACTGCCTTCCATTCTGAAAAGGACCCGTTTATTCCTACTCTTTGCTTCCTGTCTGCCAACCAGTTCTCTATCCACGTCAATACATTACCCCCAATACCATGTGCTTTAATTTTGCACGCTCATCTCTTGTGTGGGACCTTGTCAAAAAGCCTTTTGAAAGTCCAAAGTCCAAAGAACCACATCCACTGGTTCTCCCTTGTCCACTCTACTAGTTACATCCTCAAAAAATTCTACAAGATTTGTCAAGCATGATTTCCCTTTCATAAATCCATGCTGACTTGGACTGATGCTGTCACTGCTTTCCAAATGTGCTGCTATTTCATCTTTAATAATTGATTCCAACATTTTCCCCACTACCGATGTTAGATTAACCGGTCTATAATTCCGTTTTCTCTCTCCCTCCTTATTTAAAAAGTGGGATTGCATTAGCTACCCTCCAATCCATAGGGACTGATCCAGAGTCTATAGACTGTTGGAAAATGATCACCAATGCATCCACTATTTCTCGGGCCACTTCCTTAAGTACTTTGGGATGCATCCCATCAGACCCTGGGGATTTATTGGCCTTCAATCCCATCAATTTCCCTAACACAATCTCGAGCTATTGTAGGTGCATTTACTGCTTAAGAGCTCATCTAATGGTCTAGTAAGCTTATCCATTAAGTAGTTGAACCATACAGACAAGCAAGTTTCCTGATTCATTCTCCAATCTGTACTGTGACAACTGATTTCAGCTGTGGCAGCAGTTAATGCTAAAATTGTTGAGTTCTTGAGCTAGGGAGAGGAAAATCATCTACAATCACTATCCGATGACTCCAGCTAGTAGTACTTGTGTGGTTGCTGGGCTTGGCTACGGAGTCTTGTGGCACTCACTGTACAGGCTTATGTTTTAAATAATGCCCACCAGCAGGGAGATATTGGAGAGTGACTGCCACTGATGGAACCAATTCCATTAAGTATGTCAGTGCCTTCAGGATCAGAGGAAGAAATCTGGAAATGAAAATGTAGCAATGACACCATCAAGGAAACTTGCTTTGAGGATCTTAGTGATTCAGAATCAGAAGCAGCCTACAGTGACCACTAATGGCTGTGATCCAGTGATTGCTACCTTATGACCCCTGCTGGAAGTACATTTTTGGAGACATTGAACTTGCACAGAATTGGGCTTAGCTGTGATCCCCTATGCAGTCAAACAGCTTACCAACTTACTGTCAAGGCTCACATATGTACTGAATATCAGAGGGGGAAGGGTGCACATGGAACTGTATCTCAACAAAGTGTGCACTAGTTAAGCAGAGGAAGGCGGCGGGGAAATGCTTGGAAAATGAAGGGGGGAAAAGTTGTCAAGTGCAATTTAAAAAAAATCTATTTTAAATTGTACTGAAAGTTTAAATCTCAGTGCATTCTTTTTAACAAAATTACTGGCATATTGTTTTCAAACCTTTTAAACTCACATCTTTTGAAGTAATTTAGAAAGCTTTTATCATTTTGTTTTGTTCTAATAGTTCCACAGAAATCCAAATTACTTTTTGATGCTTGATAAAAACCCAATTGTCAGAGAAACCTATTTGGCACAAAACTACCCAAAAATGTTTTTTTTTCCTTTGGGCTCTTATCACTTTCACATGATTCAATTGTTTTGAAATCCATTAACTCAACCCCTCCACTGGCTGTCTCAGTATTATCTGCTGTTTGTCTTTTCCAAAAAAACATTTGGCAGTTGCCACTGGACTGAATTTACTGTTTACTGCTATTATTCAGCTCCAGAGTAGGTGTGCTACTCGTCTGCCTGAGCTGTGCCAAGGTTCACCCAGCTATGACCTCATGCTGTTATTACCTGCCTCAGCTGAATCAGGTGTCGTGTCAGCCTCCGAATAATAGATAGAATTTATATGCTTCTTATGATAAAAACTGAGAGGAAATAAACAAATATGAATCAGAGAGGTTTAAGTAGCACTTAATCTTTCAAATGCTTTATTTAAAGAAGCTGTATCCCAATAGGATTGGGTTTTGCAGCTGTCTTCAAACACAGGTCAATTTTTGTCTCATTATACTCCTATGAAGTGCTTTAGGATGTTAATGGCACTATATAAATGTAAATTGCTGGGCTTCACTGTCGGAGACACAGATTTTTAATAGTGCATTTCAGTTGTGGAGGAAGCAGTTCCACAATGTATAGAACATAAAAATAAGAGGATAGAGCAGATGAATGCGTGGCTGGAGAGTTGGTGCAGAAGGGAGGGCTTTAGATTCCTGGGACATTGGGACCGGTTCTGGGGAAAGTGGGACCTGTACAGGCCCGGATGGGTTGCACCTCAACAGAGCTGGGACCAATGTCCTCGTGGGAAGGTTTGCTCGTGCTGTTGGGGAGGATTTAAACTAATTTGGCAGGGGGATGAGCACCGGCATGTAGCATTAGAAAGGAGAAACAAGGCGCACAAAGGATTGGGAGAGACAGATGTCACTAGAGTAAGAAATAGTACGGTATTATGTGGGGTCAGACTAAGAGAGAATACAAGAAAATCTAAGATAGGTTTACAGTGCATGTGTGTGAATGCTCGAAGTGTGGTAAATAAGGTTGGTGATCTGCAGGCGCAAATAGTCACATGGGAATATGATGTTGTGGCGATAACGGAGACCTGGCTCAAAAAAGGACAGGATTGGGTACTAAATATTCCTGGATATAAGGTGTTCAGGAAGGATAGGGAAAGAAAGAATGGAGATGGAGTGGCAGTGTGGATTAAGGAGAATATTCGTACTGGAGAGAGAGGATGTCCTGGAAAGGTCAAGGACAGAATCTATTTGGTTAGAGTTGAGAAACAATAGAGGTGCCATTACACTACTAGGTGAATTCTATAGGCCACCAACTAGTGGGAAGAATATAGCGGAACACATTTGCAGGAAAATTACAGCAAGGTGTAAGAACTGTAGAGTAGTGATAATGAGGGACTTCAACTATCCTAATTGGGATTGGGGTAGTAATAGTATAAAGTACAAAGAGGGGAAAGAATTTCTCAAGTGTGTTCATGGGAACTTTCTTGATCAGTATGTTTCCGGCCCACTGAGGAAGGAGGCATTGCTGAATCTGGTTCTGGGAAATGAGGTGGGTCAAGTAGAGCAATTGTCAGTAGGGGAACATTTCGGGAACAGTGATCACAGTATCATATAAGGTTTAGACTACCTATGGAAAAAGACAGGCAACAATCTAGAGTAAAAATATTTACTTGGAGGAAAGCTAATTTCAGTGGGTTGAGAATGGATCTGGCCCGGGTAAATTGGAATCAAAGATTGGCAGGCGAAACTGTAATCAAACAATGGGCTGCCTTTAAAGAGGAGATGGGTCGTATACAGTCGAGGTACATTCCCACGAGGGGGAAAGGTAGGGCAACCAAAGCCAGAACTCCCTGGATGATGAAAGAGACAGAGAGTAAGATGAAGCAGAAAAAGGAGGCATATGACAGATGTCAGGTTGAGAATACAAGTGAGAACCAGGTTGAATATAAAAAGTTCAAAGGGGAAGTGAAAAAGGAAATAAGAGGGGCAAAGAGAGAGTATGAGAATAGATTGGCAAGTAATATAAAAGGGAATCCAAAAGTCTTCTATGGGCATATAAATAGTAAATGGGTAGTAAGAGGAGGGGTGGGGCCGAGTAGAGACCAAAATAGAGACCTATACATGGAGGCAGAGGGCATGGCTAAGGTATTAAATGAGTACTTTGCATCTGTCTTTACCAAGGAAGAAGATGCTGCCAAAGTCATAGTGAAAGAGGAGGAAGTTAAGATATTGGATGGGATGAGAAACTTAGAAAATAGGTGCAGGAGTAGGCCATTCGGCCCTTCGAGCCTGCACCACCATTCAATATGATCATGGCTGATCATGCAACTTCAGTACCCCACTCCTATCTTCTCTCCATACCCACTGATCCTTTTAGCCGTAAGGGCCACTTCTAACTTCCTTTTGAATATATCCAACGAACTGGATTCAACAACTTTCTGTGGTAGAGAATTCCATAGGTTCACAATTCTCTGGGTGAAAAAGTTATCGTCATCTCGGTCCTATATGGCTTACCCCTTATCCTTAGACTGTGACCCCTGGTTCTGGACTTCCCCAACATCGGGAACATCCTTCCTGCATCTAACCTGTCCAATCCCGTCAGAATTTTATAAGTTTCTATGAGATCCTCTCTCATTCATCTAAATTCCAGTGAATATAAGCCGAGTCAATCCAGTCTTTCTTCATAAGTCAGTCCGGCCATCCCGGGAATCAATCTGGTGAATCTTCGCTGCACTCCCTCAATAGCAAGAATGCCCTTCTTCAGATTAGGAGACCAAAACTGCACACAATACTCGAGGTGTGGCCTCACCAAGGCTCTGTACAACTGCAGTATGACCTTCCTGCTCCTATACTCAAATCCTCTTGCTATGAAGGCCAACATGCCATTTGCTTTCTTTACTGCTTGCTGTACCTGCATGCCTACTTTCAATGATTGATGTACCATGACACCCAGGTCTCATTGCACCTCCCCTTTTAGTAATCTGTCACCATTCAGATAATCTGATTTCCTGTTTTTGCCACCAAAGTGGATAACCTCACATTTATCCACATTATACTGCATTTGCCATGCATTTGCCCACTCACCCAGCCTGTCCAAGTCACCCTGCACCCCCTCAGCATCCTCCTCACAGTTCACACTACCACCCAGCTTAGTGTCATCTGCAAACTTGGAGATATTACATTCAATTCCTTCATCTAAATCCTTAACGTATATTGTAAATAGCTGGGGTCCCAGCACTGAGCCTTGCAGTACCCACTAGTCACTGCCTGCATTCTGAAAAGGACCCGTTTATTCCTACTCTTTGCTTCTGTCTGCCAACCAGTTCTCTATCCACGTCAATATATAAAGGAGGTACCAGAAAGGCTGGCTGTACTTAAAGTAATGAAGTCACCAGGGCCGGATGGGATGCATCCGAGGATGCTGAGGGAAGTAAAGATGGAAATTGCGGAGGTACAGGCCATAATCTTCTAATTCTCCTTGGATACGGGGCTGATGCCAGAGGACTGGAGAATTGCACATGTTACACCCTTGTTCAGAAAAGGGTGTAAGGATAAACCCAGCAACTATGGGGCAGTCAGTTTAACCTCGGTAGTGGGGAAGCTTTTAGAAACTATAATCAGGGACAAAATTAACAGTCACTTGGGCAAGTATGGATTAATTAAGGAAAGCCAGCACGAATTTATTAAAGGCAAATTGTGTTTAACAAACTTGATTGATTTTTTTTTTAATGAGGTAACAGAGCGTTGATGAGGGCAATGCGGTTGATGTGGTATATGTGGATTTTCAAAAAATGTTTGATAAAGTGCCACATAATAGGCTTGCTAGCAAAGTTGAAGCCCATGGAATAAAAGGGACAGTAGCAGCATGGATGTGAAATTGGCTAAGTGACAGGAAACAGAGAACGGTTGTTTTCCGGACAGGAGGAAGGTATACAGTGGTGTGCTCCAGGGGTCAGTACTAGGACCACTGCTTTTCTTGATATATATTAATGACTTAGACTTAGGTGTACAGGGCACAATTTCAAAATTTTCAGATGACAAAAAACTTGGAAGTAGAGTGAACAGTGAGGAGGATAGTGATAGACTTCAAGAAGACATAGACAGGCTGGTGGAATGGGCAGTAATGTGGCAGATGAAATTTAACTCAAAAAAGTGCAAAGTAATACATTTTGGTGGAAAGAACGAGGAGAGGCAATTTAGACGAAAAAGGTACAATTCTAAAGAGGGTGCAGGAACAGAGAAACCTGGGGGTATATGTGCACAAATCATTGAAGATGGCACGGTAGGTTGAGAAAGCTGTTAAAAAAGCATATAAGAACGTAGAACATAAGAAATAGGAACAAGAGTAGGCCATAGGGCCCCTCGAACCTGCTCCACCATTCAATAAGATCATGGCTGATCCAATCATGTACTCAGGACCACTCCCCATAACCCCTTATCCCCTTTTTGTTTAAGAAACTGTTTATTTCTGTCTTGAATTTATTCAATGTCCCAGCTTCCACAGCTCTCTGAGGCAGCGAATTCCACAGATTTACAACCCGCTGAGAGAAGAAATTTCTCATCTGCTTTTTTAAATGGGCAGCCTCTTATTCTAAGATGTCAGGAAAGCTCGGTCATGTGATATGCTCCTCCTGTACCATGTGGGAACTCAGGGACACTTCCGGTGTCCCTGACGACTACATCTGTGAGAAGTGTATCCGCCTCCAGTCCTGACGCACCGCGTTGCGGAATTGGAGCTGAGGGTGGATTCACTCTGGAGCATCCACGATGCTGAGAATGACGTGAGTAGCACGTGTAGCGAGTTGGTCTTACCGCAGGAGAAGGGTCCACAGCCAGCTAGGGAATGGAAGACCAGCAGAAAGAGTGATGCAAGGAAGGTAGTGCAGGGGTCCCCTGTGGTCATCCCTCTGCAAAACAGATACACTGCTTTGAGTACTGTTGAGGGGGGTGACTCATCAGGGGAGGGCAACAGCAGCCAAGTTCATGGCACCCGTGGCTGGCTCTGTTGCACAGGAGGGCAGGAAAAAGAGTGGGAGAGCGATAGTGATAGGGGATTCAATTGTGAGGGGAATGGATAGGCGTTTCTGCGGCCGCAAACGGGACTCCAGGATGGTATATTGCCTCCCTGGTGCAAGGGTCAAGGATGTCTCGAAGCGGGTGCAGGACATTCTAAAAAAGGAGGGAGAACAGCCAGTTGTCGTGGTGCACATTGGTACCAACGACATAGGTAAAAAAAGGGATGAGGTCCTACGAAATGAATTTAAAGAGCTAGGAGCTAAATTAAAAAGTAGGACCTCAAAAGTAGTAATCTCGGGATTGCTACCAGTGCCATGTGCTAGTCAGAGTAGGAATCGCAGGATAGCGCAGATAAATACGTAGTTTGAGCAGTGGTGCAGCAGGGGCATTGGAACCGGTTCTGGGGGAGGTGGGACCAGCACAAACCGGACGGTCTGCACCTGGGCAGGACCGTAACCAATGTCCAAGGGGGAGTGTTTGCGAGTGCTGTTGGGGAGGAGTTAAACTAATATGGCAGGGGGATGGGAACCAATGCAGGGAGACAGAGGGAAACAAAAAGGAGACAAAAGTAAAAGACAGAAAGGAGATGAGGAAAAGTGGAGGGCAGAGAAACAGAAGGCAAAGAACAAAAAGGGCCACTGTACAGCAAACTTCTAAAAGGACAAAGGGTGTTAAAAAAAATCAAGCCTGAAGGCTTTGTGTCTTAATGCAAGGAGTATCCGTAATAAGGTGGATGAATTAACTGTGCAAATAGATGTTAACAAATATGAAGTGATTGGTATTACAGAGACGTGGCTCCAGGATGATCAGGGCTGGGAACTCAACATCCAGGGGTATTCAACATTCAGGAAGGATAGAATAAAAGGAAAAGGAGGTGGGGTAGCATTGCTGGTTAAAGAGGAGATTAATGCAATAGTTAGGAAGGACATTAGCTTGGATGATGTGGAATCTATATGGGTAGAGCTGCAGAACACCAAAGGGCAAAAGACGTTAGTGGGAGTTGTGTACAGACCTCCAAACAGCAGTAGTGATGTTGGGGGGGGCATCAAACAGGAAATTAGGGGTGCATGCAATAAAGGTGCAGCAGTTATAATGGATGACTTTAATATGCACATAGATTGGGTTAACCAAACTGGAAGCAATACGGTGGAGGAGGATTTCCTGGAGTGCATAAGGGATTTTTTTTAGACCAATATGTCGAGGAACCAACTAGGGGGGAGGCCATCTTAGACTGGGTGTTGTGTAATGAGAGAGGATTAATTAGCAATCTCGTTGTGCGAGGCCCCTTGGGGAAGAGTGACCATAATATGGTGGAATTCTGCATTAGGATAGAGAATCAAACAGTTAATTCAGAGACCATGGTCCAGAACTTAAAGAAGGGTAACTTTGAAGGTGTGAGGCGTGAATTGGCTAGGATAGATTGGCGAATGATACTTAAGGGATTGACTGTGGATGGGCAATGGCAGACATTTAGAGACCGCAAGGATGAACTACAACAATTGTACATTCCTGTCTGGCGTAAAAATAAAAAAGGGAAGGTGGCTCAACCGTGGCTATCAAGGGAAATCAGGGATAGTATTAAAGCCAAGGAAGTGGCATACAAATTGGCCAGAAATAGCAGCGAACCCGGGGACTGGGAGAAATTTAGAACTCAGCAGAGGAGGACAAAGGGTTTGATTAGGGCAGGGAAAATAGAGTACGAGAAGAAGCTTGCAGGGAACATTAAGACGGATTGCAAAAGTTTCTATAGATATGTAAAGAGAAAAAGGTTAGTAAAGACAAACGTAGGTCCCCTGCAGTCAGAATCAGGGGAAGTCATAACAGGGAACAAAGAAATGGCAGACCAATTGAACAAGTACTTTGGTTTGGTATTCACTAAGGAGGACACAAACAACCTTCCGGATATAAAAGGGGTCAGAGGATCTAGTAAGGAGGAGGAACTGAGGGAAATCCTTATTAGTCGGGAAATTGTGTTGGGGAAATTGATGGGATTGAAGGCCGATAAATCCCCAGGGCCTGATGGACTGCATCCCAGAGTACTTAAGGAGGTGGCCTTGGAAATAGCGGATGCATTGACGGTCATTTTCCAGCATTCCATTGACTCTGGATCAGTTCCTATGGAGTGGAGGGTAGCCAATGTAACCCCACTTTTTAAAAAAAGGAGGGAGAGAGAAAACAGGGAATTATAGACCGGTCAGCCTGACATCGGTAGTGGGTAAAATGATGGAATCAATTATTAAGGATGTCATAGCAGCGCATTTGGAAAGAGGTGACATGATAGGTCCAAGTCAGCATGGATTTGTGAAAGGGAAATCATGCTTGACAAATCTTCTGGAATTTTTTGAGGATGTTTCCAGTAGAGTGGACAAGGGAGAACCAGTTGATGTGGTATATTTGGACTTTCAGAAGGCTTTCGACAAGGTTCCACACAAGAGATTAATGTGCAAAGTTAAAGCACATGGGATTGAGGGTAGTGTGCTGACATGGATTGAGAACTGGTTGTCAGACAGGAAGCAAAGAGTAGGAGTAAATGGGTACTTTTGAGAATGGCAGGCAGTAACTAGTGGGGTACCGCAAAGTTCTGTGCTGGGGCCCCAGCTGTTTACACTACATTAATGATTTAGACGAGGGGATTAAATGTAGTATCTCCAAATTTGCGGATGACACTAAGTTGGGTGGCAGTGTGAGCTGCGAGGAGGATGCTATGAGGCTGCAGAGTGACTTGGATAGGTTAGGTGAGTGGGCAAATGCATGGCAGATAAAGAATAATGTGGATAAATGTGAGGTTATCCACTTTGGTGGTAAAAACAGAGAGACAGACTATTATCTGAATGGTGACAGATTAGGAAAAGGGGAGGTGCAACGAGACCTGGGTGTCATGGTACATCAGTCATTGAAGCTGGCATGCAGGTACAGCAGGCGGTTAAGAAAACAAATGGCATGTTGGCCTTCATAGCAAGGGGATTTGAGTACAGGGGCAGGGAGGTGTTGCTACAGTTGTACAGGGCCTTGGGGAGGCCACACCTGGAGTATTGTGTACAGTTTTGGTCTCCTAACTTGAGGAAGGACATTCTTGCTATTGAGGGAGTGCAGCGAAGGTTCACCAGACTGATTCCCGGGATGGTGGGACTGACCTATCAAGAAAGACTGGATCAACTGGGTTTGTATTCACTGGAGTTCAGAAGAATGAGAGGGGACCTCATAGAAACGTTTAAAATTCTTATGGGTTCAGACAGGTTAGATGCAGGAAGAATGTTCCCAATGTTGGGGAAGTCCAGAACCAGGGGTCACAGTCTAAGGATAAGGGGTAAGCCATTTAGGACCGAGATGAGGAGAAACTTCTTCACCCAGAGAGTGGTGAACCTGTGGAATTCTCTACCACAGAAAGTTGTTGAGGCCAATTCACTAATATATTCAAAAAGGAGTTAGATGAAGTCCTTACTACTAGGGGGATCAAGGGGTATGGCGAGAAAGCAGGAATGGAGTACTGAAGTTGCATGTTCAGCCATGAACTCATTGAATGGCGGTGCAGGCTTGAAGGGCCGAATGGCCTACTCCTGCACCTATTTTCTATGCCCCCTAGTTCTAGTCTCCCCTATCAGTGGAAACATCTTCTCTGCATCCACCTTGTCAAGCCCCCTCATAATCTTATACGTTTCGATAAGATCACCTCTCATTCTTCTGAATTCCAATGAGTAGAGGCCCAACCTACTCAACCTTTCTTCATAAGTCAACCCTCTCATCTCCGGAATCAACCTAGTGAACCTTCTCTGAACTGCCTCCAAAGCACGTATATCCTTTCATAAATATGGAAACAAAACTGCACGCAGTATTCCAGGTGTGGCCTCACCAATACCTTTTATATCGCTGTAGCAAGACTTCCCTGCTTTTATACTCCATCCCCTTTTCAATAAAGGCCAAGATTCCATTGGTCTTCCTGATCACTTGCTGTACCTGCATACTATCCTTTTGTGTTTCATGCATAAGTACCCCCAGGTCCCGCTGTACTGCGGCACTTTGCAATCTTTCTCCATTTAAATAATAACTTGCTCTTCGATTTTTCTCCATTTAAATAATAACTTGCTCTTCGATTTTTTTTTCTACCAAAGTGCATGACCTCACACTTTCCAACATTGTACTCCATCGGCCAAATTTTTGCCCACTCACTTAGCCTGTCTATGTCCTTTTGCAGATTTTTTTGTGTCCTCCTCACACATTGCTTTTCCTCCCATCTTTGTATCATCAGCAAACTTGGCCATGTTGCACTCAGTCTCTTTTTCCAAGTCATTAATATAGATTGTAAATAGATGGGGTCCCAGCACTGATCCCTGCGGCACCCAACTAGTTACTGGTTGCCAACCAGAGATTGAACTATTTATCCCGACTCTCTGTTCTCTGTTAGTTAACTAATCCTCTATTCATGCAAAAATATTATCACCAGCCCGTGAAGTTTTATCTTGTGCAGTAACCTTTTATGTGGCGCCTCATCAAAGCCTTCTGGAATTCCAAATACACCACATCCACTGGTTCCCCTTTATCCACCCTGTTTGTTGCATCCTCAAAGAATTCTAGCATGTTTGTCAAACATGACTTCCCCTTCATAAATCCATGCTGACTCTGCCTGACCAAATTTTGCTTTTCCAAATGTCCTGCTACTACTTTAATAATGGACTCCAACATTTTCCCAACCACTGATGTTAGGCTAACTGGTCTATAGTTTCCTGCTTTTTGACTGCCTCCTTATTTAAATAGGGATGTTACATTTGCAGTTTTCCAATCTGCTGGGACTTCCCCAGAATCCAGGGAATTTTGGTAAATTACAACCATATGGGCTCCTGGGCTTCATAAATATAGGCATAGAGTACAAAAGCAATGAAGTTGTGAAGAACCTTAAAAAAAAAACACTGGTTCGGCCTCAACTGGAGTATTGTGTCCAATTCTGGGAACCACACTTTAGGAAGGATGTGAAGCCCTTAGAGAGGATGCAGAAAAAATGTACAAGAATGGTTCCAAGGATGAAGGACTTCAGTTACATGGATAGACTGGAGAAGCTGGGTTTGGCTAGACTGGCAAATGATACTTAAAGGAATGATGGTGGATAGGCAATGGCAAACATTTAAAGATCACATGGATGAACTTCAGCAATTGTACATCCCTGTCTGGAGTAAAAATAAAACGGGGAAGGTGGCTCAACCATGGCTAACAAGGAAAATTAAGGATAGTGTTAAATCCAAGGAAGAGGCATATAAAGTGGTCAGAAAAAGCAACAAACCTGAGGACTGGGAGAAATTTAGAATCCAGCAGAGGAGGACAAAGGATTTAATCAAGAGAGGGAAAATAGAGTACAAGAAGAAGCTGGCCGGGAACATAAAAACTGACTGCAAAAGCTTCTATAGATATGTGAAGAGAAAAAGATTAATGAGGACAAACATAGGTCCTTTGCAGTCTGATTCAGGTGAAATTATAATGGGGAACAAAGAAATAGCAGACCAATTGAACAAATACTTTGGTTCTGTCTTCACGAAGGAAGACACAAATAACCTTCCGGAATTACTAGGGGACCGAGGGTCTAGTGAGGAGGAGGAACTGAAGGATATCCTTATTAGGCGGGAAATTGTGTGAGGGAAATTGATGGGATTGAAGGCCGATAAATCCCCGGGGCTGATAGTTTGCATCCCAGAGTACTTAAGGAAGTGGCCCTAGAAATACTGGATGCATTGGTGATCATTTTCCAACAGTCTATCGACTCTGGATCAGTTCCTGAGGACTGGAGGGTAGCTCATGTAACACCACTTTTTAAAAAGGCAGGGAGAGAGAAAGCGGGTAATTATAGACCAGTTAGCCTGACATCAGTAGTGGGGAAAAGGTTGGAATCAATTATTAAGAATGAAATAACAGCGCATTTGGAAAGCAGTGACAGGATCGGTCCAAGTCAGCATGGATTTATGAAGGGGAAATCATGCTTGACAAATCTTCTGGAATTTTTTGAGGATGTAACTAGTAGAGTGGACAAGGGAGAACCAGTGGATGTGGTGTATTTGGACTTTCAAAAGGCTTTTCACAAGGTCCCACACAAGAGATTGGTGTGCAAAATCAAAGCACATGGTATTGGGGGTAATATACTGATGTGGATAGGGAACTGGTTGGCAGACAGGAAGCAGAAAGTCGGGATAAACGGGTCCTTTTCAGAATGGCAGGCAGTTGACTAATGGAGTGCCGCAGGGCTTAGTGCTGGGACCCCAGCTCTTTACAATATACATCAATGGTTTGGATGAAGCAATTGAGTGTAATATCTCCAAGTTTACAGATGACACTAAACTGGGTGGTGGTGTGAGCTGTGAGGGGGATGCTGGGAGGCTGCAGGGTGACTTGGACAGGTTAGGTGAGTGGGCAAATGCATGGCAGATGTAGTATAATGTGTATAAATGTGAGGTTATCCACTTTGGGGGCAAAAACGCGAAGACAGAATATTATCTGAATGGCGGCAGATTAGGAAAAGGGAAGGTGCAACAAGACATAGAAACATAGAAAATAGGTGCAGGAGTAGGCCATTCGGCCCTTCGTGCCTGCACCGCCATGCCATAGGATCATGGCTGATCATTCTCTCAGTACCCCTTTCCTGCTTTCTCTCCATACCCCTTGATCCCCTAAGCAGTAAGGGCCATATCTAACTCCCTCTTGAATATATCCAATGAACTGGCATCAACAACTCTCTGCGGCAGGGAATTCCATAGGTTAACAATTCTCTGAGTGAAGAAGTTTCTCCTCATCTCAGTCCTAAATGGCCAACCCATTATCCTAAGACTATGTCCCCTGGTTCTGGACTTCCCCAACATTGGGAACATTCTTCCCGCATCTAACCTGTCCAGTCCCGTCAGAATCTTAGACGTTTCTATTAGCTCCCCTCTCATCCTTCTAAACTCCAGTGAATAAAGGCCCAGTTGATCCAGTCTCTCCTCATATGACAGTCCAGCCATCCCTGGAATCAGTCTGGTGAACCTTCGCTGCACTCCCTCAATAGCAAAAACGTCCTTCCTCAGATTAGGAGACCAAAACTGTACACAATATTTCAGGTGAGGCCTCACTAAGGCGCTGTACAACTGCAGTAAGACCTCCCTGCTTCTATACTCAAATCCCCTAGCTATGAAGGCCAACATGCCATTTGTCTTCTTCACCGCCTGCTGTACCTGCATGCCCACTTTCAGTGACTGATGAACCATGACACCCAGGTCTTGTTGCACCTCCCCTTTTCCTAATCTGCTGCCATCCAGGTAATATTCTGCCTTCGTGTTTTTGCCACCAAAATGGATAACCCCACATTTATCCACATTATCCTGCATCTGCCATGCATTTGCCCACTCACCTAACCTGTCCAAGTCACCCTGCAACTTTTTAGCGTCCTCCTCACAGCTCACACCGCCATCCAGTTTAGTGTCATGCACAAACTTGGAGATATTGCACTCAATTCCTTCATCTAAATCATTAATGTATATTGTAATGAGCTGGGGTCCCAGCACTGAGCCCTGCGGCACTCCACTAGTCACTGCCATTCTGAAAAGGTCCCGTTTATCCCGACTCTCTGCTTCCTGTCTGCCAACCAGTTCTCCATCAACGTCAGTACATTACCCCCAATACCATGCGCTTTGATTTTGCACACCAATCTCTTGTGCGGGAGCTTGTCAAAAGCCTTTTGAAAGTCCAAATACACCACATCCACTGGTTCTCCCTTGTTCGCTCTGCTAGTTACATCCTCACAAAATTCCAGAAGATTCGTCAAGCATGATTTCCCCTTCATAAATCCATGCTGACTTGGACCGATCCTGTCACTGCTTTCCAAATGCGCTGCTATTTCATCCTTAATGATTGATTCCAGCATTTTCCCCACTACTGATGTCAGGCTAACCGGTGTATAATTACCCGTTTTCTCTCCCTCCTTTTTTAAAAAGTGGTGTAATATTAGCTACCCTTCAGCCCATAGGAACTGAGCCAGAGTCGATAGACTGTTGGAAAATGATCACCAATGCATCCACTATTTCTAGGGCCACTTCCTTAAGTACTCTGGGATGTAGACTTATCAGGCCCCGGGGATTTATCGCCCTTCAATCCCATCAATTTCCCTAACACAATTTCCTGCCTAATAAGGATATTCTTCAGTTCCTCCTTCTCACTAGACCCTCGGTCCCCTAGTACTTCCGGAAGGTTATTTGTGTCTTCCTTCGTGAAGACAGAACCAAAGTATTTGTTCAATTGGTCTGCC
This sequence comes from Pristiophorus japonicus, assembly GCF_044704955.1. Taxonomy (NCBI): domain Eukaryota; kingdom Metazoa; phylum Chordata; class Chondrichthyes; family Pristiophoridae; genus Pristiophorus; species Pristiophorus japonicus. The sequence goes on along the minus strand of NC_091978.1, from coordinate 55,505,053 downwards.
ATTTCTTTGTTCCCCATTATAATTTCACCTGAATCAGACTGCAAGGGACCTACGTTTGTCTTCAGTAATCTTTTTCTCTGCACATATCGATAGAAGCTTTTGCAGTCAGTTTTTGTGTTCCCGGCAAGCTTCTTCTCAGACTCTATTTTCCCCCTCTTAATTAAACCCTTTGTCCTCATCTGCTGGATTCTAAATTCCTCCCAGTCCTCAGGTTTGTTGCTTTTTCTGGCCAATTTATATGCCTCTTCCTTGGATTTAACACTATCCTTAATTTCCATTGTTAGCCATGGTTGAGCCATTTTCCCCGTTTTATTTTTACTCCAGACAGGGGTGTACCATTGCTGAAGTTCATCCATGTGATCTTTAAATGTTTGCCATTGCTTATCCACCGTCAACCCTTTAAATATCCTTTGCCAGTCTATTCTAGCCAATTCACGCCTCATAGTGTCCAAGTTACCTTTCTTAAGTTCAGGACCCTAGTTTCCAAATTAACTGTGTCACTCTCCATCTTAACAAAGAATTCTACCATATTATGGTTACTCTTCCCCAAGGGGCCTCGCACAACAGGATTGCTCATTAGTCCTTTCTCATTACACATCACCCAGTCTAGGATGGCCAGCTCTCTCGTTGGTTGCTCGAAATTGATCTCGAAAACCATCCCTAATACGTTCCAGGAAATCCTCCTCCACTGCATTGCTACCAGTTTGGTTCGCCCAATCAATATGTAGATTAAAGTCGCCCTTGATAACTGCTGTACTTTTATTGCACACATCTCTTATTTCTTCTTTGATGCTGTCCCCAACCTTCTATTACTGTTTGGTGGTCTGAACACAACTCCCACTAGCATTTTCTGCCCTTTGGAATTCCGCAGCTCCACCCATACCGATTCCACATCATCCAGGCTAATGTCCCTCCTTACTATTGCATTAATTTCCTCTTTAAACAGCAACGCCACCCCGCCTCCTTTTCTTTTCTGTCTATTCTTCCTAAATGCTGAATACTCTTGGATGTTGAGTTCCCAGCCTTGGTCACCCTGGAGCCATGTCTCTGTGATGCCAATTACATCGTATCTGTTAACTGCTATCTGCGCAGTTAATTCGTCCACCTTATTCCGAATACTCCTCGCATTGAGGCACAGAGCCTTCAGGCTTGTCTTTTTAACACACTTTGCCCCTTTAGAATTTTGCTGTAATGTGGTGCGTTTTGTTTTTTGCCTTGTATTTCTCTGCCCTCCACTTTTACTATTCTCCTTTCTATCTTTTGCTTCTGACTCCATTTTATTTCCCTCTGACTCACTGCATAGGTTCCCATCCCCCTGCCATATTAGTTTAACTTCTCCCCAATGGCACTAGCAAACACTCCCCCGAGGACATTGGTTCCGGTCCTGCCCAGGTGCAGACCGTCCGGTTTGTACTGGTCCCACCTTCCCCAGAACCGGTTCCAATACCCCAGGAATTTGAATCCCTTCTTTCTGCACCACTGCTCAAGCCATGTATTCATCTGAGCTATCCTGCGATTCCTACTCTGACTAGCACATGGCACTGGTCGCAATCCTGAGATTACTACTTTTGAGGTCCTACTTTTCAATTTAACTCCTAGCTCCCTAAATTCGTCTCGTAGGACCTCATCCCATTTTTTTACCTATATCGTTGGTACCTATATGCACCACCATAACTGGCTGTTTACCCTCCCTTTTCAGAATGTCCTGCACCTGCTCCGAGACATCCTTGACCTTTGCGCCAGGGAGGCAACATACCATCCTGGAGTCTCGGTTGTGGCGCAGAAACGTCTATCTATTCCCCTTACAATTGTATCCCCTATCACTATTGCTCTCTCACTCTTCTTCCTGCCCTCCTGTACAGCAGAGCCAGCCACGGTGCCATGAACCTGGCTGTTGCTGCTCTCCCCTGATGAGTCATCCCCCTCAACAGTACCCAAAGCGGTTTTACATGGGGATGACCGCAGGGGATCCTTGCACTGCTCTTCCTGTTGGTCTTCCATTCCCTATTTGGCTGTGGACCCTTTACCTGTGGTAAGACCAACTCACTAAATGTGCTATTCACATCATTCTCAGCATCGTGCATGCTCCAGAGTGAATCCACCCGCAGCTCCAGTTCCGCAATGCGGTCCGTCAGGAGCTGGAGGCGGATACACTTCCCACACACGTAGTCGTCAGGGACACCGGAAGCGTCCCTGACTTCCCACATAGTACAGGAGGAGCATAACACGTGTCCGAGCTGCCCTGCCATGACTTAACCCTTAGATAAACTTAATTTGGCAACAACAATGCTAAAGGTTACTTACTGATAAAGAAAAGAAAAGCTACTTACCAATCACCAGCCAATCAGTTACCCCCGTGGCTGTGACGTCACCTTTCGATTTCTTTCTACTTTTTTGCCACCCTGCTGCAGCTGCACCGGCTGGCCTCTCCGAACGCTGGGCCTTTATAGGCCTCCCCACGCTCGCCTCACCGACGCTGGTTCGACTGTCGCCTCTCCGAACGCTGGGCCTTTATAGGCCTCTCCACGCTCGCCTGGGTGTCATGGTTCATCAGTCATTGAAAGTTGGCATACAGGTACAGCAGGCGGTGAAGAAGGCAAATGGTATGTTGACCTTCATAGCTAGGGGATTTGAGTATCGGAGCAGGGAGATCTTACTGCAGTTGTACAGGGCCTTGGTGAGGCCTCACCTGGAATATTGTGTTCAATTTTGGTCTCCTAATCCGAGGAAGGACGTTCTTGCTATTGAGGGAGTGCAGCGAAGGTTCACCTGACTGATTTCTGGGATGGCAGGACTGACATATGAGGAGAGACTGGATTAACTGGGCCTTTATTCAATGGAGTTTAGAAGGATGAGAGGGGATCTCATAGAAACATATAAGATTCTGACGAGACGAGGTTAGATGCGGTTAGAATGTTCCCGATGTTGGGGAAGTCCAGAACCAGGAGACACAGTCTTAGGCAAGGGGTAGGCCATTTAGGACTGAGATGAGGAGAACCTTCTTCACTCAAAGTGTTGTTAACCTGTGGAATTCTCTGCCGCAGAGAGTTGTTGATGCCAGTTGATTGGATATATTCAAGAGGGAGTTAGATATGGCCTTTACGGCTAAAGGGATCAAGGGGTACGGAAAGAAAGCAGGAAAGGGATACTGAGGGAATGATCAGCCATGATCTTATTGAATGGTGGTGCAGGCACGAAGGGCCGAATGGCCTACTCCTGCACCTATTTTCTATGTTTCTATGTTCTATGTTTCTCCTTAGAGCAGAGAAGGTTGAGAGGAGATTTGGTAGAGGTGTTCAAAATCATGAGGGGCTAAACAGAGTAGATAGAGAGAAACTGTTCCCATTGGCATAAGGGTCGAGAACCAGAGGACACAGATTGAAGGTGATTGGCAGAAGAACCAAAGGCGACATGAGGAAAACTTGTTTTCGCAGCGAGTGGTTCGGATCTGGAATTCACTGCCTGAACAGGTGGTAGAGGCAGATTCACTTGTGGCTTTCAAAAGGGAATTGGATAATACCTGAAGGAAATAAATTTGCAGGGCTACGGGGAAAGAGTGCAGGACTGGCTGAAGTGCTCTTGCAGAGAGCTGGCACAGGGTTGACGGGCCAAATGGTCTCCTCCTGTGCTGTAGCCATTCTATTTGGTTCTATTGCAGCTCTGAATTTACCTCGTTCAGAGCACTGGCAGCAGCATTGAAGTAAAATTACTCACGCACAGTAGTTCAATTGATTTCACAACTTATACCTTTCCAACCACGGATCTTCCTGAAATGAAAAGGAAAGTCCTTATCCGCATCAATGTAAAATCCACATTGTTGGCCTGAGAATAAATTTATCAGCATTTAACTAGCTTCCAGTGTCTGTTTATGTTTTTCGCCACTGGTCCTTTGCCTTTTAGAACCCAGCTCTTGAAGTATTTATTGGTACCTATTAAGAAGCAGCGATGTATTATAAATAGAATATTGCTCAAACCTAGTACTATTTACTGGAGGAATATCAATCACCCTCTTTGATAGCTTTTAGGCCTTGGCTGTCTAGAGCAGTATTATCAACATGTCCTGCTGTGACGTACGTTGTTGAAGATTGTCATGCTACTTTTTTGTTCTTTTTCCTTCCTTTTTTCTAAAATCCTGTTTATGAAAGAACAATTCTAACACAGCAAAATATGGTGCTCTATCTTGATATCAAATCTTATAATCTGAACTCTTTGCTGAACACTCTGTGACTTTCAAAACATCAATGTAATTTTTATGCTACTGAAGTAAATATTTTTACTGTGAATTTGTACTGATTATAACAAGAAGGAAATGTAATTTTCTATATCTGAGTCAGCTGTGATTTTAGTGCAGCACTTTCGCTTCTGAATTAGAAGGTTGTGGGATGAAGTCCCATTCCAAACACTTGAGAACACAATCTAGCCTGGTACTTCAGTACAGTACTGATGAAGAGGTACACTGTTGGAGGTGCCTTCTTTCAGATGTGTCCTTAAACCAAGATCCCATGTGCCCTATCAGGTGGATGTAAAATGATCCCATAGCACTGTTCGAAGTAGAGCACGGAAGTTCTCCCAGTGACCTGGCCAACATTTATCCCTCAACCAATACCTAAAACACATGTGCAATAAAGGTTCACTAGATTGAATCCTGCACTGAAAGGTTTATTCTATGAGGAGAGTTTGGGTAGAATGGGCCAATACACTCTGGAGTTTAGAAGAATGAGAGGTGTTTTCATTGAAACATATAGGATTCTGAGAGGGCTTGACCGGATAGATACTGAGGGCCCAAGTTTCCACACGCGCCTAGAACGGCGCAGTCCCGACCTGGACGCCCGTTTTTCGCACCACAAAGTGCGCCTAAAAAAATCCTCCGCATTCTCCACCTACCTGCAGGTCCTCTGGCCCTCGGCACAGTGCAGCACGAGCTGTGGGGGGGGCGGAGCCAGGTCCCTGCGCTGAAAACAGTGCCGGGACCTCTGCACATGTGCGCTACAGTGGGCACGCAAGTGCAGTAGCTCCAAGCGCCTGAAGCACGCAGCCCCTAGCCCTGGCCGAATGGCCACACTGGGGCTGCGTGAATAAGGCTCTTCCCACGGCCAGCTCCTGCTTCCCCCCCCGGACCAGACACGACACCCGCTCCCCCCCCCCACCCTGCCTCCGGACCGGACCCGACACCCACTCCCCCCCCGACTGGACCCGACCCGACCCCCCCCCCCCCCGACTGGACCCGACCCGCGCTCCTGCTCCCGCTCCCCCGACTGGACCCGACCCGACCCGCGCTCCTGCTCCCGTTCCGCCCCCCCCTGACTGGACCCGACCCGACCCGCGCTCCTGCTCCCGTTCCGCCCCCCCCTGACTGGACCCGACCCGACCCGCGCTCCTGCTCCCGTTCCGCCCCCCCCTGACTGGACCCGACCCGACCCGCGCTCCTGCTCCCGTTCCGCCCCCCCCCCCGACTGGACCCGACCCGACCCGCGCTCCTGCTCCTGCTCCTGCTCCGCCCCCCCCTGACTGGACCCGACCCGACCCGCGCTCCCGCCCAACTGGACCCGACCCGACCCCCGCTCCCCCTCCGCGCCCCCCCCCCCCCCCCGACTGGATCCGACCCGCGCTCCTGCTCCCGTTCCACCCCCCGCTCCGCCCCCGTCAACTGGACCCGACCCGAGCTCCCGCTCTACTGGACCGACCCGACCCGACCCCCGCTCCCGCTCCTGCTCCGCCGGCCCCCTCCCCCCCACTGACTGGACCCGACCCGCGCTCCTGCTCCCGCTCCCCCCCCCGCCCCCCCCCCGACTGGACCCGACCCGACCCCCGCTCCCCCCCCCCGACTGGACCCGACCCGACCCCCGCTCCCCGCCCCCACCCCCGGACTGGATCCGACCTGACCTTCCCCCTCCCCGACCTGACCTCCCCCTCCCCGACCTGACCTCCCCCTCCCCGACCTGACCTCCCCCTCCCTGACCTGACCTCCCCCTCCCCGACCTGATCTCCCCCTCCCCGACCTGATCTCCCCCTCCCCGACCTGATCTCCCCCTCCCCGACCTGATCTCCCCCTCCCCGACCTGATCTCCCCCTCCCCGACCTGATCTCCCCCTCCCCGACCTGATCTCCCCCTCCCCGACCTGATCTCCCCCTCCCCGACCTGATCTCCCCCTCCCCGACCTGATCTCCCCCTCCCCGACCTGATCTCCCCCTCCCCGACCTGATCTCCCCCTCCCCGACCTGATCTCCCCCTCCCCGACCTGATCTCCCCCTCCCTGACCTGACCTCCCCCTCCCCAACCTGACTCCTCCCCGACCTGACCTCCCCCTCCCCGACCTGACCTCTCTCTCCCTCCCCCTCCCCCTCTCTCCCTCCCCCCTCTCTCTCCCTCCCCCTCCCCCTCTCTCCCTCCCCCCACTCTCTCCCTCCCTCCCCTCCTCTCTCTCCCCCCCCTCCCTCCCCTCGAACCGATCCGACCCGACCCGACCCAACGCCACCTACCTGTAAATCTGGTGCTGGGGACGGGTCCTGTCCGAAGTCTCGGGCCGGCCCGTTCAGCCTTCGGTCCCGAAAGGCCTGCCTGAAGCACTTTCACACAGGTAGGAAGCTGGTTTATTTAATCTTTTCTTTGCTTATAAATGTTTATTCAGGTTGGATTTATTTGTATAATATTTGTATAAGTATAAATAAGGATTTATTATAGAATTTAATGACTTCCCTTCTCCCCCCCCCCCCCCCCACCTCGTTCTGGACACCTAATTTGTAACCTGCGCCTGATTTTTTAATGTGTCGATAAGGTTTTTTCAGTTCTACAAAAATCTTCACTTGCTCCATTCTAAGTTAATTTGGAGTACGTTTTCACTGTGGAAACTTTGAAATCAGGCGTCAGTGGCCAGACATGCCCCCTTTTGAAGAAAAAATTCTGTTCCAAAGTGGAACTGTTCTACCTGACTAGAACTGCAGAAAAAAAAATGTGGAGAATTGCGATTTTTAAGATAGTCCGTTCTCCACCAGTTGCTCCTAAAAAATCAGGCGCAAATCATGTGGAAACTTGGGCCCTGAGAGTCTGTTTCTCCTGGTTGGAGAGTCTAGAACAAAGAAGTATCGTCTCAGGATAAGGGGTCGGCCATTTAGGACTGAGATGAGAAATCTCTTCTTCAAAGGGTTGTGAATCTCTGGAATTCTCTACCCCACAGGGCTGTGGATGCTCAGTCGTTGAGAATATTCAAGGCTGAGATCGCTAGATTCTTGGAATCGAAGGTTATAGGGATAGGCGGGAAAGTGGAGTTGAGGTCGAAGATTAGTCATGATCATATTTAATAGGGGAGCTGATTCGAGGGGCCATATATCCTATTTCTTATGCTCTTATGATCTGGTCAGCTGTGCCTCAGTGGGTAGCACTCTCACCGCTGAGTCAGAGGTTGTGGGTTCAAGTCTCACTCCGGAGACTTGAGCACAAAAATCTAGGCTTATACTCGAGTGGCCTCCCGGTGGGATCAATCTCTCAGTGCTCCTTCCTGTCGGTGATTTCTAAGAGATCGATCGCACCGGGAGGCCACTCGGCCAGGGCTAGGGGTGGACAGGAGAACTGCTAGTGCTCCTGCCCTGCCGGTGATTTCCATCAGTTCTCCTGCCCGCCCCTAGCCCTGGCCAAGTGGCCTCCCGGTACGTTGTCCCGCCCCTAGCCCAGGCCGAGTGGCCTCCCGGTGCCTTCCCGGACCGAGTGCAGAAAGGTGAATTGCAGTTTGAAGATGAAGGTAGGACTTTAATTTTTTCTTTCTTATAGAATTGTTAGTAGTTTTTGTTTGCAAACATTGCTAAGGGTAAGGCTTGGTTGGTTTAGGTACAGGTCCTCTCCGCTTCCCGCCCCTAGCCCAGGCCAAATGTCCTCCGATGTACCTGCCTGCGCCGATTTCCTTATCACTCCGCAAGGGTTTTCTGAAGTGGCCACATACACTGGCCTAAGTAGAAATGGAGTAACTATTAGCTGGCCAAAGTTGCCTAAATGGGCAGAACTAGCAAAGATGGCTGGTAACGCCCCCTTTTGAGAAAAAAAAACTAACCTAAAAGAAACGTAACTAAGTGAGTTACGCTGGTGCAAATTGATTGGGGAAACTGGAGATTTTTAAGTTACGCCAGAAGAAGCAGGTTACTCAAAAAAAAACAGAGCAACTCCTGGCCAAAATTGAGCCCAGAAATAGGGAAGGACGGTGCCGTGAAGGAATTTAAATGCAAGATGGCAAATTTAAAATTTGTGACATTGGGGAACCAGGAGCCAATATAAGTCAGCAAGGATGAGTGACCTGGTGAGGGATAGGATATGAACAGCAAAGTTTGGATGACCTGAAGTTTATGAAGAGTGGAAGAGACTGGTAAGGAGAGCATTGGAATAATTCAGTCAAGAGGGGAGAAAGGTTTCAGCAGCAGATCGGCTGATGCAGGCAAAGGTTGAATGATATTAGAGAGATAGAAGTAGACAGTCTTTGTGATGGAGAAGACATGAGATCAGAGGCATTTATATTGCCTCTTTCATGACCTGCAGATGTCCCAAAGTGCTTCACTGCCAGTGTAGTACTTTTGAAATGTAATCATGTTGTCATACAGAGAAACATAGCAGCCAATTTGCACACAGCAAGGTCCCGTACACAGCAATGAGATAAATGGACTGATAATGTGTTTGTGATGTTGGTTGAGGGTTAAATATCAGGATACCAGGAGAACACCATGCTCTTCTTTGAATGGGATCTTTTACGTTCATCTTTAATGTTCCATTTAAAAAGGTGGCACCTTGACAGTGCAGCCCTCCCTGTGTACTGGATTAAAGTGTCATCTTAAACTATGTGCTCAAGTCTTTGAAGTGGGGCTTTAACCCACAACCTTCCAGCTTAATGGCATGAGTGCTACCATTGAGCAAGAATTATCACTTTGGATGTTTAGCTTGAGGCCAAATAGGACATTGGTTGCAGGCTACCTGGGGAGGCATATAGAATCAGTAGCAAAGGTATGGAGTCTGTGGTGTGGCCATTGACTGCAATCTTTCCCATATTGGAAGAATTTGAAGATTATCCAAGACAGAATGTCTGGCAAGCAGTTTGGCATTGCAGAGGCAGTGGAGGATTCAATAGAGTACCTCTCTATCATTAGCATATCATCATCATAGTCAGTCCCTCGAAACAAGGATGACTTGCTTCCACGCCAAAAAGCAATGTGTTTTTCAATGAAGGACCTAATATTCCAGATCCCAAACTACATCTTGAAGGGTGGAAGATGCCTATGCGTGGATTTTTTTAACATGTGGTGGCCGTTGCACACCAGCCACCACACGGGCTTGACAAAGCTAGGTCTTGGTCCAGTGGCAAGGATTAACCAAGACGACTGGAGACCAGCTCTGCTGCACAGACCGAGCGCGCACACATATCGCAGTTTGTGGGCTGACCTGTACTACGCCTGGGCCCTCACCTCTTCAGGGCCCCGAACTCTTCAGGGCCCCGAACTCACGCCTCTCCTGGGCCTCGATCGCTTCCCTCTACGAACTCTCGCCGCTCCTTCACCCCGACCTCGCTGCTCCTTCGACCCGACATCGCCGCTCCTTCGCCATATATGTGACAGCTCACCCCATGTCTAGATGAGGAAGAGGAGGGGGCCAAGTATTGATCCAATGGGGACTTCAGTGGTAACGGTGTAGGAGCCAGAAAATAAGTCATTTCTGGTGATGCACTTGCTATGATCAGATAGGTAAGAATGGAACCAAACAAAGGCAGTCCCACTGAGCTGGACAACAGAGGAGAGGTGTTGGAGGAGGAAGCTGAGGTCTAACATGTCAAAGGCTGCAAAGAGATTGAGGAGGACAAGGAAGGATAATGCTCCACTGTTAAAAAGGATGTAATTTGTGACTTTGCTTACAGCTGTTATGCTGTTGTTAGGTGGAAACCTGATTGGAGCGATTCAAACATGGAGTTGCGAGTAAGATGGGCATGGGTTCTGTTGCTAATAACACGTTCAGAGTTGGAGAGGAAAGGGAAGTTGGTGATCAGGTGGTAGTACAAGGATGTCAAGGCCTTGGAAAAGAGGGTACAGAGAAAGTTTACCAGGGATGTGGAGAGATTGGAGAAGCTTGGATTGTTCTCTTTACAGCAGAGAAGGTTAAGAGGAGATTTAATAGAGGTATTCAAAATTATGAGGGGTTTTAATAGAGCAAATGGGAAAAACTGTTTCCTCTGGCAAGCGAGTCAATAACCAGAGGTCATAGATTTAAAATAATTGGCAAAAGAAATAGAGGGGAAATGAGAATTTTTTCACACACGTGATCGTTGAGATCTAGAACACACTACTTGAAAGGATGGTGGAATCAGATTTCACAGGAACTTTCAAAAGGCAATTTGACATGTACTACACTGGCCTCCTCCTGAGGTTCCCACCATCACAGAAGCCAGTGTTAGAGACTCTACAATTCAAGCTGCAGGTTCCCAATTACAGAAATACCCTTAGAGAAGGCCAGAGGATGATTCCTGGCAGGAAGGGGTTGAATTCGCACGTGTTCTTCTCATACACAGGTGATGTCAACTCTCTGAGTGCAGACACAAAACTAAAAATGGAGAGCACTTTTCCCCTGCATTTTTGCTCAATTAAAAATTGTCAATTTCTTAGATCCCTTCTGAAATTTTTAATTTGCTTAACATAAGATTTGTCTTCTCTGTCTGCAAAACCTATCTTTTGTCATTATTCCATCACCCACCCTGCCTTTGATTCAAGACAGTTAAGAAGTGAGATAGAACATGTCCAGGGAATGATAGGCCAATCAGCTTAACATTGGTGGTAGAAAAAATTATGGAATCCCTACTAAAGGAGAAAATGGAAGAACATCTAGAAACAAAAAATATTTTAAATAGCATGGATTTCAAAAGGGAACATCTTGCTTGACCAATCTAATTGAAATTTTTGAAGAGGTAACAGTGAGAGTAGACAAGAGTAATTTATCTAATTTTCAAAAGGCCTTCGATAAGGTACCACATAATAGATGAATGAATAAGGTCAGGGAATGCAGTGTCAGGGGTCAAGTAGCAGAATTCATAGCGAGCTGACTTCAAGAATCTAAATGGTGTAGAGGAACAAAGGGATCTAGGAGTACAAATATACAAATCTCATCAGTACTGGTTCTTGCTCATCCACCCACTCCTTAAATAATATAGGAAGGCAACCTTCCTCAACAAGATTTCCCTTCCCTTTCTACATCAGACCACCCAAATGTCTATCTGCTCCCACCCAAAAAAAACTAGAATATAAACTATATATACTTGAAACTGGAGTTTTGATGTTTGCTCCTTTGGTTGGAGAGTTCAGTAGTCTCACTAACAACTACCCAGCTCACTTACTAATTTACATTCTCTGATATACCTCTGTCCCAGATGAACATCATATGCCAATTGGAATGCAGTCTGAGATTTGTCATGTCCTTGGGTGTAATGCAGAAAATGCCTCAACAGATTTTATTGGAGATGCTGCAAAATTTCAACGCAGAATTCAATTTAGCACTATTGATCTGCCTTCCAAAGCATTGCATATCTACCGTTATGTGATTTTTCCATTCTATTTATTTCTTTGAATGAGCAGCTTAGAAACAGGATGTAAAGTATGGGGGAGGAGGATTGGAAGAATTTCTCCGACCTCCTTTCCAGTGAGATTAATAATCAAAACTTAACCTTCAAGGGCTGATAAATCATGTTGATGACAGACTTTTGGCTATTACATATTTCACAGCCTTATTTTCTACAGCTTGATTTTTACCTAGTCTGTGATGTGGGTGATTGTAATATTAAAAATGTTTTATTGAAGTATTAGACTGAGGTATATCCTCAATCTAATATTTCCTCCATGCTTGAGAGCTAATTATGTGTATTTCTTCAAAGTCTGTATTTAATATATTTGTATTGTGCAACATAATAAGCTTTTCCAGGATTTTGGACAGATCTATTTTTACATGAGGAGCCTGTTAAAAGTTGGTGGTTGGGGAGAACTTTATCAGTGAGTAGATGAACTTTATGGTGTTGTACTGTGGCAGATTTTGTCTCTTATCTCTGATGAGTTAGAAATAGTTGGAGAAGCTTTCCTTAACATCACTGAAATGGATAGGGATAAAAAATAAGCCAGTGTCATGCATCTAGTCAGGATCAAGCTCAGCTGTGATATTCCATGCAGTTAAGTAGCACAATGATGGTTATTCCAGATAAAGGTATAGTGGCATAGGGGCTGGATGACTTAGTTGATTAGCACACTGTCCTCCAAGTTAGATTTTACCCCAAACGTTCCTGTGTAGAAAGAGTTTGGGCAGTTTCTAGTATGTGTGAGCCAACAGCACAAAACTGCTTCTAAATTGACACTAATTGGCACAGAATTGGCAATCTCACTTGGAGAAGTAATAAGAACGGCCAGTGCAGATAGGAAAAGAATTACACTGGTGCAGTTGGAGATGGGGATGTTCTTTTGGGGATGAAACTCAAGCACATTGTTGAGCAAGCACAAAGCTCATTTTACTCTGTACTATACCTGACAAGGGAATGTTTGTTGCCAAGATTGGATGGCAAAATTAGAAACATAGAAAATAGGTGCAGGAGTAGGCCATTCGGCCCTTCTAGCCTGCACCGCCATTCAATGAGTTCATGGCTGAACATTCAACTTCAGTACCCCATTCCTGCTTTCTCGCCATACCCCTTGATCCCCCTAGCAGTAAGGACCTCATCTAACTCCTTTTTGAATATATTTAGTGAATTGGCCTCAACAACTTTCTGTGGTAGAGAATTCCACAGGTTCACCACTCTCTGGGTGAAGAAGTTCCTCCGCATCTCGGTCCTAAATGGCTTACCCCTTATCCTTAGACTGTGACCCCTGGTTCTGGACTTCCCCAACATTGGGAACATTCTTCCTGCATCTAACCTGTCTAACCCCGTCAGAATTTTATATGTTTCTATGAGGTCCCCTCTCATTCTTCTGAACTCCAGTGAATACAAGCCCAGTTGATCCAGTCTTTCTTGATAGGTCAGTCCCGCCATCCCGGGAATCAGTCTGGTGAACCTTCGCTGCACTCCCTCAATAGCAAGAATGTCCTTCCTCAGGTTAGGAGACCAAAACTGTACACAATACTCCAGGTGTGGCCTCACCAATGCCCTGTACAACTGTAGCAACACCTCCCTGCCCCTGTACTCAAATCCCCTTGCTATGAAGGCCAACATGCCATTTGCTTTCTTAACCGCCTGCTGCACCTGCATGCCAACCTTCAATGACTGATGTACCATGACACCCAGGTCTCTTTGCACCTCCCCTTTTCCTAATCTGTCACCATTCAGATAATAGTCTGTCTCTCTGTTTTTACCACCAAAGTGGATAACCTCACATTTATCCACATTATACTTCATCTGCCATGCATTTGCCCACTCACCTAACCTATCCAAGTCGCTCTGCAGCCTCACAGCATCCTCCTCGCAGCTCACACTGCCACCCAACTTAGTGTCATCCGCAAATTTGGAGATACTACATTTAATCCCCTCATCTAAATCATTAATGTACAGTGTAAACAGCTGGGGCCCCAGCACAGAACCTTGCGGTACCCCACTAGTCACTGCCTGCCATTCTGAAAAGTACCCATTTACTCCTACTCTTTGCTTCCTGTCTGACAACCAGTTCTCAATCCATGTCAGTACACTACCCCCAATCCCATGTGCTCTAACTTTGCACATCAATCTCTTGTGTGGGACCTTGTCGAACGCCTTCTGAAAGTCCAAATATACCACATCAACTGGTTCTCCCTTATCCACTCTACTGGAAACATCCTCAAAAAATTCCAGAAGATTTGTCAAGCATGATTTCCCTTTCACAAATCCATGCTGACTTGGACCTATCATGTCACCTCTTTCCAAATGCACTGCTATGACATCCTTAATAATTGATTCCATCATTTTACCCACTACCGATGTCAGGCTGACCGGTCTATAATTCCCTGTTTTCTCTCTCCCTCCTTTTTTAAAAAGTGGGGTTACATTGGCTACCCTCCACTCCATAGGAACTGATCCAGAGTCAATGGAATGTTGGAAAATGACTGTCAACGCATCCACTATTTCCAAGGCCACCTCCTTAAGTACTCTGGGATGCAGTCCATCAGGCCCTGGGGATTTATCGGCCTTCAATCCCATCAATTTCCCCAACACAATTTCCCGGCTAATAAGGATTTCCCTCAGTTCCTCCTCCTTACTAGACCCCCCGACCCCTTTTATATCCGGAAGGTTGTTCGTGTCCTCCTTCGCGAATACCGAACCAAAGTACTTGTTCAATTGGTCCGCCATTTCTTTGTTCCCCGTTATGACTTCCCCTGATTCTGACTGCAGGGGACCTACATTTGTCTTTACTAACCTTTTTCTCTTTACATATCTATAGAAACTTTTGCAATCCGTCTTAATGTTCCCTGCAAGCTTCTTCTCATACTCCATTTTCCCTGCCCTAATCAAACCCTTTGTCCTCCTCTGCTGAGTTCTAAATTTCTCCCAGTCCCCAGGTTCGCTGCTATTTCTGGCCAATTTGTATGCCACTTCCTTGGCTTTAATACTATCCCTGATTTCCCTTGATAGCCACGGTTGAGCCACCTTCCCTTTTTTATTTCTATGCCAGACAGGAATGTACAATTGTTGTAGTTCATCCATGCGGTCTCTAAATGTCTGCCATTGCCCATCCACAGTCAACCCCTTAAGTATCATTCGCCAATCCATCTCAGCCAATTCACGCCTCATACCTTCAAAGTTAGCCTTCTTTAAGTTCTGGACCATGGTCTCTGAATTAACTGTTTCATTCTCCATCCTAATGCAGAATTCCACCATATTATGGTCACTCTTCCCCAAGGGGCCTCGCACAACGAGATTGCTAATTAATCCTTTCTCATTACATAACACCCAGTCTAAGATGGCCTCCCCCCTAGTTGGTTCCTCGACATATTGGTCTAAAAAACCATCCCTTATGCACTCCAGAAAATCCTCCTCCACCGTATTGCTTCCAGTTTGGTTAGCCCAATCTATGTGCATATTAAAGTCACCCATTATAACTGCTGCACCTTTATTGCACGCACCCCTAATTTCCTGTTTGATGCCCTCCCCAACATCACTACTACTGTTTGGAGGTCTGTACACAACTCCCACTAACGTTTTTTGCCCTTTGGTGTTCTGCAGCTCTACCCATATAGATTCCACATCATCCAAGTACAAGTGTTCTACTGCCCAAAACTGACACCCTTCACTTGGAAGATCACAAAATTTGCCCCTCAAAATTAATATTTAAGGTGCTTGAGGACGATGAATATAATTAATTTGATGTCTAATCCCGCTTGCATACTTTTCAATTTCCCTCCATCTGTCATAATTCTTCTTCATCTATAGATATTTTAGTTTGCATTTCTATGGCAAATGGCCTGAAAGAGATTTTGTTCGATCATGCTCCTACATGATGCAGAATACTGAGAACCTACATCTTTTTAGATGGAGCCTTTAATGAGCACTTATTACAAGAGGAAGGTTATTAAAATGTTGACTGCTGAGCTTCATAATTATATATAGCGTAGTAACATTCCTGAAGTGACAGCATCTATAATATGGGAAGTGGTGAAAGCCTACGTTTGTGACAAGCTATGCACTTCCAAAAGAAAAGACAGTTATTCAATTAATACATTGGTAAACAACTGGAACACAGAGCTTGAAACAAAAATATTGGGAGACTAATGGGTTAATCAGTAAATGTAGTATGCAGATCAAGAAGTTCACAGGTTTGATTCTTGTCTGTGCTGAGTTAGCTGGGCAAAACAACAATTACGTTGATTGGCCAGGAGAGGAGTAATTGACCTCAATTGGCTAATGAATGGCAGATGCGTTTTCTGTGGACAAATGTAAAGTCTGATACTGGGAAAAGAGAATAAAATAGCAATATAAATTAAATGGTGTTCTGCAAGACACAACAGAGGAGGGATTTAGAGGTACGAGAGACTAGATTGCTGAAGCCACTAGTAGAGTACATGGCAACAGCGAAGAGAGCATATCAGATAGCAAGCTGGCTACAAAACAGAAAATAGAGAGTAGGGGTTAACGGTAGTTACTCATATTGGCAAATAGTGGGAAGTGGTGTTCCACAAGGATCAGTGTTGGGACCACTATTATTCACCATTTACTTGAACGATTTGGACTCAGGAATCGGAAGTACAATTTCAAATTTTGCAGATGATGCCAAATTGGGGGGTGTATTTAATACAGAGGAGAACTATGACCAAATACAGGAAGACATTAATAAATCTGCAAAATGGCAAATGAATTTCAATATAGATAAATGTGAGGTGGTACATTTTGATAGGAAGAATAAGGAGACCATATAAGTAAATGGGGTCGAGGAACAGAAAAATCTGGGGCTACAGATACACATCACTAAAAGAAGCAACATAGTTAATAAGGCCATTAAAAAAGCACAAGTTCATTTCTAGAGGGATAGAATTGAAAAGCAGAGAAGTTATGATAAACTTGGAGGTCACCATTGACCAGAAACGTAACTGGGCCAGCCACATAAATACTGTGGCAACAAGAGCAGGTCAGAGGCTAGGTATTCTGCAGCAAGTGTCTCACCTCCTGACTTCCCACTATCTACAAGGTACAAGTCATCAGTGTGATGGAATACTCTCCACTTGTCTGAATGAGTGCAGCTCCAACAACACTCAAGAAGCTCAACACCATCCAGGACAAAGCAACCGGCTTGATTGGCACCCCATCCACCACCTTAAACATTCACTCCCTCCACCACCTTGTACCATCTACAAGATGCACTGCAGCAACTCACCAAGGCTTCTTCGGCAGCACCTCCAAAACCCACGACCTCTACCACCGAGAGGTGCATGGGAACACCATTTCTGCAAGTTGCCCTCCAAGTCACACACCATCCTGACTTGGAAATATATTTTGCCATTCCTTCATCGTCGCTGGGTCAAAATCCTGGAACACCATCCCTAACAGCACTGCAAGAGTACCTTCATCACACGGACTGCAGCAGTTCAAGAAGGTGGCTCACCACCAGCTTCTCAAAGGAAATTAGGGATGGGCAGTAAATGCTGGCCTTGCCTGCGATGCTCACATCCCATGAATGACTAAAAAAAAAACTTGCATACTTGGAGTACTGTGCACAGTTATGCTCTCCATATCATAAAAAGGACATAGAGGCACTGGTGAAGGTACAAAAAAGATTTACTACAATTATACCAAAACTGAAAGGCTATACCCATCAGGAAGGATTGAACAGGCGAGGGCTCTTTTCTCTAGAAAAGAGAAAACTGAGAGGCGACCAGATAGAGGTTTTTAAGATTATGAAAGGGTTTGATAGGGTAGACGTAGAGAAGATGTTTCAACTTGTGGGCGAGACCAGAACTAGGGGCCATAAATATAACTATGGGAAACTAATAAATCCAATAGAGAAACTTCTTTACGTAGAGATTGGTTAGAATGGAACTCGCTACCGCAAGGAATAGTTGAGGTGAATAGCATAAATGGATTTAAGAGGAAGCTAGATAAGCACGTGAGGGAGAAAGGAATAGAAGGATATGTTGATGGGCTTCGATGAAGAAGGGTGGGATGAGGCTCGTGTGGAGCATAAACACCAGCATGGACTTGTTGGGCCAAATGTCCGGTTTCTGTGCTATAAATACTGTTAGATCTCTTAATTTCCAATGAAATACGAACTCCAATTGTAGTTTTAACTTCTTTATTTTTGGCAGACAGCAGTAACAAGTTCTTGGCTTTAAGCCAGGTCTTTGTCCTTCTGGGACCACATGGTCAAAATGGCTGTACTTATACCTGGATCAATTTACAGAAAAGAACTCGCCTTCTTTGGCCTTATTGGCTCAATTAATAGACTTTTAACCTTTTAATTGGCTCACTACCCAAGTTCCTAAAATGTCAAGTTGATTGATGACTTAATGCAACATGCTGAACTGCACGTAGTCATTGGAGTCTGTGTTTTCTCAACTTGTCTAAATGCAGCCTGTTTGAATTCTCTATCAATCCCCCCTTTGATTCTTTCACAAACTGAATCATAAAACATCAGGTATCACTGGTTAAATATTCTGAGTTTCCTTCTAAAATTTGTTGATGTGTTTCGCTACATGTCCGGACTAGTAGCTTCCACACAAATTTACACCAACCCGAGTTCCATCGTAGCCACAATGGAAGTCTGGTTTTAGTAGGTTAATTAACCTTATTCCAATTTAATCCAAATCAATATCTTAATTCAACCAGTAAACAACCTTCCCTTAAGCATAACATACTCCTGTGCCACGTACAGACGGTCTGCTGGGACCTGCAAGGTGTCTCACCTGCGGGACAGCAGCTACAGCTGCATGGTCGCAACAACATTTAATCAACATAAACAAACAATATAAAAGTAAAACAATTACAACAAATAGAATTAAACCTTCCACCAATGAAGTTCCTATTGAACCTAGCCATTCAGTGGCTCCACTCCACAAAGTGAATGATGGGGGTTGCTTAAGTTTTTCTACCTCCTTTTGGATATGCTCCGCTAAGTGGGTAATTTCTTCGGAGCTATCTGGGATATATGTGCAACACTCAGTTCCGAGTAGGGTGCAAGTACCTCCCTTTTCAGCCAGGATGTAATCAAGGGCCAGTCTATTCTGTAGGGCTACTGTGCGGATTGCTACCATTTCTGCATTGATTTTAACTAGGGCCTCTGAGGTATCATTGGCTACCCGTTCAACAATGGATGCCCTGTTAATGGATTCCCTTGCCAGTCTGGCGGTCCCATACCTGGGGATCAGAATGGCAAAGAACCTCTCTGTTTCTGTGATAACTCTCTTAGGACGGTGTAAATGTTCCGACAGTGACTTTATATGATACATATAAGGCACAATGTAGGCCAAATAGCAGGATCCCATCCAATTCTGGGGCAGCCCAGGGTAGGCCTTGTGGCCACACACCCAATAGGTGCCATTATAGGCAATGAATGTTAGCTGTTTCTTTGTCAGCAACACTCCGGGGTCTGTCCAGGCTTTTCCATCTGTTTTATTCAGAATCCCCGTTACGTTAAAAATTCCCACATCGGCCCAGTTTGGACGGTTCCGTGGCTTGATTATATTATAATTCCGGGAGCAGTTACTATACCCCATATTTTGGCCTCCTTTGAAGTTTCTAATCAGACAGACCGATTCCCCCAGTCTTCCTAATCCCGTTGTATTAGTGATAACAAAAAAAGTGGGCCGTTTGGAATTATTGTAGCACGGTTGGTATCCCCCTTCAAAGGTAGTCAGATTGTAAACTGCTGACTTCCATTTACGTGCCCAGTTTTCCGTATCCTGAAACGCATTGCCTGTTTTGTTTTGATTAATTATCCACTCAGCCATTTCCGAGATATTCAAGGGAACTGGCCTCAAGGGAATCCCTCCCTTTGAGTGAATAGGAATATGCGCACACACCCAACAACTAGAAATGTTACCTTGTTTGGCATAAATGTATGACATATATAAAAAGGTATTTACATGTAATTCCCTTGCTACCCTACTATTTCTCTTTGGTGCAGAAGGTCGGCTAGTAAGAAGTAGGCCTATGCCTAGAATACCTACAATCAATAATACAGTAAATTTATACATTTTCGCAAAAAGTAATTGTCCTTATTAGATTTCAGGTTCAGTTACGGGTGCTCGTTTAACGTGTGAAGCGTGGATCCAGGCTTTCTTTCCTTGGACTTTAACAGCTGCCTGGGTGGTCAATAACACTTGATAAGGTCCCTCCCACTTGGCACCCAAAGGTTCTTTATGCAACTTTTTCACATGCACCCAGACTCCCGGGATGATGTCGTGTCCTCCTTCGGGTGGATTACCCCAAGCTGCCGATACCTGTCGGGAAACAGAACTAATAGCATTGGTTAAGTTCTGACAGTATGATAACAAAGTGTCACTCATTAAGTGAACATCAGCTTTCCTTAAATCGATAGTTCCTGGCAGTGACATGAGTCTTCCTGTTATAATTTCAAATGGGCTTAGACCTGTAGTTCTGTTTGGGGTTGCCCTAATGCTACATAGCACTATTGGTAGTGGCTGGGGCCATGGTGTTCCTTCTTGGTGATATTTGGCAAGCCGTTGTTTCAAAGTTCGATTCATTCGTTCTACTTGTCCTGATGATTGTGGATGATAAGGACAGTGTAAATTCCACGTAATGTTCAGTAACCTACAGACTTCTTGGCAGACAGCACCTGTGAAGTGTGTTCCCTGATCTGAGTCAATGCTACTCGGGACTCCCCATCGGGGAATGTAATCCTTACACAAGACCTTTGCAGTGTGATTGGCTGTGGCTCTTTTAGTTGGGACAGCTTCTACCCATCTAGAGAATCTGTCGACCATGACAAGAATGTATCCTTGGCATGAAGGAAGAGATATATAATCAACCTGCAGATGCTGGAATGGTCCGACAGGGGCAGGGGGCCTCAGTTGGGGCATTACCGTGATGGGTCCAGAATTATTTTTCTGGCAGACCACACAGCGGTCTGTTACCAGCTGGGCATGTTTTTTAAATCCCCGACCCCACCAGCTTTTCTGGAACCGTGCCGTCATCTGTTGTGAGGCCAAGTGTCCCCACGAGTGGATCTGTTGGGCTAAAAAAGGCATAAGCGCTTGTGGCGCGACTGGCTTGTCGGTAACTCTTTGTCTCCAGACACCATCTTCGCATAGCTTAATTCCTGCCTCAATCCATGTCCATTTTTCCTCTCGGGAGCACTCGCCTTGCATTGTTTGAAGGTCTCGTGTCAGAGTCCTCAGTTCTTTCAATCTGCACATCTGTGTTGGTTCTTCTGGAGGAACGCCCTGTGAGGCGGCATCTTTAGCTGCTTGGTCGGCTAGGGCATTTCCCTGTGCTTCTGTGGTATTTTCCTTGGTATGGGCCTTACATTTCAGGATGGACACTTCCTGAGGTAATTGTATGGCCTCCAGTAAGTCTCGGACTTCTTTTCCATTTCAGATAGGTGTACCAGCAGCAGTGAGGAATCCTCTTTTCCGCCATAACATACCAAAGTCGTGAGCGACTCCAAAAGCATGACGCGAATCTGTGTAGACATTAGCTGTCTGTCCTTCTGCTATTCGACATGCTTCTGACAGGGCCCGTAACTCGGCCTGTTGTGCTGACGTTCCTGAGGGTAAACATCCTTTTGCCACTACCTCATATAAGGTTGTAACTGCCCATCCTGCTTTTCTGGTACCATTGTCAACAAAGGAGGAACCATCTGTAAACAGGATGAGGTCTGGGTTGTGCAGAGGCTCCTCTGCTGCTAAGGCGGCTGCTTCTGTTTCTTTTAAAATCTCCACGTAGTCATGCTCTTCACATTCTCCCCCTTCTTGCTCCATCGATTCTGACATCGGGAGCATAGTTGCGGGATTAACCGGGCTGGCCCGGACGATATGGAGATTAGGAGCTTCCAAAACTGCTGTCCAGCGGGTCCATCTAGCTGCCGTCACCTGAGACATTCTATTCATAGACAGCAAAGCGTGTACGGTGTGGGGACACTTGACAATCAGCTTTTGGTCGAGGACTAGACCCGCAGTGGTCATTACCGCTCGACATGTAGCTTCCATGGCCCTTAGGCAACTTCCCCATCCGAGGGCTACCGCATCCAGTTTTGCCGAATAATAGCCAATAGGTCTTTGCCGATCCCCATGTTCTTGTGTCAGTATAGCTGTCATATATCCTTTTTTCTCATGGAGAAATAGGGTAAATGGCTTACCACTGTCGGGGATTCCCAGAGCCGGTGCCGAACACAAAGCCTTTTTCAAACTCAGGAAGGCCTCTTGCTGTTCTTTTGTGAGGGTGATGGCTTCTTTAGAGGCACGTTTCCCCTTTAAAATATCATTCAGTGGCTGAGCAAGCTGTGTGAAGGAATCAGTCCAATTTCTGTTAAAGTTACACAATCCCAAAAAAGACCTTAGTTTCTGAATAGTGGTGGGTTTTTTAGCAACCCGAATGGCTGCAGTTCTATCCTGGGTAAGTTCTCTCTTTCCTTGTGAAATCTTTTGTCCCAGGTATACAACCTCTTCTTGGGATATTTGTGCTTTGTCGATGCTGGCTTTATGTCCTTTCAGCCGAAGGTGATCCAGCAAAGCTCGTAAATCTTGTTCATGCTGTTCTTCCGTGTTTGAAACTCGCAGGATAGCGTCTACATATTGGATGACTGTGGATGACAGGGGAGGTAATTCTCGCAAATGGCTTTGTAAAGCCATGTTGAATAACGTAGGGCTGTTGTGGAATCCCTGCGGTAACCGGGTCCAAGTGTACTGTTGTCCTTGGACCGTGAAAGCAAACCACTGTCGAACCTCCGGTGCCAGAGGCACCGACCAAAATCCGTTGGCCATATCTATAACCGAGAAATATTTATGTTCCGGTTTGAGGGCATTAAAAATGGTGGAGGGATCTGCGACCAAAGGAGGTTTTTGATCAATACACTGGTTAGCTTTCCTATAATCGACAGTCAAATGCCAAGTCTCATTAGATTTCTGTACCGGCCACACGGGGCTATTGGAGGAGCTATGCGTTTTAATAAGCACCCCTTGTTTCTACAATTGCTGAATAACCGGCAAGATTCCCGCGATGGCAATTGGACTGATGGGATACTGTTTACTGCATGGAGGCTTGGTCCCTGTAAATGACGCAGGCTCCATCTGGAGTAGGCCACAATCGTTCTTATCTTTAGCCCATATCAGGTGTTCCTTCAATTCTTCTTTCTTCAAAGTTCTAATTGACTATGTCACCCGATCATCCTCGAAATGCAACGATGAATCTACTTGGATTAGAACGTCCATTCCCAAAAGGGTTTGATCAACTGAGCCCATCCAGACCGGCATGGTTAGTTCATGTGGACCCAGCCCTATAAGTACCGGTGTTGTCCTTTTAATTTCCATTTTATGGCCCCCAACTCTATAGGCTGTACGTGCCCTACCATCCAACGGCAAAAAGTCTCCATATTGTAGGGGTAAGCATTTTAATTTCGCCCCTGTGTCTAAAAGACAGTCCACATCCTTATCGCCCACCCTCACAGTTATATATAGCCCATCTCCCCTTTGTTGTATTAGTGCAAGGAGCGGGGCCAGGGTGGGCTCTAATCGTTTTTTGATATCCCAAGTAACTCCTTCTGTTGTTGTATTGTCAGTCGCTTAAATGCTTTTATGAGGTCGTTATCTTGTGACAAGCCTGGCTTGTTGACTGAATTGTATCCCTGGCTGCGTCCTCTTCCCCAGCCACGACCTTTCTGTTTTGCCCTGCACGTCTTGACCGAGTGACCTTCTTTCCCACAATAATGACAGTAATTTTCCTAATAACTGTTTATCGGAATCCTGGGATTTCCATCCCATAGCCTGTACAGCTCGGACTTTAGCTCCCATATCCCGATCTAATTGGTTACATCGATCCACCAATGCTGGATTCCTCTACCTTCCCAGTCCGTTAACACTACCTTTAGCATTTTGGACAGTTCTGGCTTTAGACCTGCCACGAAAGCTGCTTTCAGGGGTCCAAACACTTGTTCATCCATTTCCTCATCCGTATTATTCATACCCGAATGTTCTAGCCACGTGCATCTAAACCGCTCGTCATACTCCAGGACCTCCTCTGTTCCTTTCTGTTGGCAGGCTGCAATTTTTCCCCAGTCTGTCTTAGCTGGACTGAAGGCTTGCAGCCAGTGTTTAATCGCCTCCCATCCTGCATCTAAATCTTGCTCATCCTGCCCAAAGCTGCTTCTACCTTGTCGTGCAATTTTCTTCCCTGTGTTTTTGGCACCATTATGGTCAAAATTTGCACTCCGTCCCAGGGATAAAGTTGATATATATTTCTTAAGCGGTCCAATTGGTCCCACGTTTTTACTCCCCCTTTCTTTGGATTGGGCAATTCCTTGGACCATTTATCAATTTTCTCTGGGTCTGCCGGATCATGAACTAAGTATTTTTCGTACACCCTTTTCTTTGATTTTTTGCTTCCGCCCTCATCCGCAGTCTCTTCTGATTTGACTACAACTCGTCTTTTTTTAAACGGGGCAAAGCGCACCCCTAATTCGTCGGAGGATTCAGAATTCGTTTCTATTCCTCAGTCGTGTCTTCGGGTTTGCGCTTTTAATTTATCCAAACATGGGTACCCTGAGAATTGATCAATACATTTTCCTTTTCCTATTACTGTCTCTTGACCTAATGATTTTTTCCATTCTTTAATTTCACCTTTAAGATCTTTAACTTCCGCTTCCAGCTTTTCAAGTTCAAGCTTTTTCTGTCGCAGCTGTGCACAAACTGCTTGCAATTGATCCTTTGTACTGGTCAGTTCTCGATCATGTTGGGAACGCATTATAATTTCATTCCGCTTTCGAATCTGGCCCATAACCGCTCGGGACCATCTAGTTCGCTCTTTATTTTTCATACGGGTCGTTTTTCCCCAGACCCTTTTAATCTCGTCCAAGGACCATTGTCCTTTGGAGGTTCCGTACTTTTGTTCGATCTTAATACAGGTTTTAGATAAGTTGAATTGTTGCTCTATGTATTCTTTCAACTGTTCGAGAATTAAATCTAGCGAAACTTCAGGTGGTGCTTGCCACCTTTAACAGTTGTAAGTAATTCTTTGCTCGTATCTCCTGCTGCCATAATACTGATTTCTTTACTGGGGTCTCGAGTCGTAGGCTTTCCAGCTGATCAATCGGTCGGTGATTAATTAACTAACACACCGCCGAAGTTTAGACGTCTATGGGACCTCGAGCCGACTACCAACCGGAGGGTTCGCAAACCGGAGGCTTTCGGAATCGCGTAGAAGGAGAGGCGAATTTAGACTTTTGACCGAGGACTTTTATAAAGAGTCCTTACCTCAGTATGTAGGTCCGATGTCTAAAATTCAGTTTCTTTCCTCAGCGATCCTGTTCATGACGCCAAAATTGTTAGATCTCTTAATTTCCAATGAAATACGAACTCCGATTGTAGTTTTAACTTCTTTATTTTTGGCAGACAGCAGTAACAAGTTCTTGGCTTTAAGCCAGGTCTTTGTCCTTCTGGGACCACATGGTCAAAATGGCTGTACTTATACCTGGATCAATTTACAGAAAAGAACTCGCCTTCTTTGACCTTATTGGCTCAATTAATAGACTTTTAACCATTTAATTGGCTCGCTACCCAAGGTCCTAAAATGTCAAGTTGATTGATGACTTAATGCAACATGCTGAACTGCATGTAGTCATTGGAGTCTGTGTTTTCTCAACTTGTCTAAATGCAGCCTGTTTGAATTCTCTATCAATACTTTGTAAATTAGATGATGGATTATATAGTCAGAGGAATAAAGCACAAACCTCAGGAAGCGATTGAGTTAAACAGGAGAACTTGGGGAAGACAGAAACCAAGGTTATCGGCTCCAGACATGTGCTTCGTACACTTGTCACCGATGCCATTCCTCACCCACATAATCTCATCACACTTTCACCTCTGTAACATTGCACACCTGGGCCCCTATCTTAGCCCATTTGCTGCTGAAACCCTCATTTATGCTTTTGTCCAACTGTTCCACTGGCTGGCCTCGCTTCCTCCACCCTCTTTAAACTTCCGCCCATCCACAAATCACCTCATATTCTAGCCCACACCCAGCTCACCCATCCCCCTTTGTCCTCACTGACCGATGTTGCTACCAGTCCAAGTCCTCAAATTTAAAATTCTCTTCTCTCATATTTCAGTCCCTTCATGACCTTGATCCTCTGCAACCTCGTCCAGCCCTACAACTTATCCCCCCCGCCCCCCATTCCTCTCTGACCTTTTGCATTTCCTCCACCTTTCACTGCACAATTGGCAGCCTTGCCTTCATCCACCTAAGCCCCATGCTCTAGAGATCCCTCCCTAACCACTCCTCCTCCACATCTCTCTCTTCCCTTCCATCTCCCTCCTCCTTAAAATCCACCTCTCTTGGTCACCCACCTAATATTTCCTACTTTGGCTCAGTGTATATATATTTTTTTAACTCATCCACTGTGAAATGTTAAAGACAACTAATTAAATTTGTACTGAGCATTACCCTAGCCACAACTGGAATATTGTGCACAATATATCATGAGAAAGACAAGGACATTGAAGAACTAAATGGATATCTGAGAGTTTGAGGAATTGCTGCAGAAGCTGGGAATATCAACAGTAGCGAAGAGTCAGGGATAATCTTATTGAAGTATTCAAGAATCTAAAGCATACAGACAAGATAAGCATCAATGGACCTAAAATCCCTCAGTTTGCAATTCTGACGTATGCTGGGTTTGCACCTGATGATGCACTGCACTACTTACTCCACAAGAGTTTGCAAGATCAGGCAGGTGCACTTGCAACTTTGGTGCCCGCCACCCATGCCTGCTGGAGACTTCAGCGCCTGCTCATTGGGGAGTGAGGCTCCTGGCATCCCCCAAACTTATCAATGTCTGATCTTACAAAATTCAAATAAAAAATAACTTCTTTGGAGGCCTGTGGGGAAGTGAATGTCTTGTGTGGCCTGGATACTACCAATGGTCGCCACATAGAAAATAGGTGCAGGAGTAGGCCATCCGGCCATTCAAGCCTGCACCACCATTCAAGATGACCATGGCTGATCATTGACCTCAGTACCCCTTTCCCGCTTTCTCTCCATACCCCTTGATCCCTTTAGCCGTAAGGGCCATATCGAACTCACTCTTGAATACATCCAATGAACTGGCATCAACGACTCTCTGCGGCAGGGAATTTCAAGGGTTAACAATGCTCTGAGTGAGGAAGTTTCTCCTCATCTCAGTCCTAAATGGCCTACCCCTTATCCTAAGACTATGTCCCCGGTTCTGGACTTCCCCAACATCGGGAACATTCTTCCCGCATCTAACCTGTCCCGTCCCATCAGAATCTTATACGTTTTTATGAGATCCCCTCTCATCCTTCTAAACTCCAGTGTATAAAGGCCCAGTTGATCCAGTCTCTCCTCATATGTCAGTCCAGCCATCCCTGGAATCAGTCTGGTGAACCTTCGCTGCACTTCCTCAATAGCAAGAACATCCTTCCTCAGATTAGGAGACAAAAAGTGAACATAATATTCCAGGTGAGGCCTCACCAAGGCCCTGTACAATTGCAGTAAGACCTCCCTGCTCCTATACTCAAATCCCCTAGCTATGAAGGCCAACATGCCATTTGTCTTCTTCACCGTCTGCTGTACCTGCATGCCAACTTTCAATGACTGATGAACCATGATACTCAGGTCTGGTGTGTGCACCTCCCCTTTTCTTAATCTGCCACCATTCAGATAATATTCTGCCTTCGTGTTTTTGCCACCTAAGTGGATAACCTCACATTTATCTACATTACACTGCATCTGCCATGCATTTGCCCACTCACCTAACCTGTCCAAATCACCCTACAGCCTCTTAGCATCCTCCTCACAGCTCACACCGCCACCCAGTTTAGTGTCATCTGCAAACTTGGAGATATTATACTCAATTCCTTCATCCAAATCATTAATGTATATTGTAAATAGCTGGGGCCCCAGCACTGTGCCCTGCGGCACTCCACTAGTCACTGCCTCCCATTCCAAAAGGGACCCGTTTATCCCGGCTCTCTGCTTCCTGTCTGCCAACCAATTCTCTATCCACGCCAGTACATTACCCCCAATACCATGTGCTTTGATTTTGCACACCAATCTCTTATGTGGGACCTTGTTAGAGGCCTTTTGAAAGTCCAAATACACCACATCCACTGATTCTCCCTTGTCCACTCTACTAGTTACATCCTCAAAAAATTCCAGAAGATTTGTCAAGCATGATTTCCCTTTCACAAATCCATACTGACTTGGACCGATCCTGTCACTGCTTTCCAAATGCGCTGCTATTTCATTCTTAATAATTGATTCCAACATTTTCCCCACTACTGATGTCAGGCTAACCGGTCTATAATTACCCGTTTTCTCTCTCCCTCCTTTTTTAAAAAGTGGTGTTACATTAGCTACCCTCCAGTCCATAGCAACTGATCCAGGGTCGAAAAACTGTTGGAAAATGATCACCAATGCATCCACTATTTCTAGAGCCACCTCCTTAAGTACTCTGGGATGCAGACAATCAGGCCCCGGGGAATTATCGGCCTTCAATCCCATCAATTTCCCCAACACAATTTCCCGCCTAATAAGGATATCCTTCAGTTCCTCCTTTTCACTAGACCGTCGGTCCCCTAGTACTTCCGGAAGGTCATTTGTGTCTTTCTTCGTGAAGACAGAACCAAAGTATTTGTTCAGTTGGTCTGCCATTTTTTTGTTCCCCATTATTAATTCACCTGAGTCCGACTGCAAGGGACCTACGTTTGTCTTCAATAATCTTTTTCTCTTCACATATCTATAGAAGCTTTTGCAGTCAGTTTTTATGTTCCCGGCAAGCTTCCTCTCGTGCTCTATTTTCCCCCTTCTAATTAAACCCTTTGTCCTCCTCTGCTGAATTCTAAATTTCTCCCTGTCCTCAGGTTTGTTGCTTTTTCTGGCCAATTTATATGCCTCTTTCTCGGATCTAACACTATCCTTAATTTCCCTTGTTAGCCACGGTTGAGCCACCTTCCCTGTTTTATTTTTACTCCAGACAGGGATGTACAACTGTTGAAGTTCATCCATGTGATCTATAAATGTTTGCCATTGCCTATCCACCGTCAACCCTTTAAGTATCATTTGCCAGTCTATTCTCGCCAATTCACGCCTCATGCCATCGAAGTTACCTTTCCTTAAGTTTAGGACCCTAGTTTCTGAATTAACTGTGTCACTCTCTATCTTAATAAAGAATTCTACCATATTATGGTCACTATTCCCCAAGGGGCCTCGCACAGCAAGATTGCTAATTAGTCCCTTCTCATTACACATGACCCAGTCTAGGATGGCCAGCTCTCT
This sequence comes from Pristiophorus japonicus, assembly GCF_044704955.1. NCBI lineage: Eukaryota > Metazoa > Chordata > Chondrichthyes > Pristiophoridae > Pristiophorus > Pristiophorus japonicus. The sequence goes on along the minus strand of NC_091978.1, from coordinate 55,476,134 downwards.
AGTTGGTTCCTCGACATATTGGTCAAGAAAACCATCCCGAATACACTCCAGGAAATCCTCCTCTACCGCATTGCTACCAGTTTGGTTAGCCGAATCTTTATGTAAATTAAAGTCGCCCATGATAACTGCTGTACCTTTATTGCACACATCCCTTATTTCTTGTTTGATGCTGTCCCCAACCTCACTACTACTGTTTTGTAGCCTGTACACAACTCCCACCAGCGTTTTCTGCCCTTTGGTATTCCGCAGCTCCACCCATACCGATTCCACATCATCCAAGTCAATGTCCTTCCTTACTATTGCATTAATTTCCTCTTTAACCCACAATGCCACCCTGCCTCCTTTTCCTCTCTGTCTATCCTTTCTAAATGTTGAATACCCCTGGATATTGAGTTCCCAGCCTTGGTCACCCTGGAGCCATGTCTCTGTGATGCCAATTACATCATATCCATTAACTGCTATCTGCGCAGTTAATTCGTACACCTTATTCCGAATACTCCTCGCATTGAGGCTTGTCTTTTTAACACACCTTGCCCCTTTAGAATTTTGCTGTAATGTGGCCCTTTTTGTTTTTTGCCTTGGGATTCTCTGCCTTCCACTTTTACTATTCTCCTTTCTATCTTTTGCCTCTGGGTCCCTTTTATTTCCCTCTGCCTCCCTGCATAGGTTCCCATCCCCCTGCCATATTAGTTTAACTCCTCCCCAACAGCACTAGCAAACACTCTCCCTAGGACATTGGTTCCAGTCCTGCCCAGGTTGCAGACCGTTCGGTTTGTACTGGTCCCACCTCCCCCAGAACCGGTTTCAATGCCCCAGGAATTTGAATCCCTCCCTTGTGCACCATTCCTCAAGCCACGTATTCATCTGAGCTATCCTGCGATTCCTACTCTGACTAGCACGTGGCACTGGTAGCAATCCTGAGATTACTACTTTTGAGGTCCTACTTTTTAATTTAGCTCCTAGCTCTCTAAATTTGTCTCGTAGGACCTCATCCCATTTTTTACCTATATTGTTGGTACCTATGTGCACCACGACAATTGGCTGTTCACACTCCCTTTTCAGAATGTCCTGCACCCGCTCCAAGACATTCTTGACCCTTGCACCAGGGAGGCAACATACCATCCTGGAGTCTCTGTTGCGGCCGCAGAAACGCCTATCTATTCCCCTTACAATCGAATCCCCTATCACTATAGCTCTCCCACTCTTTTTCCTGCCCTCCTGTGCAACAGAGCCATCCACGGTGCCATGAACTTGACTGCTGCTGTCCTCCCCTGATGAGTCATCCCCCTCAACAGTACCCAAAGCAGTGTATCTGTTTTGCAGTGGGATGACCGCAGGGGACCCCTGCACTACCTTCCTTGCACTGCTCTTCCTGTTGATCACCCATTTGCTGTCTGGCTGTGTACTCTTTACCTGCGGTGAGACCAACACGATAAATGTGCTATTTATGAGGTATCTGCAAATTCTATCCTACGAGAGCATGGAATAATAATTCGCAGAGGATTAATCAAAAAAAGTTTGAAGTGAATCTGATCATAACTATTGGCTCTGTATTTTCACCTTGCTGTTGAATAAAGCAGTTTAACAATTCAGATCAAGCCTTGCCTCATCTAAAGCTAACTTGGTCCACACTTTCAGAGAGATTAAATAAATAAATGTACAAAATACACAGATGTCCAGTTCAGGCCATATGGGGCTTCCATTGCTACTACCCAATAGCATTCTTTCGTACAAGTGGATATAGGGCAGTGAGAGTATGACGCTCAGACTACTTTCAGCACTGGCTGATGGCACTAAACTCAAAAGATATCTACAACAGATCCAAATTTGTAGCAGTACTTTAGAGAGGGATGGAGAAAATAAATAAAATAGTTAAAGGAAAAGATTCCTAGCCATTTTGGGAAGCTTGGGAGAAGTTATTGAAACATGAGCCAAAAAGATGCGCTTTAAAAGGGGACAGAGGAAAGATTTAGGAAGGAAATTCAGAGTGGGACTAAGGTAGCTGAAGGTTCTGTTACCAATAGTGGGATGAACGAAGGGTAGCAGACACAAAAGGCCAGAGTTGGAGAACCAAGGGCAAGGTTACAGGCTGGATAGGTTGCTAAGAGAGGGCAAGAATGTGGAGGGATTCAGCCATGGGAGTGGATGGGGGGGGGGAGGAGTTTAGGAAGAGAATTTCACCTGTATTTTGGAAAAATGTCAACAATTCTCTTGGTCTTACCAGAGTATTCTGTTCCATCTCATGGTAGGAAAAAACTGGCAGAAACAGTCCTATCTCCTCTGATGGCTGGGGCTGATCATTGACCAAGACAAGGTCTGGCGGTGGGGGGGGCGGCGGGGCAGGGCAGGAGGGGTGCTGGTGGGAGGTTTGTAGTCCAGTTTTGAGCTCAAGGAGGACGTTTGGCAGCTCAAGATCCAAAAAAGGAAAAAATGAGGAATAATAGTTGAAAATCTATCAGTTTATACAGGGTGAATTTGTAAATAAACACTCTACTAACTGTTTCCCTTAAAACCAGTTGGTGTTCCCTTAAATAGTCAATGTAGTAATTTTTACTTCATGCAATTTTTTATAAAGTTCTTTTGAAGGTTCACAAATGTGACAGTTCCAGTAATGTTCCATTCATTAACTCTGTTGGAAAAAGAAAACATCAAAGACTTAAATGAAAATGAAGTTTTCAAAGGAATTAAAGGATGGAGATGCCTTCCTCTCTGCCTGTTTACTCCCACTCGAACCCAAATGTAAGTCTGGTACCAGTTAGCAGTAAAGTTGCAGCAGATTTTGTAATCCCTGCATTCTGTCTGTGTAGTGTACAATTGAAATATAAATTGAGTGTTGCAAAGCAAACTATTAAAAGGCGTTGAAAATTATGCTATTTTCTGCTAGAGTCATCATCTTAAATGGCATTCATTATTCCTTTCACTGACCTAAACCTATACTTGGGTTTCAGCAAAATGTCTCCAGGACAGAAAAAAAACATATACTTATGGGCTTAAAATTATGGGAGTTTTGGAGTAAAAGATTCAAGAATTAACTGGTGAATTCCAAAATCAGAAGATTTCACGATGATACAGTCAAAAACATTCCTATTTTCAGATGTTACCAAGATTTGTGTGTGTTTTTGGGTATTGAATTTTACCACCACTGCCTGCGAATTTTAGGCTTTCCAACATCTGAGAATGGCTTCTTACTATAGGCATATTATGACATTTTGAGGTGCAGTAGAGTAGTACCAACATCGTGCACCATTGAGGTAGGACGTAGTTTAAGCATGCAGTTTTCTCATGCAGAGTTTCTCTGATACTGGCTAATTTTGCTGCAGGAAACTGGTCGTAGTTGTGCACTTTAAAGAAACATCTTAATGAAGAAGCAGCAAATGGGTTGAGGGAGGGAACTCCTGAGTATGAAGCCGAAGTGGCTGAAGGCACAGCAGCCAATGATGAGGCGAAGAGAGGGGGGTTCACAAGAGACTGGTGTCACGAATGGAGAGTTCAGAGGCTTATATTGCTGGAGACGGTTGCAGAGGTGGGGAGGGACAAGGCTATGAAGGAATTCAAATAGACTTTTGAGAATTTTCAGTTTGAGGTGTTCCGGAGATTGAAAGCCAACTTAGGTTAGAGAGGATTGGGGGGAGTGTGCGGAATAAGATACGGGCAGCAAAATTTTGGATGAAATTTACAAAGGGTGGGGGATGAGAAGCCAGTCAAGCATTGACATGGTCAAGTCTAGAGGTGACGAAGACATGGATGAGGGTTTCAGCAGATAGGCTGAGTGAGGTAGGAGTGGAGATGGGTAACACTGTGGAAGCGGAAGTAAGTGATCTTTGTGCTGGGGAGACCATGCGGTTTAACGGCTCTGCTCATGGTCGAATAAGATACCAAGGCCCTGATCTTATCTTCGGTACGTGTTCCATGCAGGGGGGTGGAGTTATGAACGGGAAACCCGAAAGTACAGGTTTCCCAAATGTCCTGCAGGCTTTTAATTTTTTTTCCGTAGGTTTCCCGCCCGACTGCGAACCTGATTTGTTGGGCTGGCTGCCTGTCAGGGGGGGGAAGTCTGCAGCACAAGGCCACAGCCAAGTTGAGAGCAGGTGGGTCTACTGGGAGGGTGGGCGAGATCACGGGTGGGGGGAGTTTGATTGTGGCGGTGGGGCGGGGGGGTGGTGGGTAGAACATAGTCAGGGAGGGAGCAGATGGTTTACTTTTATTTATTCATGGGATGTGGGTGTCGCTGGAAAGGCCAGCATTTATTGCCCTTCCCTAATTGCCCTTGAGAAAGTCGTAGTGAGCCGCTGCCTTGAACCGCTGCAGTCCTTGTGGTGAAGCTGCTCCCACAGTGCTATTAGGGAGGGACTTCCAGGATTTTGACCCAGCAACAATGAAAGAATGGCGATATATTTCCAAGTCAGGATGGTGTGTGACTTGGAGGGGAACTTGCAGGTAATGGTGTTCCCATGCACCTGCTGCCCTTGACTTCTAGATGGTAGAGGTCATAGGTTTGGGAGGTGCTGCCGAAGAAATCTTGGCGAGTTGCTGCAGTGCATCTTGTAGATGGTATACACTGTAGCCATGATGTGCCAGAGGTAGAGGGAATGAATGTTTAAGGTGTGGATGGAGTGCCAATCAAGCTTTGTTCTGGATGGTGTTGAGCTTCTTGAGTGTTGTTGGAGCTGCACTCATCTGGGCAAGTGGAAAGCATTCCTCACACTCCTGACTTGTGCCTTGTAGGTGAAGCAAAGGCTTTGGGGAGTCGGGAGGGGAGACACCTCCGCAGAATACCCAGCCTCTGACCTGCTCTTGTTGCCACAGTATTTATGTGGCTGATCCAGTTAAGTTTCTGGTCAATGGTGACCCCCAGGATGTTCATGGTGGGCTATTCGGCAATGGTAATGCTGTTGAATATCATGGGGGGGGTGGTTAATTTCTCGCTTGTTGGAGGTAGGCATAGCCTGCACTTGTGTGATGCGAATGCTACTTGCCATTTACCAGCCCAAGCCTGAAAGTCCTCCAGGTCTTGTTGCATGCGGAAATGGACTGCTTCATTATCTGAGGAGTTGCGAATAGAACTGAAACACTGTGCAATCATGGTGATGGGTGTGGGGGGAGCAGGGAGGGGAGTGGGAAGCAGACAGATCATGGAGGTGGATACAGAGGTAAGCCTACTGTCCCTGGTCCTGTACCTCCTGGTCCACAAACAGTGCAATAAAGGCACTTGCTTCATGGATACAGCCCTTCTCGCTTCCTTTTACCTGCTGGGTTTCCAGAGGCCAGGGAAACCTGGCCGACTTTGGTTAAAAATAGGCTCTCTGTTAAGATAAAGCCTCCTCAAAAGGATTCAACGATTGAGCCGCCTGCGAGCAGATTGGTCGCCCGCCCGCCCCTCGTCCCACTTTCCTTAAAACCGGAGGTAGGCGAGTTGGGTTCCTGTTTCAGATGTTTAACCTTTGAACCTCCCACACGAAACAACCCACCTCTTGGGGATTAAAATTACCCCCCCCCCCCCCCCCGCTCAAGTTTCAGATCAGTCTGGTTCAGCCCAAGACAATGGGTGGGATGGAATGGTGTCCATTGTAAAGAATTGAAGACAATGGCTTCAGTCTACCCAATGTTAAGCTGGAGGAAGTTATATATAATTTCTCATGAGAGCCATCCAAAGATGCAAGCAGTCGGGTTTTTGGGCCATCAGATCCTGAAGCAAGGGTCCAATAAAAGGAACCTTCTATGTCAACATTTTGATTTTGCTATGGCTGATATTCAGAAAAAGCAATTAAAATGAATTTTTCTGGACACTAGCTTTAGCAAATGGCAGGTTTACTCGCTTGGACGTAAGTGGTGCAGACATGGTCGAATCTATTCTAAAAGCAAATGCTAATGTTTTGGCTCCACTGGAACTTTTCTTCTGGATTTTGCGTAGACCACAGTAGGTGTTTATTTTTCTTTACAAGATTTCTCCTTGCAAAAATGAGTGGGCAAATGCTATAACCTTTGGTTAATTCATCCCAAAAATTGGGTGCAATGTATGCAAATTATCAATACCATAAAACAGAATTTATAGGATGCAACAAGACTCACTTGTACAGCACACCAGTTGTGGACTCAAAGTTTGTAGAAGTTGAAATGTTCGTCCTGTTTCACAAAATTATCCAAAGTCTTTTCCCATCTCCAGCCCTACCTCTTGGGTTGTACCCTTTGCTCTTCCGACACAACCCTGTTTGCATCTTAACCTCCATTTTCAGCATTAGTGGCAGAGCTGTCAAACATAATGCTCCTGCATTCAAGAATTCTCTTTTTAAACTCCCCTGCCGCCTTCAAAAGCTTCATCAAAGGCTACATCTTCTACTAGGGCTTCTGCTAACTCGCTTAATCTTGATTGCTTTTCCCCGTCAGTGAAATAGCTTGAGGTGCTAAATAAGTGTAAGTTTTTTTCTGTTCATTGTATTCTTAGTATGGGAAAGCAAGAGATAAACCCAGAGTCTTCAGCTGATATTCCAAGCAAATAGATGCAGTTGCCAATGAATTTTAAGATTAGTCAGTTAGGATAACGAGCCACTAGTTTGATTGGTCAGGATTTCTCACCAAATGGTCACACAGACACAAACACTTGCTAAAACAATTGAGGACATTTTCCAATCTTATTTACAGCCTCTCATGGAAGGTCAAACTCGGGCTACTGCACCATAGCAGGGTGTGGCATTCCAAACTATGGAATTGGCAGTGAGAACGTGACTCCATAAGCTAACATGTTATGTTTAGCATCGTTTCCATGGGAGTTAGAGTGGCGGTTGGTGGAATCAGGTAGTAGAAATGGTGAAATCTTTTAAGAAAACTCAACAGAAAATGCATGCTTTGACTATGAAAATCAGAATCTTTTTTAAGAGGCTGGGCCTGTGTCTGCGCACATATAGAGGCTGAACTCCAGAACATAGTCGACATATTTACTGAGGCGTATGAAAGCATGGGCCTTACCCTAAACATCCGTAAGACAAAGGTCCTCCACCAGACTGTCCTTATCGCACAGCACTGTTCCCCAGTCATCAAGATCCACAGCGTGGCTCTGGACAACGTGGAGCACTTCCCATACCTTGGGAGCCTCTTATCAACAAGAGCAGGCATTGACAACGAGATTCAACACCGCCTCCAGTGCAGTCTTCGGCTGCCTGAGGAAAAGAGTGTTTGAAGACCAGGGCCTCAAAACTGCCACCAAGCTCATAGTCTACAGGGCTATAGTAATACCCGCCTTCCTGTATGGCTCAGAAACATGGACCATGTACAGTAGACACCTTAAGTTGCTGGAGAAATACCATCAATGATGTCTCCGCAAGATCCTACAAATCCCTGGGAGGACAGACTCACCAACATCAGCGTCCTCGATCAGGCCAATATCCCCAGTATTGAAGCACTCACCACACTTGATCAGTGCCGCTGGGCAGGCCACATTGTCCGCATGCCAGACTCGAGACTCCCAAAGCAAGCGCTCTACTTGGAACTCCTTCACGGCAAACGGAAAAGAGTGACTAAAGTAAATGTTGGTCCCTTAGAAGATGAGAAGGGGGATTTAATAATGGGAAATGTGGAAATGGCTGAGACCTTAAACAATTATTTTGCTTCGGTCTTCACAGTAGAAGACACAGAAACCATGCCAGAAATTGCTGGTCACAGGAATGTGGGAAGGGAGGACCTGGAGACAATCACTATCACTAGGGGGGTAGTGCTGGACAGGCTAATGGGACTCAAGGTCGACAAGTCCCCTGGTCCTGATGAAATGCATCCCAGGGTATTAAAAGAGATGGTGGAAGTTATAGCAGATGCATTCGTTATAATCTATCAAAATTCTCTGGACTCTGGGAAGTTACCAGCAGATTGGAAAGCAGCTAATGTAACGCCTCTGTTTAAAAAAGGGGGCAGACAAAAGGCAGGTAACTATAGGCCGGTTAGCTTAACATCTGTAGTGGGGAAAATGCTTGAAACTATCATTAAGGAAGAAATAGCGAGACATCTGGATAGGAATAGTGCAATCAAGCAGACGCAGCATGGATTCATGAAGGGGAAATCATGTTTAACTAATTTACTGGAATTCTTTGAGGATATAATGAGCATGGTGGATAGAGGTGTACCGATGGGATGTGGTGTATTTAGATTTTCAAAAGGCATTCGATAAGGTGCCACACAAAAGGTTACTGCAGAAGATAAAGGTACGCGGGGTCAGTGGAAATGTATTAGCATGGATAGGGAATTGGCTGGCTAACAGAAAGCAGAGAGTCGGGATAAATGGGTCCTTTTCGGGTTGGAAATCGGTGGTTAGTGGTGTGCCACAGGGATCGGTGCTGGGACCACAACTGTTAACAATATACATAGATGACCTGGAAGAGGGGACAGAGTGTAGTGTAACAAAATTTGCAGATGATACAAAGATTAGTGGGAAAGTGGGCTGTGTAGAGGACACAGAGTGGCTGCAAAGAGATTTAGATAGGTTAAGCGAATGGGATAAGATTTGGCAGATGGAATACAATGTCGGAAAGTGTGAGGTCATCCACCTTGGGGAATAAAAACAGAAAAAGGGAATACTATTTGAATGGGGAGAAATTACAACATGCTGCAGTGCAGAGGGACCTGGGGGTCCTTGTGCATGAATCCCAAAAAGTTAGTTTGCAGCTGCAGCAGGTAATCAGGAAGGCGAATGGAATGTTGGCCTTCATTGCGAGAGGGATGGAGTACAAAAGCAGGGAGGTCCTTCTGCAACTGTATAGGGTATTGGTGAGGCCGCACCTGGAGTACTGCGTGCAGTTTTGGTCGCCTTACATAAGGAAGGATATACTGGCTTTGGAGGGGGTACAGAGACGATTCACTAGGCTGATTCCGGAGATGAGGGGGTTACCTTATGATGATAGATTGAGTAGACTGGGTCTTTACTCGTTGGAGTTCAGAAGGATGAGGGGTGATCTTATAGAAACATTTAAAATAATGAAAGGGATAGACAAGATAGAGGCGGAGAGGTTGTTTCCACTGGTTGGGGAGACTAGAACTAGGGGGCACAGCCTCAAAATACGGGGGAGCCAATTTAAAACCGAATTGAGAAGGAATTTCTTCTCCCAGAGGGTTGTGAATCTGTGGAATTCTCTACCCAAGGAAGCAGTTGAGGCTAGCTCATTGAATGTATTCAAGTCACAGATAGATAGATTTTTAACCAATTAGGAAATTAAGGGTTATGGGGAGCGGGCGGGTAAGTGGAGCTGAGTCCACGGCCAGATCAGCCATGATCTTGTTGAATGGCGGAGTAGGCTCGAGGAGCTCGATGGCCTACTCCTGTTCCTAATTCTTATGTTCTTATGGAAACGTTACAAGGGCACCCTCAAAGCCTCCCTGGTAAAGTGCAACATCCCCACTGACACCTGGGAAGTGCATCCGGGAGTGCGCTGAGCACCTCGAGCCTCATCATCGAGACCATGCAGAAGTCAAGCACAGGTAGTAGAAAGAACATGCGGCAAACCAGTCCCACCCACTCCTTCCTTCAACGACTATCTGTCCCACCTGTGACAGAGACTGGTTCTCATATTGGACTGTTCAGCCACCCAAGAACTCATTTTAAGAGTGGAAGCAATTTCTTCCTTGATTCGAAGGGACTGCCTATGACTGACTGACTGGAAAACCTAGCTCAGTCACACCTTTTTTTGGCATGCTCAGCATATAGTTTCCTCAGTTCAAGTTAGGCTATACTTTTACAATTTGTTGAGAATGCACATCACTTATCAAATGAAATGTACCCTACAGGTTGGGTAATCATTTTTTTCTCTATTTTTTCCATTTCACCAACACTTAACATCGCAATTCATTGAAATTGTATATATTACATAGAAAGCAAAAATTGTGTTATCCTATGATTTCATTTCACTGTATCTTACTAATTCTAAGAATAGTTCTATCACATCAGCAAGTATGTTGCAAGAGCAACAGTCAGCCAGGATTCCTGCTCCTGTTCAATAACCACTGTTTCCTTATTGATAAGTGCACACATGAAGACATTGGGTCAGAACAGTTAGTGGTCAAATAGCCTGTTTACATTTACTGTCTGGGCTCACTCATGTGATGAATGGTGACTTGGTTGAGTAATTGGCGCGCAACTGGTGCCTGCGGAATTGCCTTCAAGCTCATTGCCTTCAGGAAAGGAGGGGACGAAATTGGGGGCAAGGGTGAAAGCAACCCAAATAGTCAGTGAAGTAAAATTAGAGAGCCACTCCCTTTAAGATGTTTTGACATGACCGTACATGTCTTGTGATTTTCCACCCTCCTGTGAGATATATAATGTTACCCATAATTCTTTTACTCACCCCCTTGCTAATGTCTGCTGGAGTCATAGTCTTCTTGCCAATTATGTGAAACTGACCATATGTAAAGTTAGCTATTTGATGCCACAACACGAAGCTTTGTTATCTTAAAGTACAAAGTTAGTGGTTGTTGGCATTGTAGTTAGATTGAATTAATGTTTGTTTTTCTAACTCTAGTCAGTTAAACTACATCAAACTTACTGGTGGTAACCAGCCAAACACATTTTGCTGAAGAGTTGGAGAAATACTGCAAGAAGGAATTCCAAGTCTCCTGAGCTCACCATTGCATATTTATAACCCTAAACACCACTTTCGTGCCGGGCACAGGATGGTTCAATGGAATTGAGGTGCAGATCAGCCATGATCTAATTGAATTGTGGAACAGGCTCGAGAGGCTGAATGGCCTACTCCTGTTTCTGTGGATAGAATTTTTCTGTGAGTCCATAAATATTTGCAAATTTAAATCAAAATTTGATGCATTTTAAAAAATATATTTTATTCCAAATTGGATTAGTTTTCAACAAAAATACTTAAATAAATAAACAATGTAAAATCTCAAGCAGTATCCAATAGTTGAAAGGTTAAAATGTGTCGTAACATTGTGGTACGTTCAGCAAGAAACTTAAACGGCTAATATATTTTTTGAGTGGTTTTGGAAATAAAATAAAATACTGCTTTTCCTCTTCCTCCCTCTCCTTTCTTCACCACATCATTGGCTAAAAAATGTAATGTTATCTTTAAATTAGCTTATCATTGTTTTTCCCCGTTGGTTTGGTTGTGGCAAGGGATGTGTTGTGTATACTGCCTGTCGGATCCCAGCTGCCTGTCTCTGCTTCTTTTCCTGTTTGTATTTGGCCGCTCAGGGAAGATTTCCATGAAAGCATTTTTTAGTTGGGAGGTATCTTGGAAGCTGTGCGCTGTGTAACTCATCCTGTCAAGTTCAAAGGTCATGCAGCTGAGGCTCCATGCACATTTGATTCTTCAATTTGGTTTTACCTGTGTGTATTCCCCTTCTACTTCCAGAATGGCTTAATATCCATTAGTAAGATAAGAGAAGTGCTATGGAAGTCTGAGGCAAAGCATTAACAATATGGGGAACAAAAGAAAAGCTAATTTTTTTTTTAAACTTTTCAAGTAGCCATTGCTATTTGCCTGCTTTGTAGTTGCTATAATATCTTTTTTTTAACTTGTTCTTTTATCCTGGAACCTCTTGAAAGGTAAATGATAGCAAGGCCGCTGCACTCCCTGTACAAGACGGAGTGGGAGCCTTTCACCCATTCAGCCTGAGGAGAGCTACAAAAAAGAAAGAATTATATTTATATAGCACCTTTCATGACCACCGGGCGTTTCAAAGCACTGGAGTGTTGTCACTGTTGTAATGTGGGAAACACAGCGCAATGCAAGCTCCCACAAAAAGCAATGCGATAATTGTTAAGTATGGAAGAACTCCACAAGGCTGAGTACTGTGAGCATAAAACTGATGTGACCTTAGTCTCTTTAATACAACTCCAGAGTGCCTAAGCAGCATGGCAGACAACCTTTTATACTCCCTTGCACGAGGTGTGCAGGTGACCCATGGGCCTCCAACAGTTGCGCCCTCTGGTGGCAAGTCTTACACAGTTACAATGTTTACATAAATAACATCACTTCCCCCCTCCCCCAACAGTCTTTGATGCACATTATACACATTATTTACAAGTTGAGACGATCCGGGGCTATATGCTCCCTGGTTAATCGTCTGAGTTCAAACTCTGGTGAGTTGGTCGGACCATTGCTGCACTGCGGTGTGGCTGGTCTGACAGGACTGTTGGGAATGGTGGGTTCATCCTCTTGATTGACAGTGAGGTAGATTGCTGGTTGGGTGTGTGTTGGTGGATCGATGATGGTGATGTGCTCTTCGGGTTGTTCCTGGTTGTCGGTGAACCGCAGTTTGGTCTGATCCAAATGCTTTCTGCACGTTTGTCCATTCAGTAATTTGACTATAAACACTCTCTTTCCCTCCTTGCCAAGACAGTGCCAGCAACCCATTTAGGACCATGACCGTAATTCAGAACAAACACAGGGTCGTTAACATCAATGTCACGCGATGCAGCCGCGCGATCGTGGTACATGTTTTGCCGGTGACGCTGGGTTTCCACATGATCATTTAGATCCGGGTGGACTAGGGAGAGCCTGGTTTTGAGTGCTCTCTTCATTAACCATTCCGCAGAGGGAACCCCAGTGAGCGAGTGGGGTCGCGTCCGGTAGTTAAGCAGAACCCGAGATAAGTGGGTCTGCAAGGAGCCTTCCGTCACACGTTTCAAGCTCTTGATAGTTTAGACTGCCTGTTCCGCTTGACCGTTGGATGCGCGCTTAAATGGAGCAGACCTGACATGCTTGATGCCATTGAGGGTCATAAACTTGTTGAATTCTGAACTGGTGAAACACGGTCCATTGTCACTAACGAGGACGTCGGGCAAGTCATGGATGGCGAACATAACCCGGAGGTTTTCAATGGTGGCAGTGAATATGCTGGATGACATGATTACGCATTCAATCCATTTCGAGTAAGCGTCCACTACAACTAAAAACATCTTTCCGAGAAAGGGGCCAGCAAAATCTACATGGATACTGGACCACAGTTCGGAGGGCCATGACCACAGACTCAATGGAGCCTCCCTTGGTGCCTTGTTCAATTGTGAGCACGTGTTGCACTGGTGTATGCATGACTCTAAGTCCGAGTCAATGCCGGGTCACCAAACATGCGACCTGGCTATAGCCTTCATTGTGACTATGCCTGGGTGGGTATTGTGTATAAATGTTTCCCTGCCTTTTTTTGGCAAAACCACGCGATTACCCCATAAGAGACAATCCGACTGGATGGACATTTCATCATTGTGTCGGTGAAACAGCTTAATTTCATCTTACATTTCCCTGGGAACGACCAACCAACTTCCATTGAGGATGCAACTTTTTACAAGTGATAACACAGGATCCTGACTGGTCCAGGTCCTCATCTGGTGACCCCTCGCTCTCAAAAGCATCCATGACCAGAAGGAAGTTTGTGGGCTGCGCCATTTCCACCCCGGTAGTGAGCAACGGTAGCCGACTGAGGGCATCAGCACAGTTCTCCGTGCCTGGTCTGTGGCAGATAACATAGTCATAAGAGGACGAAGCATTGGTGTTTTATACCTTTGCTTTCTGAAAGCAGCGAAATGAGCGGTTTGTGGTCGGTTTCAAGCTCAAACTGAAGTCCAAGTAGGTATTGGTGCATTTTCTTAACCCCATATACACATGCTAACGCCTCTTTCTCGACCATACTGTAGGCTCTTTCAGCCTTAGACAGACTTACGCAACCGGTTAAAGTTTGCCTGATACGTTGGTTTGCTGTAACACACAGCCAATCCCGTACGAAAATGCATCACAAGCTAGCACTAATCATTTACACGGGTCATACAGTACAAATACTTATTAGAACAAAGTAGGTTTCCGGCCTTCTCAAAGGCTGTCTCTTGAGATTTACCCCAAACCCAGTCGTCACTCTTACGTAGCAACATGTATGACAAGTTATGCTTATTGTGGGCATTTGTGATTAAAATAGCTTGTCTTGTGTTTGGGCAATCAAGCAAGTGAAATGTAATCAATGAAGGATAAAAGAGGAAATAAAATACTGTCCCTTACAATGTTGGTTTATTAAACCTGGACTGAAATTTTGTGTGGGACTGTCAAAAGTTGGGAGCATTTCTTTGAGTTGTCAAAGTTTCTGGTGATAGGAGTGTGTGGAATCTATGGGAAGATGGTGGACGGGATGGAGGCGGGGAGGTTGTTTCCGCTGGTCGGGGGGGCTAGAGCTGGGGGGCGCGGCCTCGGGATGCGGGGGAGCCGGTTTGGAGCCGAGTTGAGGAGGAATTTCTTCTCCCAGAGGGTTGTGAGTCTGTGGAATTCTCTGCCCAGGGAGGCGGTTGGGGCTAGCTCGTTGGGTGTGTTCGGGTCGCAGGTGGATGGATTTTTAACCAGTGAGGGAATTAGGGGAATTAAGGGTGGGTGGAGCTGGGTCCGCGGCAGGATCAGCCATGGTATTGTTGGGTGGCGGAGCGGGCTTGGGGGTGCTGGATGGCCTGCTCCTGTTCCTAATTCTTGTGTTCTTCTGTTCTTATGTTCTTATTAATGTTGGGGAGGTCCAGAACCAGGGGTCACAGTCTGGGGATGGGGGGGTGGGCCATTTGGGACCGAGATGAGGAGAAGCTTTTTCACCCAGAGATTGGTGAACCTGTGGAATTCTCTGCCGCAGAAAGTTGTTGAGGCCAAATCACTGGATGTGTTCTGGGGGGGGGAGTTAGATGTGGCCCTTGCTACTGGGGGGATCGCGGGTATGGTGAGAAGGCAGGAATGGGGTACTGAGGTTGCATGTTCAACCATGAACTCATTGAATGGCGGTGCAGGCTCGAAGGGCCGAATGGCCTACTCCTGCACCTATTTTCTATGTTTCTATGTGCAATGGTTCCAGCAAAGTTCTTAACCCAGGTAGAAAGTTACCAAAATAGTTGAGGAGTCTGAGGAATGAACGCAGTTCCATCACATTCTGTGGTCTGGGTGTATTCTTGATGGCCTCTGTCTTTGAGTCCGTGCGTCTGATGCCGTCTGCCACAATCTTTCTCCCCAAAAATTCGACCTGGCGCCAGGAAAACACACTTGGAGCGTTTCAGCCTGAGTCCACTCTGTCTAGTCGACTTAGAACCTCTTCCAGGTTGTGCAGGTGTTCGATGGTGTCACGACCGGTGATCAGGATGTCGTCTCGAAACACAACGGTGCACGAAACCGATTTCAGCAGACTCTCCATGTCCCTCTGGAAGATGAAAGCAGCCGAGCGAATCCCAAAAGGGCACTTGTGGTATATAAACAGTTCTTTGTGCTTGTTGATGTACGTCAATCTTTTTGAAGATTCAGCCAGCTCCTGTATCATGTAGGCGGGGGTTAGGTCCAATTTGGTGAACAACTTCCCCCCCCTGCTAACGTTACGAACAGGTCATCCGCCTTGGGTAGCGGGTATTAGTCCTGTAACGAGACTCTGTGATCGTTACCTTGTAGACTCCGCAGATTCTGACTGTGCCATCGCTTTTCAACACCGAAACAATCAGACTGGCCCACTTGTTGAACTCGACTGGCGATATGATTCCCTCTCGTTGAACTCTGTCCAGTTCGATCTCGACTTTCTCCCTCATCATATATGGAACCGCTCGAGCCTTGTGATGAACAGGCCTTGCACCGGGGACTAGATGGATCTGCACCTTGGTGCCTGTGAAGTTGCCAATGCCTGGTTCCAATAGCGACGGAAACTTGCTCAACACTTGGGCGCACGAGGCATCATCCACTGAAGATAGTGCTTTGATGTCGTCCCAGTTTCATTAAATCTTTTCCAGCCAGTTTCTGCCGAATAGCGTTGGGCTATTGCCTGGTACAATCCAACAGTGAGAAATCATGCACAGCTCCATCGTACGATACCTTCACTGCCGCACTATCAATGACTGGTATGAGCTCTTTGGTGTAGGTGCGCAGCTTTGTCTGAATCGGGCTCAGTTTGGGCCTTTGTGCCTTGTTGCTCCACGGTTTCTCAAAAGCTTTCTGGCTCGTAATTGACTGACTCGCCCCTGTGTCCAACTCCATTGATACTGGAATACCGTTCAATTTGACTTTCAGCATGATAGGAGGGCTCTTGGTGGTGAAGGTGTGTACCCCATACACTTACTTCTTCCTCGGGTTGAGTTACCTCTCGTTTGTTCTGCGTGATCCACGCCGGATCGATCATCCTCTGCCGACTCTACCACATGGTGAGTCGCAGCACTCTTGTACATTCGCTGGAGGTGCCCCATTGTTTCGCAGCCTTTACACACGTAGTGCTTGAATCGACATTGATGGGCTCGATGATTACCCCCGCAGCGCCAACATGGTGCTAATGGATTTGCATTCATGCCCAGTGGCGGACTCTGAGTCATCCTAGGTCTTGCAGCTGCAGACGTGGAGGCCCTGCCATGTGCAGTTCTGCCTGCTAGTGACGTTATTTTATGCACGTGAGCTTCGATGCTGGGAAGATATCTGTCTGGTATTATCGCTCGTGGATATAAATGCATGGGCTTTCATGATGGCCTTGCTCAGGTCTAGGGATTCGGCGGACAGCAGCTTGCGAAGAATGACCTCGTGGCCGATGCCAAGTACACAAGTCCCGCAGCATTTCCCCAAAAATCCAGCAACTTCGCAAGTTCCCGCAAGGCATCTCAAGTCGGCGAATTAACTCGCCACGTCCTGGCCCTCGGAGCAGTGGTGCGTGTCGAAGCGATACCTGCCCATTAAGACGCTCTCCTTCGGTTTGAGGTGTTCCCGAATCAGCGTACACAACTCTGTATATATCTTCTCTGCTGGTTTCTCTGGTGCTAGCAGATTCTTGATGAGGCCGTATATTGTGGACCCACACACGGTGAGGAAAATCGTCCTGCGCTTGATCGCTGTATTGTCCCCATCCAACTCGTTGGCCACCAAGTACTGGTCGAGACGCTCAACGAAGGCTTCCCAATCATCACCCTCTGCAAATCTCTCTCAAATACCAACGGCAGCCATGACCGCGTGAAAGTTCGTAATCTGTTACTCATCGCCAATTGTTAGGTATGGAAGAACTCCACAAGACTGAGTACTGTGAGCTAAAACTGATGTGACCTTAGTCTCTTTAATACAACTCCAGAGTGCCTAAGCAGCATGGCAGACAACCTTTTATACTCCCTTGCACGAGGTGTGCCGGTGACCCTTGGGCCTCCAACAGTTGCGCCCTCTGGTGGCAAGTCTTACACAGTTACAATGTTTATATACATAACAATAATGACCAGATAATCTGTTTTTGAAATGTTGATTGAGGGATAAAGATTGGCCAGAGGATATCAGGGATCACTCCCCTGCTCTTCTTCGAAATAGTGCCATGGAATCTTTTACGTCCACCCGAGAGGACAGATGGGCCTCAGTTTAACGTCTCATCCGACAGACGGCACCTCTGACAGTGCAGCTCTCCCTCAGCACTGTACTGGAGTGTCAGCCTAGATTTATATGTTCATGTCCCTGGAGTGGGACTTGAACCCACAACCTTCTGACTTAGACGCGAGTATGCTATGTTTGTATCCTGCCTGTTCTGTCCTGTCTTCTCTAACTGTCATTTAATTTCCATAACTAGGTGGTTTCAACAGCAACAAGGGCTGGAATTAGGATCAATAGCACTTGCTTAAGCAGTTTCTATAATATAAATGAGCTATAAAATGTGTTTTAAAAAAGATCATTCACCATGTGGAGGTTGGAGCTATCACAGTAATAAGCAGTCCATTGACTTTCTGTTTCATTAAGCAACAATGAAGTAGAAGTAGCAGAAATACAATTTTAAAAGCAAAATCTTCTTCCAATCCATTAATAATTCTCCTGACCTTGGTGGAGTCGGTGCTGCTGCATTACCCACATCTTGCTTGCAATTGAACCAAGTCAGCTAGGGCTATGGTCAACACTTATAGCAAAACATACTGATTTTTGGCTTTCCATGAAGTCATTTCATTCATCATCATCATCATCATCATAGGCAGTCCCTCGGAATCGAGGAAGACTTTCTTCCACTCTTAAAATGAGTCCTTAGGTGGCTGAACAGTCCAATACGAGAATCGCAGTCCCTGTCACAGGTGGGGCAGATAGTCACTGAGGGAAAGGGTGGATGGAACAGGTTTGCCGCACGCTCTTTCCACTGCCTGCGCTTGATTTCTGCATGCTCTTGGCAATGAGCCTCGAGGTGCTCAGCGCCCTCCCGGATGCACTTCCTCCACTTAGGGCAGTCTTTGGCCAGGGACTCCCAGGTGTCAGTGGGAATGTTGCACTTTATCAGGGAGGCTTTGAGGGCATCCTTGTAACGTTTCCTCTGGCCACCTTTGACTCGTTTGCCGTGAAGGAGTTCCTAGTAGAGCGCTTGCTTTGGGAATCTCGTGTCTGGCATGCGAACGATGTGATCTGCCCAGTGGAGCTGATCAAGTGTGGTCAGTGCTTCAATGCTGGTGATGTTGGCCTGGTCGAGGATACTAATGTTGGTGCGTCTGTCCTCCCAGGGGATTTGTAGGATCTTGCGGAGACATCATTGGTGGTATTTCTCCAGCGACTTGAGGTCTCTACTGTACATGGTCCATGTCTCTGAGGAGGGTGGATATTATTACAGCCCTGTAGACTATGAGCTTGGTGACAGTTTTGAGGGCCTGGTCTTCAAACAATCTTCCTCAGGCGGCCGAAGGCTGCACTGGTGCACTGGAGGCGGAGTTGAATTTCGTCGTCAATGTCTGCTCTTGTTGATAAGAGGCTCCCGACAAAATGGATGCAGAGAGGATGTTTCCACTGATTGGGAGACTAGAACTTGAGGGCATGATCTTAGAATGATGGGCCGCCCATTTAAAGCTGAGATGAGGAGAAATTTCTTCTTTGAGGGTTGTAAATCTGTGGAACTCGCTGCCTCAGAGAGCTGTGGAAGCTGGGACATTGGATAAATTTAAGACATGAATGGACAGTTTCTTAAACGATAAGGAGTTATAGGGAGCAGGCAGGGAAGTGGAGCCGAGTCCATGATCAGATCAGCCATGATCTTATTAAATGGCAGAGCAGGCTCGAGGGGCCGAATGGACCACTCCTGTTCCTATTTCTTATGCTCTTATATGGGAAGTGGTCCACATTGTCCAGGGCCGCGCCGTGGATCTTGCTGACTGGGGGCAGTGCTGTGCGATGAGGACAGGCTGATGGAGGACCTTTGTCTTACGGATGTTTCGTGTAAGGCCCATGCTTTCGTATGGCTCAGTAAATACGTCGACTATGTCCTGGAGTTCAACCTCTGTATGTGCGCAGATGCAGGTGTCGTCCTCGTACTGTAGCTCGACGACAGAGGTTGGGGTGATCTTGGATCTGGCCTGGAGACGGTGAAGGTTGAACAGGTTCCCACTGGTTCTGTAGTTTAGTTCCACTCCAGTGGGGAGCTTGTTGACTGTGAGGTGAAGCATGGCAGTGAGGAGGATTGCTCCACCCTACAGTCATTTCATTACTGACTACAATGGAGCCAACTTTTTAAAGCATGGGGGAAGGTATAAAAGAACTAAAGAGCCGCAAATAACAAATATGGTAAGGCTATACAAGTAGCATGTTTAGTGTCACAAACATTTTATTTTATAAATTTAGTTTCCAGCTTTCTTCCTTTTTTGTCATCTCTTTTGAAGGCACTGACTCATGATGCACTAGGTTTTATGGGTGATGAAAGTCCTCTGGTACTTCACCCAGATGGCCATTACTCATGAGTGTGTTAGTAGGTTATTGATTGTGAAGGACATCACAACTGAACCTGATCTTGTCTTCGCCCAATGTCCCCACAGTTGTAGCCTCCAGTAGGAGGGGATACTGGCGATTTTCCCCACACCCACCACCTCTCCTCCACCTGAGCCCTGTGTTGGTAGGCCAGTTGTTTCACCCAATTGCTTCAAGTCAGATCAGCTAACTCAGATCAAACCTGGAAGATTCCTGGTCTGTGGGGATCAGTATCAAACTATGGGGGGAGCTGCATTGCTTCAAGCATTTCAAACAATCACTCTGATCAGTTCTTCTTAACACATTCACCCGGTTATGTCATCAACAACAACTTGCATTTATATAGCGCCTTTAATGTAGTAAAATGTCCCAAGGTGCTTCACAGAAGCATTATCAAACAAGAATATGACACCGAGCCACAAGATATTAGAATAGGTAACATCATCATCATAGGCAGTCCCTCGGAATCGAGGAAGACTTGCTTCCATTCTTAAAATGAGTCCTTAGGTGGCTGAACAGTCCAATACGAGAACCACAGTTCCTGTCGCAGGTGGGACAGATAGTCGTGAGGGAAAGGGTGGGTGGAACAGGTTTGCCGCACACTCTTTCCGCTGCCTGCGCTTGATTTCTGCATGCTCTCGGCGATGAGACTTGAGGTGCTCAGTGCCCTCCCGGATGCACTTCCTCCACTTAGGACGGTCTATGGCAAGGGACTCCCAGGTGTCAGTGGGGATGTTACACTTTATCGGGGAGGCTTTAAGGGTGTCCTTGTAACGTTTCTCTGCCCACCTTTGGCTCGCTTGCCGTGAAGGAGTTCGGAGTAGAGCGCTTGCTTTGGGAAGCTCGTGTCTGGCATGCAAACAATGTGGCCTGCCCAGTGGAGCTGATCAAGTGTGGTCAGTGCTTCAATGCTGGGGACGTTGGCCTGGTCAGCAAAAGGTGACAAAAAGCTTGGTCAAAGAGGTAGATTTTAAGGATTGTCTCAAAGGAAGATAGAGGGGCGGAGAGGATTAGGGAAGGAATTCCAGAGAGAGCCTAGGCAGCTGAAGGCACCACTGGTTGTGAGGAGGGGGAATCTCACAAATTTGTTAACCTGCTAAGGTTCTCCCTTCAGTATTGCAGTGTGCTAAAGAGAAAAGAAAAGGAAGCAATGCAGGAAAGTGATTATACTTACCACAATCTGATTATGTCAGGAAGGGACAGAGTGCACTAACAAATAGGGTCCAGGTAAGAAAAAATAGCGATAAAATAAATAGGGCTGTAGTACAAAATAATGTTAAGAAGACAAATTTAAAAGCATTATATCTGAATGCACGAAGCATCTGTAATATAGATGAATTAACAGCGCAAATAGATGTAAACGGATATGATATAGTTGCAATTACAGAGACATGATTGCAGGGTGACCAGGGTTGAGAACTGAATATCCAAGGATATTCAATATTTAGGAAGGTCAGGCAAAAAGGAAGAGGGGGTGGTGTGGCTTTGTTAGTAAAGTATGAAATCAGAGCACTAGTGAGAAAAGAATATTGGCTCAGAAAATCAAGATGTAGAATCAGTCTGGATGGAGCTTAAGGAGCACCAAGGGGCAGAAAACATTGGTGGGAGTTGTCTATAGGCCTCCAAACAGCAGTGGTAGTGCAGGGAACGGCATCAAACAGGAAATTAGACATGCATGTAGCAAGGATACTACAGAAATCGTAGGTGACGTTAAACTACATATAGACTGGCCAAACTAAATTAGTAATAATACTGTGGCAGATGAATTCCTGGAGTGTGTACGAGATGGTTTTTTAGACCAGAATATTGAGGAGTCTACTAGGGAACAGGCTATTTTAGATTGGGTATTGTGTAATGAGAAGGGGTTAATTAACAGTCCTGTTGTGCGGAGTCCTTTAGGGAAGAGTAACCATAACATGATTGAATTATTTATTAAGATGGAAAGTGAAGTAGTCCAATCTGAAACTAGTGTCCTAAATCTAAACAAAGGAAACTACAAAAGTATGAGGAATGAATTGGCTATGATAGAATGGGAAGATTCATTAAAAGGCATGACGGTGGCTAGGCAATGGCTAATATTTAAGGTACGAATGCATGGATTGCAACAGTTATACACCCCTTTCTGTCATAAAAACACAAAAGGAAAAGTGGCCTAACCATGGCTAACAAAAGAAATTAAGGATAGTATTAGATCCAAAGAGGAGTTATAAAAAGTTGCCAGAAAAAGTAGCATGCCTGAGGATCGGGAGCAGTTTAGAATTCAGCAAAAAAGGACCAAGAGATTGATTAAGAGGGGGAAAAATAGAGTATTTGAGTAAATTTGCAAGAACATAAAAACCTCCACTTTTTCGGGGTGGTGGGCAGTGACTAGTGGGGTACCACAGGGATCAGTGCTTGGGCCCCAGCTATTCACAATATACATAAATGATTTGGATGAGGGAACCAAATGTAACATTCCCAAGTTTGCTGACGAGACAAAACTAGGTGGGATTGTGAGTTGTGAGGAGGATGCAAGGACGCTGTAAGGCGATTTAGATAGGTTGAGTGAGTGGGCAAACACATGGCAGATGCAGTATAACGAGGATAAATGTGAAATTATCCACTTTGGTAGGAAAAACATAAGGACAAAGTATTATTTAAATGGTGATGGTTTGGGAAATGTCGATGTACAAAGGGATCTGGATGTCCTTGTACACCAATCATTGAAAGCAAACAGGCTGGTGCAGCAAGCAGTTAGGAAGGCAAATGGTATGTTGGCCTTCATTGCAAGAGTATTTGAGTACAGGAGCAAGGATGTCTTACTGCAGTTATATAGGGCCTTGGTGAGACCACACCTGGAGTATTGTGTGCAGTTTTGGTCTCCTTACCTAAGAAAGGATATACTTGCCATAGAGGGGGTGCAGCAAAGGTTCACCAGACTGATTCCTGGGACTGTCGTATGAGGATAAGTTGGGTCGATTAGGCCTGTATTCACTCGAGTTTAGAAGAATGAGAGGGGATCTCATTGAAACGTATAAAATTCTGACTAGGTTGGACAGACTGGATGTGGGGAGGATGTTTCCCCTGGTTGGGAAGTCTAGAACAAAGGGTTACAGTCTCAGGATATGGGGTAGGAAATTTAGGACTGAGATGAGGAGAAATGTTTTCACTCAGAGGGTGGAATTCTCTACCACAGAAGGCTGTGGAGGCCAAGTCACTGAATTTAAGAGGGAGATAGATAGATTTCTAGAAACAAAAGGCATCAAGGGGTATGGGGGGAAAGCGGGAATATGGTGTTGAGATAGAGGATCAGCCATGATCATATTGAATGGCGGTGCAGACTTGAAGGGTCGAATGGCCTACTACTGCTCCTATTTTCTATGTTTCTATGTGCTATGATTTCCCACCGAGCACTTGGGGCGGATGCCTCTGATGTACCTGCGCAGGTGCTGCATTCCCACCCTGATTATAAAAATAACCCCCTCCTCAAGATTTGGAAAGGGTAAACGTACATCTGGATCAGTAGTTGGGAGTCATGCCCCACCATATTCCAGTGGTGTACTTGGGACCCTGGGATTTCAGGCACTTGCTGTTCAGCTCACACGTGCAAAATGGTCACTTTGATGAGATATTAGAGGGACATTAGATATTAGAGCTGTCAGTTCCTTCAGGAGAGTGGGTGTATGGGGATGGAAATTTAAGGAAAAATTAGAGAAAAAATAAAAGTTGAAGAATGATCGTTAATCATATATATTTGTAACGTGAGTGAAGCAGTGGCAGTTTGTAAACATAGCCTGAGACTGAAATTCAGCGTTTGCTTCTGACAATCATTTTAAGGAAATTATATGACACTGTTTCATTAAAAAAAAATGTAAAACTAGCTGAGCTATATGAATTGAAAGATCTTTGACTCACAGAAGACTGTTAAAAACATTGTGATGTCATTATTAATGGATTATACCATTACATGACTTACAAAAGAATAGTACAATATTTTATTATTTAAAATCCTATGTAATCCTATGTAAAATTATGAACTCCCTGTATTTGTTTCCTATATTTTTCTATCCATATCACCAAGCCATGTATCAACTACGACTGATAATGGAGAGTATGGTAGTTTAGTGGTAATGGTACTGAACAAGCAACCCAGAGATCGAGCATTCAAATTCCATCATGGAAATTTGTGAAATTCAATTCAATCAATGGTCTGTGGAGGTACATTTCCAATTACTCTGAGTATGTCCATGCACAGGTCCTAGGAGGAATACCAGATTTTTTTTTTTACAAACACTTGAGTTTTTCAGGTAGCTCAGAAGTTGCACTTGTCCTCCCATTACAGCTTGCCAAAGTAAGTTTCCAGCCCCAGTCCAGGGCTGGAAAGTTGGTCAGTTTCAAGGGGGGTGGGGGGGCAATCTCAGTCTAGCCCTCCTGAAGGTGTGTCCCAATCGGAAAGCTTTGGACTGAACCCATGTTTAATAGGCAGTGAATCAAGCTCCGGCAGCAGTGTAGAAGGCTTAGTAAAACTTAGGTCAATCTGGTAGGTTTTGGTGGTGGTGCTGGCTGCATAACCACTGTATAAAAGCAACTTTCGAGGTCCAAGAGTTGTCCACAGATATGACCTTGCTGCTTTCTTTTTCCACATCGGTGCTCTTGTCTCCTTCGCACAGTGATATAGCAGAGATCAGGGACTCAGTAAAACTTGGAATGGATGCTTCCGTTTATTTAAGCAGGAGTTAAGAATTGCTACGGTAGTGACACCTACTTTTTAAATTGATAATGTTACACATAATAGCCAGAGCAATTCTTACCCCAGGGTTATTGACTATAGTCTAGGTTTTACTCTGTCATTACACATTTTAGGAAGCTACTGAGTTCCAAACACTATGCTAGTTCTAAAATCCACCAAAATTGTTGATGATATATTTTCTTTGATAATAGCATTCATGCACAGTTTCTTTCTATTTTTAATACTAGTCTGAAATCTGCGCTGTCTGCTACAAGGTTTATAATGGACAACTTTGGACTTCAGAAAATCCTATGAATTAATCACAAGCAGTATGGCGATCTGTTCAGTTTTGTCATTTGGAATCAATGCCACAGGATGTGAAGAAACATTATGAGACATGTCCTCCATGTCACTACTGATTACATGCCATTCATTTCATATTCATCATGAAGTTACACCACCAGTGGGAAAGCATAGCTTTGACTCAAATTCAGATATTTTTTGACAACTTTGATGTATTTGCATGGTTTTATAAAAACCATGAATCAAATCCAGATTCTCCTTGGAATATAAAGGTTTTGGCAAATAGAACGCAAGGCAGTTCATCATGAAATGAGAAAGATGTTTATACTTACACACAAGTTGCACAAATATCTGGTTAAATTGTGTTGGAGCTCCTGGTTTCTCAACAAATGGTGAGAAACACGCACAAATGAAGTGGAATCAGTGAAGGGTTATACTACATTGGCTTGTAACACAGACATGTTGTAAACTTTTGTCCCCCTCCATTATGAAGAAACACATTTCTGATTTATTTCTTTTAGCTAAAAGTTCTAGATTTCATCTGGCGTGAACACTCTATTAAGTTCTTGGTGAATGTGTGATTTAAGATGATCCAGAATTCAGAAGACATTTTGTACTTGTGGCATTATATTGCAAAGTAAATGGCTTCAGGTTCCACTTAAATGGCTTTATGAACCAACTGTTGTTTTATAAACCTTGATGAAGAATGGTGATAATTTGGTTGCTGTTCAGTTTCTACATCAGGGTGCTTAACTGCCTTTCAAGTGCTTTGTCAGGGTTTCTGTTAAAGAAAAAAAATATTTCTAATGTAGCTCTGTGGAGTCAAAAGAATTGGGTTTGTGGCAGACATTCTGTACCCTATGAGTTTCTATAACTATAGTCCATTTTTGCAATATTAATTTGTAGCGCCAGACATGGTGACACATAACCACAATGTGATGACATACTGAACATGAAATTGCTGCTATAATTTGTATTGTTGTGATTTCGTTTCCTACCACAAAAGCCTGAGGATCCTGTACAGACTGTGACTGTGAGGAAATGAGGCAGCAGTAACGTGAGGAGACAGTCTGATGTCTGAAAGGCTGCAGCACAGTGCAGTCTGCTCCAATTAAAATCATTCACTATAGAATATGCTGCTTAAGTGTATTTGCTTTAAGTTGCATAACCAGACCCACAAACGAATTCCAGTATGACCCTGTGCAGTCTATTCTTGCTAAATTTATCGGCATAAATGTATATTTCCATTTAAGCTTGCGGCATAATTGACAGGTTGCCAACACCTAGCACCTTGATCAGATTAGCTGGCTCTTTCTCAAGAGATTAGTTTGACCTCACTCACCTCTGTTTTTGTTTCATGCAAATCTTAGTACTCCTTAGTCATCCATCTTATAATGCAGAGTGTGACTGTGGGAAAAAAAGCAATTTGAGTTTTTCTTTCCATATTTCTCCCACCCCTTCTAACTCTTGCTGCAGTACAGTTCTGTGGATTCCAGCAGTCCTCTTTTCTGAAGATCTGAAGTGCAACCACAGAGGTCATCACAGATTTTGTTCTAACCTAAGTTCCAATAAGGCTCATCGGTTAGCATTCAGGAACAAGAACCTTGCTCGATTTTCTTTTTCCCGAGGATGCCAGGCCAATTGTAGTGCCTCTGCTGCCACGCCAGCTGAGATATATATAATCATATGAAAAGGCATCTCGCTCATCAAACCTGAACAACACTTGAGCACCACACTTTAGGAAGGATATCAAGGCCTTGGAGAGGGTGCAGAGGTAATTTACTG